>NC_143443.1:13386900-13694800 GCF_987193195.1 Phasianus colchicus
TCTTAATTATTGTTTCAAGGAACAGCTTTACATAGAATCATCTAGTAGTCCAAAATGCTGCTCAGAAACTCATCACTGGAATAATTTATGATTTTTTCTTCCTAACATCTTGGGCTTGTTTGATATGCTTGCCATTTCTGGCTGACAGGGAGGTCGATTAAATCACATTTATATTGTAAACGTATGCATTGCTTTTTACCCTAGGCGGTGGATGAAGAGATACAGAGCCCCATGGGAAAAGCAAGCCAATCCACTTTCATATTGCAAATTTCTGCTGTTCGGAAGAAATGAATGGTTGCCAGGGAGAGCTGGGAATTACTCGAGGATGCAAAATGTTATTTTAGAATCCTTTGATAGAAGTTTTCTTTCCCCCACCTCACCGTTTTCACATCTCCTACTAATGCAGCTCACATCAGTTTCTATGAAAACACTGAAGGAATGCACTTCACCAGCATTCTTCAGAGGATCTGTATAAATCAGGCTTTTACTCTTCCTGCATAAAGCAGCCTATTTCTTTACTTTTGAAGGGAGAAGCGAGCAGGGATTTCTAACATTTTCCAAAGCATTATGTCTCCCAAAGATCATTCGAGATGAGGAAGGTCACCACATGTTTTTGAACTAAAATAAAGTGTTAAAAATGAGGAGGGTTAAGGTCATTGCTCAGGGCCATGGAAGAACGAGGCTGTGCTATCATTAACATAACAGAACTAATTAGGAAACATTCAGCTTTTATAAATTATGCAAAGCACTGGTATTACAGTTTTAAAGATTTCTACCATAACAGAGATAATTGGGAAATATTTACAGCAACAGCATAATCTAATAAAGTAACCCTTTCATATCAGAATACTGTTCCATGAATACTTTCATATCTACAACAGTGAGAAACAAGTATTTTTACTTGAAAATCTGTATGGAAAATGATTCATCTCAGACCTAACGCCAGTAAGACCATGTTAGTATTTCTCTTTCACTTAATGCAACATGAAAGAGTCAGTCAGTCAAGCAACAAGGCAAAGGATTGGCACTTTACAAGCCTAAGAGCTTTTCTCTAGTTTGTGGCAAATACTCAGTTTATCTAATTTAACCTTAAATATATACAGCGTGTTATTCAGGGATTATGTTGACTCAGGGCCAAATCTTATGACAGAGCTGATTCCCACTGAGAACTCTGAAGAACTGGAGAACTTGGGCACTTTAGTGTTTTGAGGTACCAGCTTAGTTCTCTGCTTAGTTTTAGAATGCTTACATTGGCCAAATATTAAAAATAAAATGAGTGCTCTAAGAAAAATTTACTCCTAACCATCCTTTGAATGTTCGAGTGTGTCTTTGCTGTATATAAATAATATGAATCATTGAGTTCTGCAACATCTGTGTTTCTTTTTGAAACAATAAAAAACAAAAACTGGGGGAGATGGGTGGTATGGAAGAGAAAATAGGAAGGTAAGATTTGAAATCTCATAAAAGTCAAAAGTCATAAAAATTCAACCACCCACCATTTCGGGGGGTTAAGGAGATGTGCGAATACACTCATTCATCTGTTTGTACTGCTTGTACTACTGAGTTACAGTTTGATACAAAGCAGCCTGAAGTCAGTGGAAAGATTCCTTCCATTGGCCATTAGATGTTCTGTAGGAAATACATCCTGATTTTTGATGGCAGCGCAAAGGATTTACATGTAATCAGAGACATTCAGCTTGTGAGCTGTGGGAGAGAAAGACAAAGAATAAATTCTAGTCTACTACAGCTTTAGTAAAAAGTGCAGAATATAACTTAGTAGAGAATCATTGTGTCTCATCCATATTCCTCCTCCTATAAAACTTCACAAATATATGCACTGTATGACACAACAATAAAAGTAGATCTGCTTAAGTTCGTGAAGTTTTTCCCCTTTACCAAAAGTAAAATGTTCTCAAAACATTTTCAAAATTCATATGCATTTCTGCTACCTCCATAATTCCTTTCATTCTGCAACTCTAATGAAAATACACTCACAGAAACTTTCCATGCTATTACTGCATAAAGCTCCAACCAGGAATCAGAACAAAATACACTTGACCTTTGTCTGTCTGCCATATTTACCTGGTCATGAAGTTCTAGCACTCATTGCTACAGTTTCTAAGCAGAGTCAGCCCCACAAGCAACTACACCTAATTCCCTGATGAGTGAGGCGCTTTGCTGAAGAGGCGTGTATAAAAACCAGCCAGCCAGCATTGAACTATGTGTAAAAAGTTTACAGTGTAAATAAATACTAGCATTTCCTTTACCAGAAGTATTAGCTTCCCAATGTCTGTTTTCTGTTTATTTTCTTACATCTCTATGAGCATTCATTGTGCACTAATCTCCGTGTTTCACATGATACAGTTGAATTCATAATTTCACTTTTCTGTTAATGACAACATCATTAAAATTACTGAGGCCATGCACACTATGAAAGTCTCCAACTTTTACATGGTGTAATTCAGAATAGTGGACACAACCAGGAAACTGTGAGACTTGTTGCATATCTGGCTCTGCCACTGACCAGCTACATAACCATGGAAAAATCATTATAGTTGTCTAATCCCTCATAGTGTCTTAGGTACCTTTGGCATAGTAACTGCTTCTATGTTGCAATAGGCAGTGATTATTAATTTTGCTGGGTGTTGGTGACTGCTACTTTAATCCTGATTGCAATACTATTAATAGCACATGGCCTTCAAAAACAAACCAAATTTCACAACATGTTTATGCTTTTCTGTTTACCCAGTTCTAAGTTGATTACCAAAATGCTAAGTATGACCTTCAGTCATTGCCAGGTAAGTCATGAGGTTATTGCATTGACTGACAGATCTACTGGACATCAGGATTTGCAGAGATGGAACTCAGGTAACAAATCATTCAAACATAGTGAAATTATGGCTTAAATGACAGTCAAGATAATGAAATAAAACACAGAATAGAGACTCGGATTAGAACATACTTCATTACTTCCATTCTCCCTTCTGCTCCAAAGAAAAAGCACCTTTCCACAGTTGGTCCTGTGTACCAGTATGTGAAGGGCAGAAATCTTGCTCTGTTTCACAAATAGATTACTTTGGTAGCACTGCTTGAGCAAACAGAAGCCTGTTTTCTGTATTTTTCTATAAATTACAAGGCAAAAGGAGATGATAGCGTGGCAGCTTTACCAACATAACATCTCGGAATTTCATCTCCAGCAGCCGTATTTGTAGCTGTAGGCTACAGGGACCTATCTGCAGGCCTGCAGCTGGTGTGCTCATCTGAGCCTGCCAGAGGACACTGCTGTACCTATGGCAATAGTGCTTCACGTGAATTAATTTAATTTCTCATTACACCTGATTCCTATAAATATTTCAGCCCTGGTATTATGGCCAAAACATGTTTTGCTTTTTTCCACACTTGCATCTCCAACTCCTTCAGGAGTGAATAGTTGAAGCAATTCACATTATGTGCATACTTTCTGACAGCTAATAACCTGCTACTGTCCTATGCTGGCAGAGACATGATCCACCTTTGCCACTCACAGACTTTCACTAATAGAGCAATTCCCACAGCAGAAGCTTTGTAATACCGGAAAGAATTCTGAAGCTGTACAGCCACAGGTTCCAAATCTTCAGTCTAACACAGGCACCAGTAGTCTTGGAATAAGTTGCACTAAAGTCTACATGAATATCATGGCCAGGACCTGAGTCTCCTGATCTGAAATCCAGTCACAGATCAATTTATAAAAAACAAAACAAAACCAACTTTAACATATTTTTTTCTACTTTAAATAGTTTATGATCAAAAGAATCTTTGAGTGAGCCACAATCCTTTCTGTCTTCAATGATTCCCAGTATAATGAGAAACGTTTGCTCATGTAAATAAAAGATGCCTTGCCTGGTCCCTCATTAGTACTAATTCACCTGTACTTTGTTTTCAGCTGCTGGCTGAGAGGAATAGATGTAAGT
Organism: Phasianus colchicus; assembly: GCF_987193195.1. Classification (NCBI taxonomy): domain Eukaryota; kingdom Metazoa; phylum Chordata; class Aves; order Galliformes; family Phasianidae; genus Phasianus; species Phasianus colchicus. Next base: position 13,390,851 of record NC_143443.1, read on the forward strand.
TGTATTCATTATAGTCCTCATTATGACTCTTGCTACAAGAGCAAGTCGTCCTAATCATAAGACAGATGAGAAAGACAGCAGTATCCTGTAGGATTATGACCTTTCCAATATTTCGTATTTTGACTTGCTGACCATTCCATCTGCTTATTACACACTGCAGGGAAGAGAAGAACAGTCATGCATGACAGTAACTAGTTGGAAGGGTGGGGCAAAATTAACCCCTTAAAGCAAACCCATGTGATCTTAAAAGCCTCTGTTAGGCACCCTCTCAGCTCCTGTTAAACTATCAGGACTGAACCTGCTTTGATATTATTAGAACATTATGTTAGTAGTGGCAAGAGGCATTTTTATGAAGACTGTAATAACTTTGAGGTCTCATTCAGAGATCAAGATTCTTTCATGAAAAAGCAATGATGGATTTCCAATCTGGTCAAAATTTTGCAACAAGTGACAAATCCTGTTTAATTCCTTAGATATTCATTATCATAACCCTAATCCATCTTGCATTAAGAACAGAATAACCTGTGAGCCTGTATCCTTTCTCTTGCAATTTAGATCAACTCTTAAATAGCTTATGAAATGTTTCTAACAGAGATCTCAAGATACTCTCATATTATATGAAATACTATAATATTACTGTGTCATGAATGTCTCAGCACATTTATAACTTGGCTTGAAGACTGAGGAATAAAGATCTGGCCTTTCTTTTCTTTCCTGCTCTACTGCTAAGCAGTAACAACATTACTTCACATTGGTTTCAGTTCCTGAGAGAAAATTCTCTGCATTCACAAAACCAGGGATGAAAGGAAAAAAAAGAAAAGGAATTAAAATAAGGCATAGACAGTCTTTGTCAGGAAGGACACAAAAGATAGACTGATGGTGAAAGTTGCAATTTTAATGTATGAGCGAAGACAAACCTAGCTCTAGTGTGAGGAAAATGTCATTTATTTCTGCATTTACCAAAGATGGGTTTGGAAGGTTTCAGTTCTCCTCCCATTAAAACATTTCACTGAAGCAACATATTCTGCTACACCTAATGAAGCCAAATTCAGCCCTGAGGTCTCTCTAACTGTTCTCCTCTGTCATCAAGTGCAAGTTTTTATCTGCCCTGGAAGATTATTTAGCAGCCAGCACAACCCTGCCTGCAGATGTATTTATCACCTCACTCATATTCACCTGTGTCCAGGAGCCTGCAGTTTTTCCCAGAAAGTCTCTTTGACCTGAGGTATGCATTGTACAAATACATTTCTCCAAAACAAAACTGCAATTTCTTGTAGCCATAGAATTGAGGAACTATGACAAAAAGCATTTCAGAACAATTCTATATACTTCTCTCCTGCCCCTAAAGACTACCCAAGCCTGGGAAAAAATTTGAGAAAGGTAAACCTCTATGGACAGATATGGCCAAGGGATATGAACAGGAAGGAGATGGGTAAAGGAGTAAGAAGAACAGCTGCATGAGGAAAGTTCAGAACAGAGTAAGACAAAAACACAGCAGAAAAGCAGCTAGGAGTCAGATATGTGAGAACCTGGAAAGTAAAAAATTGAGCAGAATCTTATGGAAAAAAAAAACAAACAGGTAGTCAATGAAGGGCCAAAAGAATGAGCGGGAGAGGGTTACAGCAGAAAAAAATTCTGAGGCACTGAAAGAGGAAGAGAGCCACAGGAAGGCAATTGAATTTAAGGTGTTGAATGTAAGATGATGGTAGCCCAAAAGAAAATATTCAGTATGTAGTTAAAGCACAAAACTGCTAAAATGTGACAGGCAGGTCAAGAGGCAGATATAAAAGCAGAGCATATCGAATCGTTACAATACTAGCTTTGCAAGAATACATGTCACAGTGTATGTATCCACATGGGAAAACTGATGGAAATGTGACTATCAAACCAAATAAGCCCTTTTTTTCTACTTATTTCTCTCTTAAAAAAAAAAAAAAAAGAAAAGAAAAGAAAAGAAAAGAAAAGAAAAGAAAGGAAAAGCAGTAACAGACCATTATTTTGACTGCTCAAAGTCTGAGAATGCTATGTCTTCCTAATTGCTCTTTGCCTAACAATTCAGTATGTAAATAACTCCAGTCATAAGGAATTAATAATCCATAAGCAATGAAGTTAAAAATAATTCTCCTGTGTCTCATTTTCTTCTTTAAAAAATACATAATACACAGTGGAAATGAAAAAGGCTCAAGCTGTTTTACACCAGTTAAATGCATTCATGTTTTCTATAGTGTGCTCTTTGTATGAAAACTGTTAAGTCTTATTATATTATTATTTAATAAGATTAGTAAAAATTAAACTGCTCCATTAAAAAAAAAAAAAAGAGGCATGTTTCCTTTTGTTTACAGGTAATTAGGTAATTTTAAAATAGAACAGAGAAAGAGATTAATTAATTGGGGGAAGGGGAGAAAAGATTGGAGAGGAAGTGATTGGTACTGCATGAATAATTACTAACAGACACATTGTGCTCCTTTATATATTCCAGTTAAATAATGGCATGTAAAGTACAGCAAAATTTAAGTGCTGAGAATTTTGCAAGGCATTAAATAACTAGATTTCTTATAAAGCAAATCCTTTAAATCTTGTTTTACCATTGGGAAATTTACAAGAATTGCAAATAAAATGGTAATAGATTTGGAAAATCTTACTGTCCCTTGTAAGAGAGATCTTATAACGACATTTCAGGTATAATTACAAAACTTGATGTGGTGAGTTAGTGATAAACCCAAGGCCAGAGCACAGAACCCCATTGCTAGAGCGAGTTGCAGAGTAGCATCTGTAATTGTCTCAGGGACTCATAACATGCTTTGTTTCTCTAAAAAGCCTTTGATATGTGATTGGCATTGGAGTATGTGACTTACTGATACTTATCATGTAGCAAATTAAGGGTATACCTAACTACTAAAGGCCTGATCTCAGTTTCAGCTAAATTACAGAAGTGGGATCTAACACAAGCCTTGGTTCTTAAAGCTTATAAGAGGAAAATTCAAATTAAATAAATGAACTGCTCTGATACATGCTACGAAATAAAAACACTGAGAGCAGCAGAATGAATACGGAGAACTAACTGCCAGCAAAACACACTTATTTGGTGAGGATTACTGCAAACAAAAAACATGTGCACAAATCATTGAGCTTCAAAAATTGAGGGGACAAAAGCCTTTTATGTTATTCTGAGATAAAGGACTTGTTAGTAAGAGAGCAGCCTGTTACTGATGAATCTAAGCAGACTAGATCAGTTCCTACAGGTCCTATCCATATTGCACGCAGACTAGATTCCTTCAGCTCTTTATACTCCAGTTCAGAAAAGAACAATGTATTTAACTATAAATGCACAATCTTGCTAATTCTTATTCCTGAAAAACTTACACTAGATTTCATACTGAATTCTTTAGTTTGCAGACAGTACAGAGGCTATAGGGAGACCAGGTTTCTGCCTCCCCACTGTTACATGTTGTGATGTCATAACAGAGGAAGCCTGATCTGCACAGAGTGGCTGTGCAATGGGGTCCAAACCCTTCCAGTTCTTCACCCTTTGCCTAATCTTGGTAAATTGTATCTGAACAGTATCTTTAATTAAGATTCTGTGTAAGTCAACAAACAAACTTTCTCAGAAACAATCCATCACTGAAAGTCCTTTAAGGGAAATCCGTTTCTCTCCCTGAAAGCTACCACAGGCTCAGAGGTAGAGCACACTTTGTCTACCCGAACGTGGAGTATTTCTGGCTTACTGCACAATCCAAGTGACTCTGACATGCAACATTTCCAAATCCTGACCAGTAAAAACAAGATAAATCATGGATCCTGAGATGTGAATTATCATACACACATTTTTTTTTGTTTGTTTGTTCTTGAAGATGGAGGGGAAAACAAAAGAAAATTAAAATATTGAAGCAAGTCTGGCACAGGTCTTTCTTAAAATGTGAAGGCAAGCAGGTCATATTTTGTTGACAATTAAGCATTTTCAGTTAATCACCACTGAAATGATACCAGCATATTTGAACACTCTAGGATACCAATAATTCCAATGAAAAGAAGTAGTTAAAAATATATTGTGAGAAGTTGATGAGTTATGTGAAGGTGTTATGCCGAAGACTGTTCAAAAACTTGCACATTATTAATTTCACATCCCTGCTGTAGTCAAATTAAAGATAAAACTAATGATAGTAACGCCTCAGGATGTCAGAGAAAATTGGGATAGTAATAAATTGGAACACAAAGCCGTGTGAGTGCCCAAATGATATGAAAGACATCAGAGTGCCATCTAACTTAACAATAACCAAATATACATCATTATTCCAGCTTCAGCTTAGTAAATCATATAGCTAAACGAAGGAAAAGAAGAATCTGAATTAAATGGATCAACCTTATATCTTTATATTGCCTGTCATACTGTGTCTTTTATCTAACATTTCGCTATTTACCATTATTAACGTGCCATTTATGCTAGATCTGTCTCTGCTAAGAGAGTAAATGTCAAATTTTCCCCAAAAGACCTATACATTCTTGCTATAAAACACCAGCCAATTGGTCACAGCAATTTGTAGAAACATGGAAATAATCATATTATCTTGAAAAGTTACTTTTATTATTACTGACTATTCAAAAATACATCTATCAGCTATAGCATTTTTTCATTACTAACTTTGCCATACAGAATTTAAAAACTTATTTTTGAAAAGTAATCAAATAGGACAAGACTGCAAGTTAATTTTCAACTATTGGAGCTACAAGAACACTCTGGAAACTCCCTATTCTAAAATTCAGTTTTACAAACTCAAGTGAGATATTTTAGTTTGGGCATGCCTACCCTCTTCTCTAAGGCAGCCAAGAGAGTACTTTCTTTCATTTAATACCTTCATTGCTGATAGACTGTTCATGTACCTCCTGACACTGTAGTTCCCCACAAAAGACTACATTCAAATGAATCAATATCTGAGGATTTTTACCATGGCTGTATTTCCTAGGTGAGCCTAGTGGAAGTCTATCAGCATTAAAGAAGTTAATTAGTCAACTGAGAGCTGGAATCTCACCAAGCTAATTTTTGCTGTCAGGGATAATGATAGATTTTTCAATCCTTAAACCAACAATTGGTGCAAAAGATCAACTCACTAATGATTGTCAATTAGTCGTGTGACTGTTGACTTCATTTTTCTGCCTTTGAAAAACATGTCATACTCACTCAACAGCAATCCATGCCACCTGTATTTTGCAGCTGTGAAAATACAGATATTACAAATAAATCCCCAGAGACAGCAGAGCTAAATGTTTTTTTGTAAACAGTGAATACCTTATCATTGTAATGTTACTAACTGTATTCATTTGCCTAGAAAACACAGTAGAACATTCATAACTGCAAAATAATCTAAACATTTCTGACAGTAAGTTAAAGTATTCATTGCAATAACTTAGCTATATTCACGCAAGAACTGAAAACAAGAATTCAGTTAAGAAACGTGAGATCATCAGCCTTCAGAGTATGTTCACACAGGTAGTCAACAATCTATGATTGATATGAAAATGTTCATGTAGTTTTGTGCGTTACTTCTACCATACCACTGTACAAGCATTTGGATGCTGTTTTTGGCAGCTGATTTCCTCAACGTATTAGCACCAAAAGAATTCACACTAAAAAGAGCTAAGAGCAAATTGTAAATCCGTTTACCAACATAGATTGCATAAAAAATTATAACTTCTTGGAAATCTCTATAGCGACAATCAATAACATAAGGACCTCAATTTAATCACTGTGATGTTTTCAGTGCGGTTAAGATTTCCATACTTGTAATTCAAGACAAAAACGTATTTTATACTACGTTTAGATGACTCTACCTGTATAATAGGTCTTGGTTGTGCTTGGCAAATGCTGACAGATCATGGGCCCATGTTACACAGCACATATTATTATTTCCATTTCCCTTCACCTTTTCTATAAATTAATACAGTCATTAGGGAAATTGAATACACATGTTCTCATTCAGCCTTAAGCATCTACAGTGCTTGCAATAGCAGAGGTGGCAGAAAGGATCTGTAAAGGAGGTCAACACCTCAGAAAGTGAGAAAATAAAGAACTTGACCTTCATCTTGATTCAAAGCAGCCTTTAGCTTAGTAAATGTTTTCTTTCACAGGAGTTCAGGCCACTTCCTAAATGCCTCCTCCACTGACTTCTATGGCCACAATAGCTCTGGATTAGTCCTCAGAAATTTGGTAAATCAACAGAAAAAATGGTAAGCAATACTGTTAACATGGTGTAAGAAAATTAACTCTGAAAAACTGATCCTATATACGCTATAGGAAGTGAATAGCAACATAAAAGCAAAAGATAAGAATATTAAATTAAAAGCCTAGCTCTTGGCTCTAGCTTCAGCCATCTGTTCATCATCCAAACTTCAACCTATAACAAAACCTATGCAGATAAAGTTCATACTTAACACCTCTCAGTAAGGAGCTTTGGAGCTCTGGTACTTGACTGGCAGTTTCTTAGCCTCACCAAATCTCAATTTAAATATCCAGAAGAGTAAGGCATACTTACTTATTGAATAACAGTAACTGAATAGATGGTGCAATTTCCTGATTCTGGCAGCTTGCATGGAGAAGAAACCACCAAAAACCATAACTGCTCTAACAAAAATCTCAAGAACTGATACACTCTCTCTCTTTTAAAATGGGAGAGGCAGTCCTTCAAACATGTTGAAAAGACACTGCTCAGTCAGAGCTGGTACTGCCAACATTTGGTAATTTCAAAAGAAAGGGGAAAAAAAACCAAAATACACTAACTCCCCAGCTCCCATCAGTCAATAAATGAACTGTATTTCTTTATGAGCTGCCATACAAGGAAAGGTGATCTAACAAGTAAATTTGTAATTAATGTTTTCCTGACTTCCTACCTGAAAAAAAAAAAAAAAAAAAAAAATCCAGTGATTTTATAATTAATAGTATTAACACACAGGCTGGACTGCAGCTATTTCTTATTTCCGTTCCTGGCCAGAGAGCACAGAATAACAGGGGCAATCTTTGGCACTTATCTCTCTTTGCCAGAGCTCCCACATCGATTCTTTTCACCAACATTTTTTATTTAGAAAGCACGCTCCTTAGAGAAAGATGGTCTTTGGTTTGAAGTGTGCTTGCAAAAAATGAAATTCTACCCTATACATGGACTCCCAGTGAAAGAAAAATAATAATAATAATAAAATTAAGTAATATTTGGGTTATACGTATTTTTAAAAGTGGAAAAATAGAGATACTTGGCCCGTAAATGTAGTGATGCCGGTGGCTTACTTCAGTCTGCAATTTCCAGAAAGCCATGTGTGCGTCTCAGTAATTCGACATGCTGTAATGGGGCTTTTTTTTCTTCTTCCTAAAGAATTCACATTAAAGCTCAAGCTAGGCTAGACGGCACATCATATCTGAGGTGGGGAAAGGAAATTTCATGTCACTGGAATTCTGCCTCAACAGAGGCTGAGAGCACGGATGTTCTCTGGTTATTGCTATGCTGAGTGCTAAGATGGCTGTTAAATATTTTATCCATGGAGACTAAAATCAAGAAATGCACTGAAAGCAAGGCTTGAGCAATTTCTGTTTTGAATCTCACATTGTGCAAATACACAAGTAGATTTTTTCCTTCCTTTTTTTTTTTTTATTATTCCTTCCTCTGCTTCTTCTATTTATGTTCCTCTCAACTATCTCCCCCCAAGCAGCTTCTCTGAGGGGTTTTTTTTCCCACCGCAGTGGCTGTGGCACAGCACACTTTATAAGGGCTGACAGTTAACCGAAGTAAACATAAGGACACGGCAGCATTAGGGATGTCAGCCTGCAAATAGAATTTCGTTGTAATTCTCTGCGTGAGGTCTGGGAGCTGCCGATGGCTGAATTGAGAACAGGGCTTTTGCAGATTTTATGAGGCTGATGCATGTGACTGTTCTCCCTCCCTCTGTCACACTAGAGGCTTGGCTGATGGAAAACCATGTGATTGTCTGTGTGTGTGCATGCACGCATGGCAAAATATATTTCTCTCCTTAGATCCTTGCTCTCCCTTTCTCTCATCAGCTCTCTGCAGCGAATCGCTGCCACCAACCGCCCTGGTTTATTTGTAGGGCAGGGTACAAGAGCTGAGCAATTCCCCCGCCCTCTCCCTCCCTGCACTCCCCAGAAAGCCCCCCTTATTAAAGCCCTTTTTCTGCTGCAAACACCCACTTCCAGCTCCGAATCTGACACTAACAGCACGTTTACCAGCAAGCACTGCCTGGGTTTTCTCTCTGTTGCTCCAAAGGATTCGACAAATAAATCAAGTGCAAACAGTGGATTAAACACGAAACGTGCAATCGTCACTCTGCAGCTCAGCCTTTGTTCCGGGTTGAGGTGATGGATAGGTTCCTCCTCACGTATACCTGTGCTTGGGGACGTGGCCAAAGCTGGGGCAGCTGGGGGAAAACTGCGGGGGGGATGAGGGTGCCCTGAGTCCAATTTAATCAGGGAAACCTGATAAGGGAAATGAAGCACAGCTCAGGCTGCAGCTGGACAGAGTCCATCTTTGTTTCATAGGGTGGAGCCATTTCATTCAGAAGCGTTTGATAGAGATAAGTGCAGGGAAGCGTCCTCATGGCTCCTGGGATGGAAAAATGCCCACAGCCGAGGGACCATGTTACACGTCCCCCAAAACCAGAGGCATTGATTGTTTTGCCTGTTTCTCGTCGCCAAGCAGCTGCTGCCCAGAAGGGCTGTGGCACCCGCGCCCATCAGTCACAGCTGTCACCCCCTGCTGCCGGCACCCCGCAGCGCCCGCCCAGCCGGACGCCCTGTGCATGCCAAGCAGCCGGGTGTGCGCAGACCCCGCCCACCGCTATCGATCTCTGCTTTTGCGGGATTTATTTTGTTTTCTCCTCCGTGTGATCCCATAAAATGTTATTAAAAAGGGCTCGTAGATCAAACGGGAAAATATTTGTTTTTCTCCAGAAAGACAATTTTTTTTTTAACTACCATATTTTCCAAGTTTCAGCTCGATTGCAGGGAAAGAAATTATTTAGGAGCTGCAGCCATTATCTGGTGCTCGTTAGTGCGTTGTTTATGGCGCTGCGGCACAAGCTGCTGCCTCCCAGCCCGCCAGGACATTGCTCTCCACACTAAGCATCTCACCCCCCAGCATCTCACTGCAAAGTAGCATCGGTTATTAGAATAAGATTCTCAGTGATCCTTTAAGCCATAAAGAAAATCCCATGGAGAAACATCTATGAAGACTAACAGGGTCATAAAAAATAACTTTAATAAAACTCCACAGTGTTGCATAAGGGAAGCTTTCCTGTGGTTGTGAGTCTCTACAATTCTCTACAATCACAAACCGTTTAAAAATCTACACACAGTACCATGGACAACAGTGGTGTCACTGCACTTCAGTAACTGTTCAACTACTTCTCCTGCAAAACTGAGCAAAAATAAAATTCAGTTGAAATGTAAGTTGTTACACCAGGCGGAAATAGAGAGCTCTGTTATCAACCAAGATTCATGCCTGAGATAATATTCAGAGGAAATTCGTTAAAATTATAAATTTGTCAAGGTAACTGGTGATTTAAGTCAGGCACAACAGTATTCATAAGACAAATTTTTCAAAAATTCTTGGAATATTATAAAAAATATACCTTCAAACTGAAATTGCCAGATTTTTTAGACTGGGTTTTGTTTTAAATATTTTTCGAGTGAGTTCATTCACTGTGGTCTTCTTTTACAAATTTGGTAGAATTTGGTAGGGGGCTGTTTCTTTATTTGTTTTAATCAATGAAGATTTTTTTTCCACATTTAATTTTGATCCTAGAGATCAAAGAGACAAGATATTCCGACATTGTCTTCAACAGTTTAAACTTCACCCCTAGTCTTTTAACAAAAAAAAATAGTGAGGTAAGCAAAAATTCATTGTATAACAGTGAAAATCATTATTTATAGTGACTTGTTTTCTTTTCTAGTAATGCCATTTAGTAATGCCATGTCTTTTTTTTTTTTTTTTTTTTTTGAGTCATTCATTCTTGAGAATATTTTCTTGTATTTTGACTGTACGTATATATATAAAGATAGATATAAATACATGTATAAATTAGGTCAGCATCATCATCATCAAAATGGAGTGCTTTGTTTAATATTATATGTGACATTCAAACATAGATAGGACAGTATGCAGTCCATACAATTCAGGAGATTTTTGATGTGCACATTGTCACATACCCAGATTGCTTTTTTATAAAATGTGAAGAGTAGTATACTTCATTACAATGTATACTGCAATATTTTTTGTATTCACCTGAAAAAGAGGAGTCTGTATGCTGTACGGTTTTAGTGGCCTGCAGTGGAACACCTGAAGTTACTGGTAAATTTCTGAAAGTCCACATAGCATCTCTGAAGTTCCAGAAAAATCAGAACTTGCAACTAAAACAGCCATTAGCTCAAGTGTTTGTGAACACAGCTCTTTAACCACCCTGTATATACCTACAGGCACAGGGTATGCACAAAACCAACATTTTTAATAGTGTGTTAAACTCAAACATTATTAAATTCAAACACAAAGTCCAAAGTGTTCAGAAAATACTTTCAAAATCATTAAGAACTGCTATTTGTAAGACTCTGAAACCTGGAAGCGCTTCATGTAAAAAGCTGTTATGCTTCTATTATCAACACACCTCATGATTTAATAAACTAGGCACTTCAGAATACAGCACACAGATATTTTGCAATTTCATTTTGCCTTAAAATGTTATTTAACTATTATGGGTAAATGCAAGGAAGAAAAAGAGAAATACTGGAGGGAGGAAGGTCATATTCAAAATTAAGAGCCTGTATTGTTGACATTTCTGGTCAAAAGTTGCCCTAAACCATGCAAAATTGATTTTGATTTTCAGCACTAATGATCAAAGTTTGGGGCATTGGCTCAGAATTAATGATTGGTTGGATGGAGCTGATTCCATTAACCTCAGGTGTTCATTAATCCCTAGAACTACCTTCTATCAAGGTCATTAGTGCTATTAAAAGCTAACATTTATCACACAATTGTATTGCCATATGGAAGATTTCCAGCAGAAATGCTTCACAAGGTTGCAGTATTGTCTACAACTAGAAAGATCTCATGCCCTGAGTATCAACACATTTTCTTACATTGTTGCAACTGAATTTATTTTTGAGGACTGGGTTCCAATATGCCCAGACATGGACAAAATACACACTTCCTATCCTCTGTGTTACTTATTTGTGCATAGAAAACAGAGTTGGCAAAGACTCAATCATTCAAAGCCATTCTCAGCTGAGAGGCAGCACCTGATAAATCCTCTTCCAGATGAGATTGGAGCCTAACTACATAAAAGTTTCCTTTCCTTTCCTTAACTCACTTCCAAGAGGTGCTGGGCAGTGATATCATCTTTTAAGCTTGTAGGCTTTAGTTCTCCAGAACAGAAGTCATCACTCCTATGGTTGAAAATGCTGTCTCAATTGAAAAGCAGTTATTAGGTGGTGATCATAAGTAGTTTTCTGAACCACTCAGTTGTGATACACAACTCTTTCGATCACTGCTTTGTGCTAATATTAGAAGGTCTGAAGATAGAGATTGAGGGCCTCTGTAGCCTAACTGCATCAAAGGAGGTCTAAGCTTGTGTTCAAACTAGGCTGATCTTACAGTAAGTGCTGAAGAACAGGATAAATGTTTATTTATGCTTTTCAAATCCATCCTTCCCCAAACATCATCTACTAGACTAAGTTGCACAGTCTTTATATTAGATAAGCAGAATCAATGTTTAAAATAGAAGCATTAATTAGTTTTGATGGCATCATATAAATTTAAACTTCTTCAGCTTTCTTGTTAGTTCTCATAAGCCAAAGTATAACAGAACTGCTCATTCAGAATAGCATAGCATCAATTTAGATGTAAAAGACACAGACTCACAAGAAGATAATTTTAAGTACTACTCCCATCTCTAACACCAGTCTGTCTGCTCCCTGATTCACCTCAAATACTTTACATTTTGCTGCATGTGCTATGAAAGGAATATTAGAAAAGGCTGGAGAAAACAGAATGGCAAGGTAACATTATGTCTTTTAATATTACCCCCAAGTTACTACTAAATGAACTAATTCTCTTCTTTCCTCCACCACACCCTCAGTACGCTACAGCTTGGAGATATTTATTATTATGTTTTCTTATTTGAGTTTTGGCCGAACTAAAATATGCAGGCTTTACAGTTTTTTAATGAACAATTTGTTTGCCCCAAAGCAAAGCTATTTTCTTCCCCTACACAAATTCTTTTCCACTTTTCCACGAATCTAGCTGTAGTGAGATGTCAGCAATATAATAATGGAACACAATTGTTTACCTCAAAATACCATTTGAACTATGTACAAAATTATTGCCACGATTTTTGCTTTTGCTTTTTGAGAGGGAGATCAGGTTATGTATATCTTCACAGGAAAGAATGTACAGCAGAATGTACAGACATGAGCCTAAAATGGACCCTTTTATTGATTGATTTCAGTCCTGCGCTATCAGCAACACAACATCTAATATAATCTAGTTGGTAATTTCTTGCCCCTGCTATCCTAATTAAAGGCTATTCCAAAGTCTGACTCCTCTAATGGCAAGGAACCTTCTTCTAATTTCCAACCTGAAATTTATTCATGACCAGTTTATATCCATTTGTTCTTGTGCCTGTCGTTTCAAGATTAAAAAGCTCATCTCTTTTCCCTCCATTTTGCCTACTTCTCCTGCTCTGTGATGTATTCATAGACAGCACTTAGATCCCACTCAGCTTCATTTTCCTAAGTTAAATGAGCAATCTCTTTCCAGTCTCTTCTCATAAGACAGGCTTTTCATTAATTGCATAGCAATTCTGTCTACCTGTTCCAGTCCGAGTTCATAATTCTTGAACATGAGTTAACAAACTTATGTTCTGTGCTTGAGATTAAGCCTGACTTTTTTTTTTCCCCCACTACTGAATTAACACTGTTCAATGTCAAGCAGATACATTTCATTTGGCAACCTCTAGGACTGTTTACTTGCTTTATGTATTTATTTTTCCCTTACAGTATCCTCACCCCAAGCCAGCTGTGCAGTTAACTGAATGAATAAAAAGCAAATTTTTCTCTTCTACTGCTATTTCCAACTCGTAGCCCCAACTACAGAAATATGTATTCTCTTTGCTCTTTATTTTCTATTTTTAAGGATTAAAATCTGTACCAAAGTCTTACTGTCCTTTCCAGTGAGTTTTCACATAGAAACAATTAACAGTCTAAAAAGGCAAACCTGATGTGCATTCACTGTCCCAGGTTCTCTACATAATAGTAAATTACTCCACACACTCATGTTTCCAGTACCAGTCTGCAAAGAGTTTAAAACTCAGAAACTTTTTACTTCCCAGAGACAACCTGGGTGCTTCAATGTCTTGGCCTGAAGAAAATAAAGAAATAAATAGCAACAAAAAAAATTCATCTCTTGATTCTGTTCACGGAAATATTTTCTTTTAAATATTAAAAAAAGCATTTGTCTGTTTCACTGCCTACAATAATACACAAGTCATCACCCAGAGAGATCTAATTTTCCGAGGGTTTGTTTCTGAAAGTTGTACAGCTTTAGGCTTTACAGAAAAATTAAGTTCCATGTGTCTTTATTTCCATCGTTTCTGTTACCCACCTGCCTAAATGCAGCCTTTAGGTTAGCAGCACAGAAATAGATTTTATACAGCAACATAGCCTACCAGTATTAGTACACCTCCCAGAGCATGTTTGTTTCTTAAATATATTGGGATCTGTTATCTTTTGTAGCCTGGAGCTTGGCTAAACGATCTGCAGTCAACAGAAGTGTCCCTTCAATTTCTGCACAAAGACTTTCTCCAACACAAGAACTCACAATGGGAAAAGAAACCACCCCTGACTTGTCACTTTCCTCCCTCTGAAAGCATGGAGGGAATGGGCAGTTATAAGAGGGAACTAGCAGCTTGCTGGGTCCCTTGAAAACTAAATCAAGCACCAGAACTGATGCACAGAAAAAAGCAATTTAATCCTAGCAAAAGAACTGCTGCAGATTTCTTTCATTGTTGAGCAGTGAATGAGACGAGCAGCAGACTGTACCCAAAACTGGAAGCTGTCACCACTGATTTCCTGCGCTCCTAGGGTAGCACCATCATGGCCACTGTGAAATTGCATGGTAACAACCTGACCCCTTTCTGTCAAACAGAAAATTTAGTTGGTGAACTGTTCTGAAGCCCGCAGCCAAAAGGAATTTTTCAGTGCCTCCCTGCACTCCTACCATTCATTTCTGACTTACCCAGACAACTCTTAGCATACTCAAGGGAGAAGGTTAGGAGACAGCTACGTAATGCAAGAACATAAAGTTATAGACTTTCTGTGACAATAAAGCTAGTATAATAAAGAATATTAAAGCAGTCTGCATGTAAAGAATGATTTTGTTAAAATGGTAACCCCTAAAAACTTTTCTCTTTATCAGTGCTTTCCAGATCTCTCTACAAGAAATCCTGTCTGCTATTTAGTAGTGACGTAATTGGGAAGAAATTGTTAATATTTCACAGATGCTGCAGAACATTCAGTCCTGCTTCTTCATAAACAAATTAAGGATGAGCAAACTGACTAAGAACAGGAATACAAACATTCATTCTCATTAGGAATAGTAAATAAGATCTGAGTATGAATGTGATGTCTCGACTATAAGGATTCCTGCCTAGAGAAAGTTGGCAATAAGATCCTTTCTGACAACTATTCAAGAATAGATTACTTTCCTTTCTATAGTAACAGTGGTATCAGAAAAAACAGAGAAGTCAGCTAATAAATGTAAAGTGCTGTCTTGCTTAAAAAAATATACGATATTAATTTTATGTCATAGAAATATCAAAATGATGCCATTATTATTCCACAACTAAACAAGGGAAGAGAAAAAAAAAAATGAACTAGAACAAATGATTCTAATCACACACGAAGACTTAGAAGTGAATTTGCTTATAGTAATCCCCTGTACAGGTGAAAAATAAAACATGAACATCAACAAAATCTTGTCATAATCAGAGAAAAAAATTGTGGTTTAGCTGGTATTTTTAATTTTTACTTTTTAGCTCCCTGAAAAAGCCTCCTTACACCTTCCAACTAGAGAGACTATAGCCTACTTAGTACATGAGGTAAAATACAAGATGAAGAAATGTGCATCAGTTGGCTTAGCAAAGCCTAACCAAACAAAAATATGCAGTAATCTCAGCAGATCTTCATTCTTGTTTACCATCATGCAGAAGCCAGAATGTGTTGCATGGAAATCCACAAACATACGTAAGAAACCATGCAACTTTAACTTGCAATTTAAATGAGTCAGACAACTGTGAGTCAGAAATCCTTTCAACAACCCAGTAAGGTTGGTTGTTTTGCCAACATGAACACAAAGTGTTGCAAGCAGAATATCTGACAGAGAGCGCAAAGTTATCCTAGATATTCAAGTGAGTCACCAGAAAAAAATAGGGATTTGGATCAACCTTCTCTTTTTTCCATGATAGCGTTCGTTATCTGTGGCATTTCCACTGCAGTTTTAGCATCGCCCCCCCAAGGATCAACAGAGCCGAGGAGCTTTCAGGGGGAGTTACAACAGAGGGCAAGAAGCAAACAGATTTTTTGCTCTAAATGCCCTGCTCCCCGAGGCACTCCTGAGAGGACAACATCTATATTTATGATACTGTAGCCGTGCCTGAGCTCACCAGTTACAGCCTATTCCCAGTGGAAATTTGAGTACTGATTTTATGAAGCGCAGAATCAGCCACAGAGCATCTCATCTCTTTGGAATCTAAAAAGGAGTCTGGTAGACAGGCCTTTGAGCAAGGAACTTGTGTGTCCTTGTCAGCAGTCATATTCTTCGAGTAACTGCTTATTGCCACACAATTCCCAAATAGAGTACTGAGTTCAGTTAGTAATGTGGTAGAAGCAGTTTCATTCACTTACTGCAAAGACTCAATTTCATACAAGCATGGCACATTTGAGGATGGATGTTGCCTAGTCCAATCATCTCCTTCTCAAGGCAGTGAGATACTCTTCCATTCAGTTCTCAGCAACCACTGTAATTGCTACGATCTTCCAAAAATAGTTGAGTGTGGCTTTGCAATGGCATTGGTCAGCTTCCCTCAGTACGTATGGTTGTATCCTATCTAGCTCCATGGAATTAAGTCCAGTTTATTTTAAAGTTCCCTAATCTAATCCTCCACCATTAAGGAAAAGCGTTCCTTTCTCCAGCCTTTCCCACCGGTGTCAGGGATCTCTAGGGTTCCTAAACATCATGCTTACCAGTAAAGACTGAGACAAAGAGGCCCTAGATACCTCAGTCTTTTGTATGTCTTGTTGTACCAAACATGCTGTGACCTTGAATTGTTTCTGAAATCTATCCTATAAGTTTTCTTCATGAGGAGAGTTTACTTTAGCAAATGCCAACAAGCCATTATGTAAGTCCTGGAGGAATCTGTTCAGGACAACAGAGGGCCTGCTGCTACATGAAAGTCACCACCAAGTGCTTAACTGCTGCATCACTTTCCTTTGCAACATCTCTGCACACTAAATGCTGAGGTCTTTTCAGCTGGTTTATCCTTTCCTCTTTCAGTGAAACAGTCTATTCCTCATATCCTTGACCTGGTCTCTCGCTGGTCCTTCTGGCTTAGAGGATCTTGTCAGAGACAAATGACTATAGCAATGCAAAAAGAAAACATTAGGGAAGGAGAATGCAATGCAACCATAAGACAGTTCTACCTATCACCTAAAAGAACACAGCATTTAAAATGGGGCAGCTCCTCCAATCCCTCTCCCTACCAAAAAGCTGCATCTCTTCAGCACTGCTCTGAATTTGCCCAGTCACTTTCCTCTCAAGAATGTTTTAGTTTTTTTCCCTTTTGTGCATCTAATGCTAATGATCTGCACCCAACTGACAGTCCAAAAAGCTGCACTACAGCTCAGAAGTTTTGCACACAGTCTAATGATGGGACTTGGCAGGTCAGAATGACAGCTGCACTTGATCTTGAAGGTCTTTTCTATAATCCTGTATGGTTCCTCTTTTGCTTTGTTTTCTTTTCTTTTCTTTTTTTTTTTTTTTTTCCTTGTGTTTGGTTTCTATCTTATATATATGTACATATAGTATGGGAAAATAGATGTACATACACACACTAAACATCAGAATCATGTTTCTTTCACCTCAACTCGTCAGAAAGCCCATCTGTAGTAGCAGGAAAACTTTTGTTGTCATGGAATATTAAGATTTACTTGTCCTCAGTGAACTTTTCAGTTTTCTAGATAAACTTCATGAAGATACTAGCAAAAGTCTAATAATATTTCAGATGTTTTATTAAAGTGGATGTTGTCAAATTTAAGTCACACATTGCCCTCTTCACAGAGCCTCCATTTGTCAAAAAAAAAATAAAAAAAATAAAAAAAATTACAAAGTAACATACCTTTGCTTCCACTGATCTGCAACATTCTTTCCAGAAATAAAGAAGGAAAAGCAAAATGGAAGAAGAAACAGGCTATTTCTACTCCTTAAGTCAATTATACAGCTGGATGATTAGAGAGTTTTCTATTTTTTTGGTCAAATTAAATCAGTTGGTGCAGTGTAATAGCTAGCTCAGCTGAAGCCTTCAATTATGTTATAGATTGATCAGAAATATTTTATTCACAAGTAGATGTTCTTTTTTATCTACAGTGCTGTCCTTTTATTTAACCCTTTCTTCTTATCTAAGTCAGTTTTTAAGGAAAAAAGTTCAAAAATAAACCAACAAAATGAGAATTAATTATTCTGCTTCTTAGATTCCCTGATCTACTAAATTTGCACGGCTTATTTTTCATTTGCTTAATATTTTCATGCTGTTTCTCAAAGATTTCTTCATGCAATTAGACCTTCAGCTGTGCCAAAACACACCTGTAGAAATGCATTGTCCTCTAAAAAAAAGGCATCCTGACCCCTGCCTCGATTTGCACTAAGTATAGCAGTTCTGCAAAGAATAATGGATTATGGCTGCTTTTATACAATCTCTTATTTTGTTATTCTCCATCTGTCATAGAATCATAGAATCTGTCATAATCTATAGGATCAAAGTTCCACAGAAAAGAATCATTCTACGTAACTTGTCTGCACACCCTTTTCACCAGAATCATAAAATTGTAGAATTATAGAATGGTTTGGGTCGGAAGGGATATTTAAGATCATCTAGTTCCAACCTCCTGCTACAGGCAGGGACACCTCCCTCTAGACCAGATTGTTCAAAGCCCCATCAAGTCTGGCCTTGAATGCTTCCAGGAAGGGGCATTCTCAAGGAAGGATTCTTAGAACATATTTTTCAGAAATAGCTAATACTATGTTCTTTCCAAAATGTGAAATTATGACAACAGAAAAAAAAAGCAAACAAACAAAACAGTGATCACCTTTTTGAAGATAAGCCTTCGTTTTCACCTCCGAGCAATGGCCATGCATATTACCTGGCATAATCCCTTTCTTAAAGATTTTCATCTACTTCAACTCTAGAAATTTCAACAACAATTTTACCAAATAAAAAATGGTAGTACAAGAGATTACCCATTGCCTGAGCTCCTACACTCACTTCCAATTTGGCTTAGAAATTTGCCTAATTTAGTCAATTTCACAAACCAGACTGATTCGCCTAATTGATTTTTTTTTCAATTCTCATATTTGCCCTGTCACCATCCTATACTCTTCTGCCCTTTTTTGACATCTTATCTTGTGAAATGCTTGCTTTTAAGCAAGCAAAAAAATTCTGTTATATCTCTGAATTTAAAACAATATAGATAAGAAAGTAAATCTTAAATAAAGCACATATTAATAGAGAAGTATATTTAAACCATATATTGCATGCTGCTTGTTTTCTATAATGCACCAGACACTATAGTTGAGCTTTTACCTGAATCTTGTCATTTGAGCTAATCTATTTCTGCTAGGAAACATGTTGGCAGTGGCAGGTGAGGGTCTTTATGGCCTAACTGAAATAACAATATCTCCAGCAAGGTTTTAGAGAAAAAACAGGCATTGACAGGAAGAAAAAGGAGAGAAACAGATTTTAAGAGCTGACAGGAAACTCCATTTCCCACGCCTCTTATTTCTGTATGAAAAGGTCAGAACTACACTGCAGGGCTATTCCAAGCCTTATATACAAAAACAGCAAAACAAAAACAAAGGTCTGGGTTTTGGTGGTCATTTCCCCATCTTGGAAACAATGAGCTAACTGTTGTAGGTAGATGAAAAAATTACTTGTGTTTTTACCAGGAGACTCTTTCTGCTATTCCTAAATAGCCTTTGAGAAGGCCACTGATTATGGGGTATCCTTCTGCAGCTGACAACAAAAGGGGACACATATGAAGTAACTGGACCAAATCCTAATGTAACTTCTTTCCAAATAGATTCTTTGTTCTGGCTCATTTAAGCATCACCCAAGCCTATAGCATAACAAGAGACACATACTTTTCCCATGGTAGGGAGCTCTTTATTATTTTAAATCAACCTTAACTAGGTAATATTTGCCCACTGCTCTAAAAATACATATTATTCATTTGTATACTATTAATAAAATTCCATGTATTAACTGGGAATAATACTCTGCAGAAGATAAATTTCCTTTCTTCACTCCTAGTTAGCTGTTAAACACCAGCTTGAGTATAATCAACTGAGATGAAATTCTGCTCAAATAAAGACAGCAGATACTGCTTATGCTCTACAGTATATAGTCTCTCTATGCAAAGCAACTCTACTTCTATGAGGGTTTAGAAGTCAAGAACTATCCAAAACAATCTTGTAAAACTAAGAGAAATGTTCCTTCTAGGTCTCTCTTTTGTTTCGTGGAGTGGGGGCTGTTTGCTTTACATGCAGTTCATCTCCCTTCTCATTTTTTCACAGCTTAGTTTTTCAGTTTTTCTCTCTACTCATTTTGTTGTTTATGCTGTGCATGAACAAAATGCTTAAACAAGCATTAATTCAACTTTTTCTTGATCTTTGTAGAAGAAAAAATGACACTAATTTCCACTGGAATCTCTCAGTTACAGCGTATTTGGGAGTACATCTTTTCTCCACCCAGTTTTGTGAAAATGCGTAGAGTGTATGCCATTAAAAAGTTTAATCATAAATATTAGACTACTGAAAACAGCGCCCAATTTGCAGGCTTCCTGCATCCACTGACACTGCGTTTGAAACTGTATCCCAGGGCTGCGTTAATTATGCATTGCAACAGCTGCCATAGATCCAGTGGTGCCAGTTCTTCAGGACAGGTTTTTCTATCAAAATCATGAATAAAGGAGCAACACCCTGACTGTGACCGCAATCCAAGCTGAGTACAACCACTGGGTTTTTTATTCCAGTGCTGCTGCAGAACGTTCTTAAACATAGATTGCATTATGTTAGCATTTCTTCTATGGCAAGATCTTTGCATTGTATCCCATCCTAAATTTTACCAAAAAGTTGTATGGTTCCTACTGCTACATCGGGATTTTTCGGGTGCGCTGCTCAGTAAGAAAATATGACAGAGTGTGAACTCTCTACTCCTGGAGTAGGGAGTATCTTATGTGATGACCCAAGAGGAAAGTTCTAACCATGCGGAAAGAGTTTTACAATGAAACTGCTTGAGGATAAAGCACAGATAAGTGAAAGGAAGAGGATAGGAATAGGGAAAGTTAGACCTGCAGAAATGACTAATAGAGTAGTATCAGTATTTTGTAGGTGGAAGGCATTTCTGTTTTATCTAAAGTGATAAGTTCAAAATGGAAGAAACAGAAAATGAACACTATATACACTGACTTGCAAGCATCAAAGCAGCTATATTTAATGCGAAACACTTGGAGATAGTGAAATATATTCTGTCTTCCTTATACTTTAATCATCCTGCAGGACAGCAACATTCACCATGAGTAGGATCTAGATATGTGCACCTGAACATACCAGCCAGAAGGTCTCAGAATACAGAGCTCTTTAAACAATTTGCCAGAGTTCCGAAGCACATTTATCAATGTGGACATTAAATTCCTTAACACTGAAAGCGTTCATAGAAAAAAGAAACAGTTTAAGAGGAAAAGGACAATAACATCACAAGAATAATAACTGTAAGAACTAAAAATGAATGTCAATTTTGTCAGCTACCTAATTGCTATAAACCATGTGAGAACAACAGCACCACATGCTCAGCCGTCACCTGCCCTTTTTCAGCCTTCTCCTCATTTAGAAATGCCTCCCCAGGATAGGGCTCTGTCAGTAGCATCACATCCACAGTACTGCTTTTAAGAAGAATTTTTTATTTTACATCTTCAGGGTATAGTTTCTGGAGTAGTTACTCCTCAGTGAAATCTAAGCCCTTTCCTTCGGGAAACATAAACACTCCAGAGAAAAACTTGCTGACTTAACTGTGACAAGGCATCAGAAAAATGAATTGCTTTACAATGGTTGATTTACAATAATTTGTGTTTACTTAAAACTAGCGTTCACACAGTTCATTCGTGTTCCTCTGTCTGTGAGGCTACAAAGAATGTTCTTCCATAAGCACCTCAGCTCCTTATCATTGCGTATTTCTCATCCCAAGTCATACTCCCAGACAACTGAAGGATGGAAAGACTGAGCTTCACAAGCAGCTGGGTGTAGTGATCTCTTCATTACTCAGATATTCAGGTTGCAGCATTTGCTTTTATTAGCATGAGTATTTAAGAGCCAGGAGCTGAACAACATTTTCTTGGGAAAGTATTTAGGACCTAATCCAAAAAAGCACTTTAGGGCATATATAACTTCTATGAAATCAACTTTAATGGGATTATATGTAAATGTTTTGCTGTATTTGGGTGTCCATGAACTAAATTAACAAGGTATTGTAGAATTTATCTAATTACTCTCTTTATTATAAATCTACTATCACAGACACTTCAGCACTTAAGTACTCAGGTTAGGACTTGTCAATATGATCATTTTTGCTGAACTGCTTTAAGCAGACTGTAATGCTACAACAGATTTGCTGATGCTGGAGATGAGCAAACAGTTTACCACACACTTACAATCTGTAAATTCCAGTTTCCCTGAGAAATGAAAATGTAGACACTTTGAAAGGTATGTGAACTAAAAACATGGACTGCAAAAAACATACAAATAGTCTGACTTCTTCAATCAAAATACGGACTTCAGCTTTAAAAAAAAAAAAAAAAAAAAAAAAAAAAAAAAAAATCAGATCAGTTAAAAATTCCAGATCATCTTGATGTATTATGATAGAATTATGGGTTAAACTTATGGGTTACAACTCCTTATGAAGTCTATGTTTAGGGAAAAAAAGCATTTTAGTGGAAATGAATTGATGCAACCTAGCGAAAAAGCTTTATCACATGAATTATCTTCCTTCAGCCTATATCTTAAAATGATGTGAGAAGTATTTTCATATTAAGTGTAGAAATAATACGATACACAGAAACAAAGCATATGCACAGAAACAGTCTGTTGTTTTCTGTTCAGCTGTAAAAGAAATCAAGTGAAAAATCTACACAGCTAAAATAGATGTGCTGAGAAGCCATGTACACCCAGACCAGCCTAACTGGCATGGCTGCATGATCACTGCCACTCCCAACATTCTCTTACAGTGCAGACTGGCTGAACGGTCACTGCCCAACAGTGAGACCAGACAGACATCTGGTCTCCCCACACTGTGCCTCCCTGACGGAACCTGCATGTGCAGCAATAGTTCAGAAAGAGGCATTAGCCCTGATTTTAGATATAAAACATCCAAATGATCTGACAGCTAGCATTTCTGAAAAACAATACAGCAAGTGCAAGTTTAAAAACTAAAAGGAAGCACCTTGCAAGAAGCAATACTTACAATGTTTGCTTCTTGGAAGAGATTTTTGTGAAACAAGGAGGATAAATTAAAACTGTGAATCAATTCCTACGGACAAATAAATGGAAAGCAGAACAAAAAAAAAAAAAAACCAGTCTTGTTCTTGGGATTTATTAGGTGGCTGAATATTTACAGCAGATACAGTTTCACCCTTCCAATTATAGGACCACACAAGAAGCAGAAAAATCCCTAAAATCATCAGCAGAACCAACCCACAACTGTAAGCATCACACTGTGACACTGCAGTGCTGTTCCCAGCATCCTTCCTCAGACGACCTCAGCAAACAGCAACTGAAAATCCAGATTTTTCTATGTACTCCAAAAACTACTTTTTGTTCAGATTCTCATACTTCATTTACTATCTCTCCACTTTTATGCTTGAAAACTAGTTTCATTTTCTTCATTAATTTAATGAATGAAATTCCAGATGAGACACTGGAATATTTCCTCCTTCTGTGTAAAGTTAGACAAACAAGTATCTGAAAACCCTATAAAATAAAGCTGGCTGTAAAGAAATGTGGTTAAATAGCTACGACAGTTTTTGCAGCAGTAATACACTGAAGTATCCAAAACTAGACCATGTTCTAGTTTAGGTACAAGTTACTGGGAACTTAAAATGATGAAAACTGAAGAGAAAAAACTTGTGTTAAGGTCTATGTGAATATGTTTTTTTTTTAAGTATTGCCTTGTAATAATACCAACATACTCCTTTCACCTGTGCAGTTCTAACACTGCAAAAGGAACTTTCTTTCTTCTGCTATCAAGAACTTTCTTGTGCAATATAAAGTCATTTACTGTCAAGAGAAGCCATTTTCATTTTTTTTCTAACTATTAACTAAAGTTATTTTGAGATCTTGATTAAAAAACTGAAGACTGTAATTTTAAAGTTATTTATGTTCCTCTCAGGTTGATTCAGACTTTTTTCCTAAAGACAGTGTATCTATAACACCAGCAGAAGCAACTGTCCTAATGAAGACAGTGTAACATTTTTCTGTCTGTTACAGTAGTTCTGACCAAAATTCTTACAACCACGTGTAAGGAAATCTTAAAATCCTTTGTACTTACGCTCTTGGCCTCAGCCACTCACGCTTACACAAGGCAAGGCAGGACCATTCCAGTCTTTGGATTCTGGATTCATTTCAGCACCATTTTCTGCAGCAATAAGACAAAGCAATATTGAATAATTCTGAAAATCATAACCTATATGTACTCATAGTAACAAATCACATATTTCTAAAAGCACCGCTATGTCTCCACCCACTAGTAATAGGCACAACTCTTTGCTTTGTATATTTTCTTTTTTTTTTTCCTTCTGGAGGCATCGCACACTGTGGTGCTAATGTCTTTATTGAATGTTTTAACCATTTTCATGGTGGATGAATTTTATATTTATGCAGTTGTACAATTTTATTTTTTCTGCAAGGAAGTGTAATGTATGAAATAAACCAAAACCATGACAACCATGGTTTTAATTATTTACATATCAAAACCAGCAAGAACATGACCTACCTTAGCCATTTTAAAACAATTAAACCAGCACTGATTTTTGTCTCCTGTTATACAAAACCTCAACAATCTGTTTCAATTGTGACTTCAGTAGTGACAAAGAACTGTGTAAACGAAGAATGCTGCAGCTCCACCCCAGGACAATCTGTCCCAGCTGCGGTGCCCACTGGCAGTGCTGATCAATCCCATCAGTTCTGCCAAGTAGCAATGACTTCTGCCTCAATAGCCTTGGAATGCATCAAATTCCACAGACCAGTTTTTCTCAGATTTGTTACAGATATGTTATTGTGCCATTATGTATGGGACACATCTACTAATAGGACACTTAAAATGTTTCCACTTACAATGTTTTCCAGCATAAATGTACTTAAAAGTGCTGCAGGCAGCACAGGAGTGCGCTCAGTAAACTCAGTGCAAGTTCATCTGAGAACTGTGGCTTTACTGAAGTCCCAGTGTCCTGATGCCACTGTGGACATATCTAACGATATAATTTTTCCCACCTTCTTTCAGAAGGGGTATTTGCACTACAAAGCTGTGCAAATACCCCTTTTTGCACAGCTGCAGGTACAAGGTTTAGCTTCTGAGAGCTATTAAGGCACTAGATCTATCTTAAAAACCTGAGTAGTTCATCATTTAGTACCTTATTTAAACATCCTCAACAGTTCCAAAGCATATTCAGGTAATAGTAATAAATTCAAACAGTAACTTTCATTCCAGCCTAAAACAATGCACAACATTGTCAGTTTCAGACACTGCTGAAATGTATTTCACAGAAACATACAGATCCCACTGAGTTTAACAATGAACTTTATTTTTCATGTGTTATCACTAATGGACACTGCTTTTCTGAAAGCACAAGTGCTGCAACGCTCCCCTTACCAGGTTTGATTCATTTTTAAACTCTGTGATTTCTTGATGGCATCTTTGTAAGCCCTTCAAACTCTCACTTCAGTAAGGAAAAAAAAAAAAAAAAAAAAAAAAAAAAAAGCAGGGTCCATCATTTAATCAGAGCAATTGAGGTAGTGAGCAAATGTTGCTCTTGCTCTCTTACACAAGTTAAAGACATGAGGCAAAAACAGGGAAAGACACACTTGGTATTTCTGTTATGCAAGTAGAGAATCAAACTCAAAACCTGGAGTAGAAATGTTATATCTGCAGTTTTCTTGCCAATGAGACAATGTAAACTGAAAGAACATTCCATTTGTTGATTCTGTATTGCCAGGAGGCAGTACTATCTCACTTCAATATTCTAGTTTTCCTTTATTTTTAGATTTTTTGAGACATCAGAAGGCATAAATACAATAGATGTAGGCAAGCAGGTGAAATTAAGTTGTTGGCAGGAGTGACTGGTTTGTATCATGAGTATTATCATTCCTTCTCAGCTCCTGCAGGGACACTGGGAACAACTGCTGCCAAATCTTGTATTTTCAAAATGCGGTGACTAAAGAGGGCAGTTCTTCCCCTTATCAAGATGAAGTCTCTGCAGTTATTTATACCCTTCAAACTCATTATGAGATCTCCCTCTTTAAGAACATCACCTACTGGCTGCTATCAATGTAAAAAAATTACACCCTTTTACACTCATCAACACTTGCTGAACATTTCTAGAGACCAAACAGTGGGTGTGAGCACAGCAAAGCAGCGGGTGGTGTGTTTTGGCAGTGGTGACAATGACAGTGGGTAACTTCCGCTGATGCAGATTTTTATGAACACATCATGCAGGTCTTGTTCACTGCTGGTAAAAATGCATAGCTAATGGTGGTAACTGTGTTGAAAAATGGTGTTTCGAAGATTTGAAGATGAAAATTTGCACTATCAAATAGTGCTATTGTGCTCTTTGTATGTGTTGTAGTTCCCATAGAAATACATAGAAGGCATTACTGTAGGAGTGACCTACGTAGTTTACACTGTATGTTTTGTGATACAAATAACAGTATATTATATGAAAGCACATGAAAAAAAAAGAAATAGCAAATTCTGACTATTTTCTGAAAACCTCAGTATGATTTTACCAGTCACAAACATATATCAAGTATTTACTTTCTCCATAGTATTAGCAAGGCAAATGCATGATTGCTAATTTGTATTAAACTGTAGATTTTGAAAGACCTAATACAGCACCACTTTAAAAAAAGAAGAGGCAGTCACAGTTGGCTGTGGATCTAAGCCTACTGTTTTGATCTAAGGAGCTCTCTCATATGGCACTCGTACTCTATGGAGCAAGTATCACTCATCAGTTTAAATTGCTTCACTTGGACTACCTCTTCAAAGGTACTACACAAACACCTACACTCAATGCAGAACTGTCACCTCAAACCCTGACCCTAAAGAAACATAGGCATATGGTTAACAAGCTCAGTATTCTCTGCTGGTACCACAGTACTTGTTACAGGTCAGATTAACATATACTACCTTTCTTCACAGTAATTGGATCACATAAGGCTGAAGGTAGTGAAAAAAGCATAAAGCTGAAATATAAGATCTGAATGACCACAAAAATGGAAGTTTATTATTATATTCTATACTGATACAAGTTTTTGTGCACTCTGTACATCAACACTACTACTAACTCATCTCAGCAAATTTCAACAGGAAAGTAGAAGCAATACTTCCTTTCCAGTGATGAACTTTCTAAACCAGTGTCACATGCAGATGTATTTTTTTATATGGTATTTTGTAGAGAGCCTGTGCTATGACCAGAATGGTCTTGATCTCAGTAAAACGTGTTCTTAAGATACTTAACATGTATGGCTTCATTGCTGAGGTTTTTACCAGGTTGTCAAAAAGAAATACCATTTTTCATCCTGCTTTATTTGACTTTGCCTCAGTACATAGCAATTAACAAGAATTTTTAGATGCTCGCAAAACTGTCCCCTTTGAAGTTCCTACATAGCTGTCACCCTAGAGATAAAGGCAGATTATTCAATCTTGATATTATAATTGCCAGCACAAGATAAAAGACTGGATTAGCAACTCCATAACTTCATGCCTGGAAAAAATTGAGATCACCATGAGGTAATTTTACTTCAGTTTTGATGGTTTAAGGAGTTCCTTCAGGATGAAGAGAGGGAGAATATCTTGTCTTGAAAGCATATGAAATGATTTATATAAACTTTTTACACCTTCCAGTATAAAATATTACTATTATATTTTATTTATAGAATCACAGCGGAATACCAGCGTATTCCTATCTGACAGACAATTTATTCAAATCTAAATACTGGATACTTTGTGTTGCAGCTACATCTCATCTCTTGAACACAACTATTTTTTTCCTTTTTCTGTATAGATTTAACAGGAAACATGGAACAGAGGACTGTCTGTTACAACCTGTTGCCTCTTAGGAGCTGCAGAGAACAAACCAAAGATGGTTGCATTCTAAGCACTCTGTGTGAAGGACTTCATCTCCTGCCTAACACGTTGTGTCTTCCTCATAGCAAGCACATGTCATCAACATTTTGTGGCTGAGAATTTGTGGTCTAAATCAGCAGGGAAACTGCTAACTGACTCCTGGATATCTTTCCAGGATTTTGGTGTGCATTAATTCAATAACATATGACCAGGGATTACTTATATATTTATTTTTTTTTTTAGAATGCTATTGACTCCTTTTGTGGAAAACAGAATGAAGTCAGGCTTCGGACATATCATCCTACTTATGTGCTTATAAGCCTGTAGGCAAATGAACATGAAAGTAATATTCAGTGCAACAGAGAGTTTATTTAATGCTATACATTTAAAGAAACAAGATATACCTACCATCCAAAAGGTACATGATCATTTTACTATACTCAGATGTTTAGGAGAAAAACCATAAAACTCTCTCTCTCAAAGAGAAAAAAAATAAAAGAGAAAAGCAACTCATTTTTTTCTGTATAAAATGCACAGCCTGAGGAATCCCAAGAGCTTTTAATTAAGTATACAGAAAATGCAACTATTACAGTGTTTTTGTGTACAGGTGTACCCTTTGTGTACCCTTGAATTTTGGCATCTGAACCCAGTTCCAAGCATTCAAGAATTGGTCAGAATCACTACAGCTCAAGTTTATTCTTAAGAACTCTTCTCCCCCAGGAAAGCAGTTAGCTGACCACAGACATCCAACCTAGCTAGATGGTTGTCCTGTATATTCCATATTTGAATTATGAAGACACAGAAGTATAAAGTGTACAAAGACATTCTATTTGCACAGCAAAATTAAACACAAAAATCAAAATCATTAGTCAGTTGATTTTGCTGGTCTGCAGGCAGAAGAGAGTTTTTAGTTATACCCACCACTGAAAACTAGTATATAGCAAAAGATCACAAGGAGAGAGAGCCTAATACCCATCAACAAAACCATCTTTTCCTTAAAAAAATTATTTCCTAATGCTCTCAAGGCATCTCTCTTTAAGCCACTAGCATGTTAAACAATGAATGTTTATGTAAGAAACACTTTTTTTTTTAACTTTAATCATTATTTAGAATGGCATTTAAATTGGTAGTAATCGTAAGTGCTCTATATTTCATTTACATTTTTGTTTTTAAACAGTCTCTGATTTTTTGAGAGGAACACCTAATACTTCAGTCAGAACTGTCTGCTTTCTGAGAACAAATCAAAAGACTACTAAAATATTCTTCTATGCTTTCAAGTATAAAAGAATTCCTCAAACAAACACATTAAGGCACAGGTCTCAGTACTGCACACAACCACTACAGTATTTTTTCTTTCATATTCATGAAATTTATGCAAATGTAACAAGGGGTAGACTCTTGCAATGCTAACTGTAGACTCAGATATTGGTTTCCCCTTATGGCTCTTTAAATTATTTGAAGATTTAATCTCTTTTTTATTAGTTGCAATTCACAGTGAAAGAAATCCTTTAAAAACAATATACAGGTTTAGTTTTGATTATGTTTTTTAGGGGATCTGTGAATATTTGCAACAATTCATTTATCAGGAGATTAACCTATTTTCATAAACATCCCAGTATGTTGGGTTTTTTTCTTTTTCTTTTTTTTAACTTACTCTTCAATATTTTATTCCATTATATCTAAAGTTTTTCTTATTGAACATAATTAAACATTTCATGTTTGAATACTAACTGGATCGTTACAAGATTGTTTTGCAGAGAAAAGATATTCCAACTGTTTCTGAGTTTAGGGCCACGTGTCCAATACATTGTACTTCACCTTTCCAATAACTGGTTTTTTATTAGTAGTATGGATGAAGGGAGACTTTCACATATGAATTGTTCTCACTTGGTTCATCCACTCAGTGTTGGAAACATATCTAGCACACACAGCTGAACACTCCTCAAACACTCCAGCAATTCTCACATTTCCTCAAACTGCTTGTTCATCAATCAAAGCAAAATTTGAATATAAAAACATTTACTTTAGGAACAAATCTGTAGATAATCTGTTGGCCAGCTGATGACCAGAACAGAAAGTTCTCAAAGATAAAGCAGAGAAGAAATGATCTGTGGCAGTGCCAACCACTGAAAAGGTAAGCATGTGTTAGAAATGTGACATAAAGTATTAGTCTCAAAATCTGGCCTTATTTTGAGGGGAACATAAGGGATCTCAACAATTCAAGTGTTTTTAAGGAACATAGGAAAAATCTGAACAAATAAATTCCCAGGACTCACCAGGGGATTCAAAAGGAACTTAGGGAGAAAACAGTTTAATCTTCAGCAAAAATGGGCTACATACAGTCAAAGCTGTTACAATGCCCAGTGATATTCAGTAGCAAAAGTGACATTTCAGCTAAGTAGAACCAAGGAGAGCCAGCTCAGGGGAAAAGCTCAAAGAGAAACAAAACTAAAAATACATTGAGGCTCGTTAAACGCGCAGAGACACCAGGAACAATTTGCAAAGAGCCTGCCTGCTTCTCAGTCAAGTTAGGGCAATCTGGAGCTGCTGTCAAACATACAATCTTCCGGCTAAACATCATGCTAGTCTAACTTACAGGACGCTCTAGAGCTTTAATGTACATGTCCCTGATCAGAAAAAAGCACTCTTATCTTGACATGTAACAGAGACCAGTCTACATAGGATGTTACTGTATTATTGGATAGATTCAGTGAATGAACACTATACAATTTGATAAGCTTTGTAAAAGTTTAATAAGCTCCTGAGACATCATGCAGTATTTATGCCAGAGTAGTGAGACTAAGTGCCCATCTCCATATCCTTTATTCCAAGCATATGAAGAATGACTGAGCACCCCACTGCTTACTACGTTTGAAGTGTAACCTAATGGTTAGCATGGTAGAGGGCTTGGAGTTTGAGGATCTTTATGGTCCCTTCCTACCTAAGCCATTGTACGATTCCATGAACTTAGATGGAACTAGAATTAATCCTAAGAAATTCGTTTACCTTTTGGTTAAACATCACACTCCAGGTTCATGGCATAATTAAATCAGAGTCTAGGGTTGTTTTTATCTTGTTTTTAAGGGGTTTAGTACAATATGATTGCTGTTTAGCTAAATTTTTATTTGATTTTAATTTTTACTAGGAAACGCACAAGTGATCTTCAAAATTATGAAAACCTGGGGAAGCTGTGTACTGTTTAAAGTTGATCTTAGATGAAGTACTTCAAGAAGAAAGTCAGAAAAGTCTACTTTCTGCTAGAACACACAAGAAATTCAGAAAGTTGTAACTGTAAAGGATCCTTAAACCTAAGCAAAGGAAAAACTCTTGACAAAATGTTTTTAAGATAAACATCTGTCATGAAATTTGGCTGCATCTACTTTGTTTTTTTAGTTCCCTCCACAGCTCAAGTGGTGGTACTAGTGATTTATATTTGCTTAATTAGATCTTTAAAAGTGATTTGAATTTTGCAGTATTATAAGTTATTAAATGAATATTATTAAGCCAAATTTGTCTAATTAATAAAACAATTGCAGCCTGCTCACCATGGCTTTTTTTCTCGTCTTTTCATATATACCAACTATAGCAATAATCAATAAAATAATCAATAACGCAGATGCACTTTCTGCCAATGTTATTTATAAACCAGAGGTATCAAGTCTGAGAAAACCCACACCAACCACTGCAGAATACAAATATTTATATTTTGTAAGTCTTTTTTTTTTTTTTTTTTAGTAAAAGACAGTGTGAAATGCAGAGCTTAAGAAAATGAAAATTTACAACTCCCATTTGGAGTTCAAAGCAGCACAGCTCTTGTGACTTCAGATAGTAGAATGCTGGTTATTTTTGTTATCTTCTTTCACCATCTCTTGAGTAAAAGAAAACCATAGGAAGGTGACAAGCTATGTGACATCAAGTCCTCTGCAAGATAGTCAAGATAGTACCTTTGCCCTCAGCTTCATCAGAGAGTCCAGAACCTGGACACCAGCACCCTGATCCCCACCTGCAGAATCAGGGCATCTTGACCAATGGGCAAAATGGAAGTCCAGAGCCCTGAGGCCTATTCCTTCTCTTCTATCATTTTAGTGCAATTCTTTATTCACATTTCTGTTAATCGCACACATTTCATTAGCACTAATTTCCTGTCTAAAATCCAAGAAAGGAAGTTTGCCCTCAAGGCAGGAAGATTAGCAGAATCATAACTTGAGTTATTTTTACAATGCCCTTAAAAGGAACAGGAAGGAAGGAACACCAGAGATGATGTACCATTATGAAGTGTGTGGCCTTATTTTATAGTATTCATTGACTTAAAATGTTAATGGAATTACTGCAAAACAGCAGTGTATCTGTTAACACCACGCGATGGCATCTAACAGAAATGAGTGCAGTGACTTAAGACTGTTTTTGAATGTTTTAAATATCTTCTTAAGGAGCAGGTGTTAAATTATAAAATCAATCAGAATAAAAAAGTGTTTTCCTTGAAGGTTTATTAATATAAAAGCAAACACTTGTAAGAAACTAATACAACTTGTGGGTTTTTTTTATTACTTTAAATTAAGATATTGTAGAAACAAAAAATAAGTACTTCCATATCTGGAAGTACTTAGAATTTTAAAGTGCTATACAGCATGTGAAGAACCTCTCATCTTTCTAAAGTGCATCATTCTTATCCACTAGACTAACTTAAGCTGCTGCTGCTATTTGGCAGCAGATCTACAAATACTGGGGGAAGCACTACTTCAGTTAAGGATTTCGTTTTGGGGTTTTGATGATAGTTCTGGTTTTTGGAGTTTTGTTTTGTTTGGTTGGGTGTTTTGTTGAGTGTATTGTGGTGGAGGTGTTCTCTCATCAGAATTGTTAACATGACATCTCCAGCAAATCTGCATCTCATGACAGATATAGGTTCTTTACAAGACATATGGGATAATCCATCAGGAAACAGCACAGATAAAGGGTAAGGGGCACAGACTGGAATCCCAGATGAAAATGGGACATGCACCCCTTACTTCCAGACACAATCCATGCTGCAGCTGCACAGCTGGAGATAAGGCTGGGGAACAAATTAGGACAGCCACATTTTCTCCTCACCATGGGCAAATTTTATTATCTTGAGATCGTGGCTACACTTTCTTCCCAGAAAATCTGATTTCAGAAGCTTTAACACTCTCTAGTTCTCCATAAAAACTCAAATATGTGGCAAAGCCTAGTTCCTTCATGCAGAAGAGGGGTTTTTGAGAACATTTTAGAGAGGAGGCAAAGGGGCTTCCTATTTAGCCAAAATATGTTGACAATATTTTCCCAAAATAAAATAGTTCTATTCTACCATTAGCAAATATTTATTTTGATCTCAGAATGTCTTTTACTTTTCCAATGCTTACTGAAACAGAAATGTTCTCCACTACCCAGCTCTGTCCCTCCTCGGTTTAAGGGATGGTGCTTTACTAATCCCATCTGTTACACATTCCAGCATCCCCTGTGCCAGCCAAGAAACAGGAGCAAGCTTTGGAACTTATATACCTTAGCTCTGGAACCTATAACACTCATGCACACATGGTGTCTTATGCACTCATGGACACATAGAGTGTCCATGCACTGGAAAGGATTATCCAGGAAAAACTATGCTGTAAGTTATATGTGGGGGCCTCTCACTGGGGAATCACCATCTGAAAATAATCAGGAACTTTTCAGCTCCTTTGGGCTTGTAAAGGGACTGCAGAAGTCTGGTCTCATATCTTTTTGCTGCTCTATAACATGATCTATGCTAGATTCACAAATAATACCATCTGAAGTACCTGGAAAAGCCAGAATCAATCAAATACTTGGGTGTGTACATGCACAGCTGTAAGTGCACTATGCCCAAACCCTTTGTGGAACAAATACCAAGCAAAATGAAATAGGTAATTTGAACAATTTCTACAGTGGACACATTCCAAGAAAAAATGTTTTTTCTCTAGTTCCCAGTTTTCTTTCCATTTTCGCTGTTCCTAACACCCATGATCCATCTCCACACGGCACTGGAGTGTCACCAGCAATGTGCTCAAGAAGACTCTTTGGGACTCCCAGGAGTTACTGTTAAAGTTCAGCCAAACTAAAGGAAATTACAGACCTATAAGCTATTATTGGCTAGATCCTGACTGTGTATTGGGAATGTTTTCCCTCCTTCTGAGACAGTTCAAGCATCTTCTCAATAGTGCTAAGAGGCATCCCTGCCAAATTTTATCCAAGAAATAATTTTAATGAGACAAGGGTCTGTCTTTCAAGCACTGCTTAAGATATAAGGGGAGTCCATCTTTCTACTGGTAACTATATAAGTTCTAGATATGATACATTGTTACTCTATTAAGTATAGATTATAACAAAATAAACAAATCACTTAGCGAAATCCTTTACATGAAGAGTCTGCAGATTACTATTGTTTTATTGTCAGTGAGAAGGAACAGAAAATCCACTTAGGTTCACCACGGAAATAAATGACTACTGTTTTATCACAACCATCTCATTTTCAAACATCCTTTCAAGCGTGTTTTGTTGAAGGTCAGGAGGGAAATGCACAATCATCTACTGTTAATATTAGTGGCATATCCCCAAAATACCAATTCCTCTGTTTCCAACAGCTTTGTTACTACTGGGATAAGTTCAGTAACCAGATCACAGTTACTTTCATATCTGTAATGTGTGGTTTAAAGTATAGTGTAAGTAGGTTGGATCTATCTCAACCTGGAAAAAATACCACTATTAATGTCACTATTGTTTCAGTGACCTTATCAAATCGTACTACTATTTTATTGTTATTTCAATCTTACAATGACTAAGTACTTTATATTTTTAAGGATAGGCAGATTGCAATGTAAACAACCACCGTAAGTTGTAGCAGGTATACCATCAGCAAAAACTATGCAGCTACACTTTCAGAATGCATCTGAAGCACCATACAGCCAGATGGACCCAGCAAGTCTATGAGCAACTTTTGAGGACTGCCCCACAGCATGATCGATCTAGTACATTACAATAAGATGCCATTGGAAATAGTAACGTTGTTAAGAGGCAAACATTAATCTTGAAGTCAGGCAAGCAGTGTGTGCCCTGTCCTACACAGCTGCTTAAGGGGGAAAGGGAGCAAAAAGGTTTCCTATTTCATCTGTCCCCAGCAGAGAAACTAATCAGAACTGCCATCCTCACACCTCCCAGGGTGACTTGCAATCTGAACTACAAGAGTGTGACAGAAACACACACTAAGAAACTCCTAGGTTCTGGAATTAGTATTGGGATTTATCAGAGCAACATGCTCTGGAAGGAGAGACAAAGTATACCACTGCCTATGGGAAGCTGGCTCCTAGATTAAGGAAAATTAGGAAGTGGTTCCACTCCACTGAACAAAAGTAATGAATTTGGGAAACCAGCTCAGGCTCTCCAAACGGATTATGCCATATGCATACGCTGCCTGATGTGCCCTCAGCAACCTATAAAGAAGCCACTCTCCTCCCCATACTCTTACAAGACATCATATGCCTATATGCTGGGGCTTAATGAAAATTGTCCAAAGTCAACTTGAGGCTAGTGCTTGCAGAAATACATTTTCCCCAACTCAGGGGAGTGGGACTCACATCACTATCTGCTGCAAGTTTAGCCTCTGCACTAAAGGCTGCTCTCAATCATCCCTCCTGGGTCTTTGCTGAGCCTCTACCAAGGGACTACTTGTCTACAGCTAAAGCTCACTATTCTCAAATGAAACTCCTCCACTCACAGGCATATTGTGCTTAAATGTCACAAAAAAAAAAAAAAAAAACCAAAAACAAACAAACAAAAACCCTATTCTCTATCTCAAGAAGGCTTTTTAATTAATGAACTTGGCTAATTAGTAACAGCTGCCAATGAAGAGAGCAGGTACAAACTTAACCCTTTCAATTAATGCTCAAGATTCTTAGCCTGAACTTGTATTTTTGGAGAAGCTGTTCAGAAAAAATAAGAAAAACACATCCATAGATCATTATATGTATTCCTGTGATCACATTTTCTCCAACTCCACAGATATGTCTCAATCAAATGCAGAACATTTGACTAAAACCTTACCTTTTAGTTTGGTTTATACAATCTGAAAGCATGTCATTACTTTCTCAAAACTAATGCATTCTTTCCTAACAAATGATAAAGCAAAATACAGAACGTATACTTTAATTCAAACCTGAGATACTTAATTATTCTTTGGCTATAACTAGATATTAAAAAAAAAAAAAAAAATTACAGTTTTGAAAGGCTTGATTTGAAAGAATTGTGTAAAATCAAGCCACAGTAAGAGAAGAGCACAACAGCCATTTGTCACATTCTACTTAGCCACTTTTTTGTTAAGTTTTACTTAGATTTGCTTTAACACTGTTACAATCTCAGTTTGTCATTACATACAGATTGCCCCTATGTTTTTCATTCCTTGGCTGACTATTGCAAATCCACAGCCAATAAGAAAGAAAATCATAATCATTCCTTATAGGAGCTGAAGAATCGACATGATCTCTTTTCACTCAAATCAGATCTGACAGTATTCCTAACACAACAGTTGTCTCAACACACCTACTCAGATTTTGTGAAAATCTAGTGTTGTGTATTTGCTCTACAGAGAATCACCTAACAAGCACATCTATCATTACTTTGAAATGCACTTCCCAAGGCCGAAATTACATGGTTCTTCTGACTCTCCTCTTGTCAGGCACTGCTATAAGTCTATCTATTCCCTGTTCCCAGCAGCAAAAGAAAATTAAATCAGATACTACCATTATTGTCATTAGTAACAGTAGATTTTCCAACCAAAAGGCTAAATTGTCAATTAAAAGAGAAATATTCAAAAGAACACTCTATAAAAACTGTTTGCTTTCTAACTATATACTATAACTATTACACAGAAGTAGAGCATAAAATGTTCTTAAAAATAAAATGTTATGGAAACCAGCCTTTTGTTACAGAAGTCGTAAAATAAGGGGGAGAAATAATGAGAGAAGCATGATGTCTTTCATGAGTTACATCCAAAACTTTATCATAGTCGTGTTGATCACCTTTGTACTTCAAGTTGAGTTGTGCAGACACCAAATTAGATTGATCCCTTAGAGATCCTCCTGGAACTACAATGGTGAAGTGGCAAGTAGGAAGACATGGCTTGAAACTAGGAGTTGTCTGTTTACATACTGGACTGAGAATTCCCATTTTCAAATTTTGCATACCCTGTAATATTAGTTGTAAGTTAATAATCAATTATTTTAGGTAGTTTAAGATGATTAGTGAGTTAAGTAATTATATGATAAGAGAGTCCTAGGATTTTCCAAGTGGAGGGAATTTTGCTGTTATGCAATAATGTCTCAAATCTTGAAAGATAAAAGGAAAAACAAACAAAAAGAACACAGCCATCTAGATGTTAAGATTTAAAGTGCTGAGGTTGCTTTACAAAAAATGCAGCGCCAAAGAGCATCAACTGGTAGAAAAAAAATCTTAAAAATCTTAAAAAGAAATAATAACAAAAAAATCAGACTTCATCTTACTTTGGAAATGAGCTTTCAGTGTTAGGTCTCCACATTTCGTATGCGTGTCCAAAGGTTTGCACACATCCTATAGCCAGAGCCTGCAGAAGCCAATTGAAAATTCTTATTTGTCTGAGTGACTTTCAGAACATTCCATTGATATCCAAATTCATAACAAAATTGTGGACATCGTTCCCGTACCATTATCACCACATTAACTTGTTCACTTCTCTGGACACTGTCTCTAGTGTAACTGTAATATACCAATATAGTCACGTAAGATGGCACAGAACTCTTCTGATTTTGGAGTACATGTTGAGCAGGAGTTGGATGGCAGAATAAGAGAACTGCTAGAAGTTCTGGATGCCACCAATACAAGTGGACTGTCCCTCTTTCATGCACATTCCCTTCCAGCTTATCTATTCTGTATTCAATAACAGATCAGGTAGCAAGAATTAAAAATATAAAAATATTGCTGAAGTGAATTCAGAAGCAGCATTTGGAGAAAATATTTTTTCCTCATAGAATGGGGTATTGTGAGGATGAGAAATTTAATGCAAACATACAAGTTATTTTCTTTGCTTTTGTACAACTGTTTTACAGCAACGCAAAAGTTTATACATCTTCCTTTTTATTCTAAATCATTTCACAAAAAGCCACCGAGCATCCCAGACATTAAGTGGGCAAGATGAGTATCTGGACTTTGGTTTATTTTTTCAAATACAGTATGACGTGCAACTAATCTGAAGCACAGCCATTGTTCATTAGCACAAATGATGGGAGCTAAGAAATCCTGAGAGATCCTGGTGCCTGAAGCAGGAAAACAAACAAAAACCCACAGTGTACCACTACAAGCCACAACTGAAAAAGTAATTAATGGGATTTAGAAATAAAGCTTTAATTGCTCAGGAATAACTGAAAGTAAAAGATCATATTCCTTTCTTATTTTGCAGAAAAATCCATCTTTGATTTTCAAGTTAAAAGTATTAGCGCATATATACGTACATATATATATGTATGTATAAAACTTGAGTAGAATTTGTTCCTATGGGAAAAAAAAAAAAAACCCTCTAGGGACTAATTGCTTCACTGTAGGGAACTGATGCTTCTCAGTTTGCTCAACAATTGGACTTAAAATCAGCCCCCACTTGTTAGTAACTACTGTTGTGGCACAGCAGCTCTTGATAACAAAACTGACAGTTAGAAGGAAACATCTTCCAATACAGACACCACACTGATATTGCAACTTCACTTAAGGGGACACGGTCAGTGCTGACTATCACCTCAAATGATAAGTTGCTAAAGTAGAAGTCTGGGAAGGATCTGAATGCAGCTAAATAGCTCTGGAGACACTATTGAAATTTTTCTTTGCACACATATCCACACAGCTTTGATTCCAGCTTCTGAGGTAGATCTGAAGACAGTAGCCTGACTCATCCAGAATGTTGACT
Source organism: Phasianus colchicus (assembly GCF_987193195.1). Classification (NCBI taxonomy): domain Eukaryota; kingdom Metazoa; phylum Chordata; class Aves; order Galliformes; family Phasianidae; genus Phasianus; species Phasianus colchicus. The sequence goes on from NC_143443.1 coordinate 13,429,510, forward strand.
ACATGATATTCCTAATATAGATAAGGTTGTAGTATACAGCAGAACCAGTTCATGTCCACTTCAGGCCTAATTTTCCCTGTATGCTAATCCTTCATTTAATTACTTTAGATCAGGTTTAATCACAACATACATGTTACTAATTAGCTAGTTCAAACCTGAGTTATAATCAGAAACTTATCCTTTTTCTTTAATATTTGATAATATTCTCTGGAGACTGATCCAAGCTCTTAAACTGTTAGACCAAGAAAATTGAACACAGAGGACAGCCATGACAAGTATGAAGCCATATTACAGATTACTCCATCATTCAAGGTGGATGATCTTTGAAGGAGACTTGTGGAAAGTACAACCACGACTTGGTAATTTATTCATCAAATTAGGAAGACAGCTCACTGGGGCTTAGGAATTTTCTTTCACCTTGTACAAAACACTTCACCCAAGTAATATCCATGTGCTTGCTAGATTTAGATGTCTTATTTTTCTACTCTCCTCTCTTGTAAGACTAAGATTTAGAAGTACAAACTGCAAAAACTGCATGCAGTACTACAGTAACTGCAGTTGCTCAATTTTACTAAAAATTTTTGTGCTAGTATTTCAGGTGAGGCATACAATATACTCATATGAACCATAATTTTTAATCCCTTTTCTACCTGCATGTGAATTCCCTTAACACTGGAAATTATCAACAAATACTGAAATGGACTAAACCATTCATTCCTTGTTAGTCACCATGCAAGCTACAAAGGAAAAAATCTTAAATTGTTTTGCTCAAATCATTACAATACCATAATATTCCTATTGTGAACATTCGTGTTTGATATCAACAGCTCATATGACCGGGTCTGAAGCAAGTACAGGTAGTTGAACAGTTAATAGAATTTGGTACCGAAACATACGAACCATAAAGAAGTTAAAGGTGGCAGGATCCCTTTAGAGTTTTTTTTATCAGTCCATGCTGCATACCTGCATAAGCAGAATTCATCTCTTCCTATATACGCATGTGTATATGTATAATCCATTAATCATTGTCTGTGCATTTGAAATAAAATATTGACACAAACCTGTTTACTTTAAATTTACTTCTACACCGAGTCTGAAGAGATAACAAGACTCAGACACATTCAGAGCTTTAGCACGTAAGAACCCCAAAAGAATAATTTAAGCCTCTCTTGAGTAAGATCATTTAATAACTCTTTAAATGTTAAGAGGTTTTATATGCTTTTAAAAAAATCATTTCCCAATTGCAATGTCATGATATTGCCTCTGAGAGCTAAGAGATAAAGCGATACACACATGCTGAACACATGGATATGAAGGAAGTGGTTACCTTGGCAACAACAGCCATGTAAAAGCTTCCCTCTACTAAATTAGAAGAGTGAATATTGGAAAAAATGTGTTTTTTTCCCCAGTCAGATTCTGAAAATAGGTTATTATATTTCCCTTATAGATTTTCAGAGCCTTTAACTTTCTGTAGTTAAACTGCACTTGCTTTATCCCATGTATCTCAAAGTTCTGTAGTATTTGGTTCCTATTCGTGTCTTCAAATTCAAATATACTTTTTCCTATTCAGATAAAGGTGCAGATATTTGAGTAGATTAATTTTGCCAACACAGCATGCAAGTCTAGTTACCATGTATACTGCAAACATAAATAAAACAAAATCATTTAAGCGTTCTGAAAAACAGCTTTCAATCTGTTATTTAGAAAAATGTACTAATGACCAATACAGAGAACATTTTTAGAGAGTCCCTAATAAATAAAAGAATGATTTCAACCAAAGGAATTCCATGTTCTGAATCATTTAGCTGTTGCTGAAAGCCCTACATCACTTAGGAGAACATATACCAGAGAGTGCTCTCTCAAGACTCTCTGTCAAACCCACCTTCATTGCAAACCATGTGCTATTTGGCTTGGAAGATCCCAAGAACATCCTTTTCACACATGCTATGCACTGTAAGCCCCACACAATACTTCCGGAAGCTAGCAAGTTAATGATCCGTAACAAAAGACTGAAAGTCACAACTAAATGTGTGACAGAAAGAGAGCAGGTGTCCTCAAGGACAATAACAAAATCTCTGCCAATACTGCTTCCAATTCCATGCACAGTTGCTATGTAGGCATAGGAATTAAGACTAGAAATCTGTCAAGTTTATGGAGGGGCTTGTTATTGTTTGAACCAAAAAGCATAGTGCCCATAACTGTGCAAAGACCATCCTCAAGCAATGCTCTATTCTATTCCATGAAAAAGAAGCTCACTGTGGACAGCAGCAGCACAAAACGCATGCAGCACATCACACTGTGATGCACACAGTCAGCTCTGTCTAGTCCTCCTTGTTATATAGAGGCGCTGGAAAAGATCTGAGCCACAACAGCACTAACTGCATGGCTGCAGCTCTACCAGCAACACTCCTCCTGATTTCTCATCAGTAACATTAGGAATGTTAAATGAGGAGCTTAAATAGGAATTAAGTACATAAATTCTTGAGAAAATCTGGGCCTCAGTGCTTTACTTAAGTTTTGCAGTCCTCAGTGATTCTCTCCTGCCAGTGGTAAGACAACTCCATTTTAAGAACAGCACTTGAAAGAAACAGAACTCCTTCTTCTCAAAAGGTTTTCAAGTGTGAGTGCTTAAAGAAAACTCCAAAATCAGTCTATAGCTGTTGTGCCACTTGTCCTCAGTAAGCATGAAACTTTCTTCCCTGAGGTCACCTGCATTGTTCACTAGTGGAGCCCCACTGACAGCACACGATGAAGCCAGATTGCTGCTAAGAGAACATGTTTGCTAATTTATGGCATGCTTACTTCCTTTTCCTGGTCATTTGGAAACTACTTATAAATCCTGTTATGCTGGTATTGTTCATTTGAGTAGAAATGCTATTATAACATCATTTAGCCCTTCCACCCTTCCCACAGAGTTAACTGTTTGTGAGCAGACTAGCCAATTACTGAAATTCCCTTCCAGCAGTGATTTGCTGCTGCTATAGTCTTCACAAAACAGAGCACACACAGATGTGGGAAAGCTGCACTAAGGAGGACAAGGTACAAGGACCATATGCTAACAAATGGCAGATAGAGTAGGTATCCAAATGAGGAACAGACAGTGCAAATTATGGTTTCAATTGGTTCAATAGGTTAATGCAAAATTCTGAATAGTCTTACAGATGTTTCTTAAAATAATCAATTCAACCAGACTACAATGAGGTTTCGTGCCACAGTACCATAATTAGCTCCAGCCTCCAGGTACAATTAGAAAAGCAACAGCTGCTGAGCTATCCTATGAGCTCTAAGTTCAGTGAGCTTTTTCAGTTCTACCTCTGCTGGATAGCTGGAAGTGTTGATGTCTTTCTGCCTCCATTAGACTGCAAAACTGAAATTTTGCAAACTGAACATTCAGTCCCATCATAGAGCATGCATAAAGCTGATGTTTTAATAAGATGATTCTGTGTATATTATCATAGTAAGGAAATAATCATAAACTATTCGAGCTAAGGAGATAATATTTCTTATCTATATTCTGATTAAATATTGGAGCACCTGATTCCAGACTGTAATTTATATCTGTTAATTACTGGACTAAGTTCTATTCCCTTTCATGTAACTTGCAAACGTCAGGGTACTGTAACTCTACAACCATTGTTCAAATTAATAAAAATAATGAACTTTACCTTAATGCTATGTAGATTAGAAATTGGTATTTTGTCCATATATTTGTCCTTACAAGGACCGAAGAAATTCCAAGAGGAACAAAACTTTACTGAGGGGCATTTATTATAATGTCAGATGCTCATGCACACACTGCTGCACTGATCAACTGTTGTTGATCTAAGGCTGCTGGATGAGCATTCAATACTATGGTTGCCCATTTAAGAAGTGTTGATAGTATATATTTCTGGAACATTGTTTTTGAGCAGAAGTGTCATACTCAAGAGCTGCTGGAGAAATGGCACTACACCTGGTATATGACATTAAGGGAACTGCCACACAAAAATTGAAATAAAGGTCACTCTTATCCAGTACGGTCACAGTTGCAGACATTAAAGAAAATGTATAAAAGAAAGAAGACAAAACCAGAACTATCTTTTGGAAGCTGCCACCAATCTTTCAGCAACAAGCAGCCAAAGGATTGAGAAAGGTAAATATAGATAACCAACAGCCTACAAAGAGCAGTCTTGCTGTGACGGTGATACAGATTGTAAATGAAATACTCAAATTCAAGATTCCTAAGCTATCTTACCTCTTGTTTAGAGCAACATATATTTAACACATAGATTCAAATAGTACTTCTTAAAAAAAACATAGTAAGAAACTTTGGGTTTTTTTTATGATTACAAAGTCAGTTTATGCTCAACAAAAATCATAAAGCCACTAAGCACATCAGTGGAACTGTTTGCTTATTCTACTATGGTACAGTGCCTAAATTGATTGGCTAAGAAGCAGTGAGAAGGGAAACAAAGGTGCAGAGACGTGAACAGGTTTACTCCCAGGCACATCCCAAAAGAATACCAGAAAATGTAAACAGAACATCTGAGGTCTGAATGAGACATCTATACTGAAATTTACACTATGTGCCTCTATGTTGCCTCTAAATACCTCAGCAAAACTGCAAGGGCTGCTCTGAAAATAATTATTTTATTGTGCTGGCCCACAGCATCAGAGGATGTTGGTGGTGGTATGGCAGTAGAGACTTAACCTTCCTACCAATATCCCATTATATGTTGTTTCCATGTGACAGGTGACAGCAGAGGGGCAGTCTGATAGAATGGCATCTGACGTGGAAGTGCATGTGAAGCAAATGTGTAGAACTTAATTCCCTCATGAGGAAAAAATGGCACACGCTGACATTCATCAACACTTGCTGAACATTTCTAGAGATCAAACAGTGGATGTGAGGCAGTGGGTGCTGTGCTTCAGTGGTGTCGACAGTGGATTGCTTCCACTGGTACAGATTTTTATGAGCACAGCATGCAGGCTCTTGTTCACTGCTGGTGAAAACGCATAGCAAATAGCAGTGACTGTTTTGAAAAATAGTGCTTTGTAGCTAAGAATTTGCTCTATCAATTGGTGCTACTGTGCTCTTTGTGTCTGTTGTATTTTCCATGGAATTAAATAGGAGGCATTGCTACCTATTTATATAGTGTATCTGAGCATTACTACACTTGAACTTACATTATTAGATAAAGAACCTACTAGACTAAGCAATACATGAAGCAACTTAATACAGGAGATGACCTGGATGTCCTATTTATGCTTTAAAAAAAAAATAAGTGTCAAAATTAATATGCTTGAGGAAGCAGAATAAACAAGGAAGAGATGGCAAATAGTCACACTTAAGCAAACGTGTGCAGCTTGTTACCAGAGATCTGCTTTCCAACACCAAATAATAAAATTATACTTTTTGTGCTGTTAATTATATGCAAATTAAAATTGGGTGCACATTAATGCGAAGAGTTGAATATCCATTTAATCAGATCCTCCCTGCAGGGTCCAATGATAAAAATGACAGAAGACTTGCATTACTAATTCTGAACTTCTCACATCTTGCACATGCTTACCTTGTAAACGAACTGCTACTGTGACACCTGCCTGCTGGGCTGAAGGCTTATGTTGATTAGGTCTATAGGAGCTAGCAGTAATCCTCCTGAAGGAAAAGTTCAGTTCCCTGAGCTGGGAAGCCTGAAGAATGAAACCCTATAGTAATCATTTTGTTGATGATATTGATAAAAACCGAAGACCTAAGTTCATTAGAGGAGAGCTTACACTGTACCCTATTTTAACATGCTCCATGGTGAGGCCACCCATCTGTTTAAATCTAGTTTCTTTTTTTTTTCTTTTTTTTTTTTAAATGTGTGTTTGGAAAGCCTTCCCTCCCTTGCTATCTGACTACACGTCTAATCTTCCTCAGGTTTTCTTTCCCGAAGATCTGCTAAGTACCTCCCCTTTCCTCCATCTCTATTTTTTTTCAGCTTTCATCTTCACTTCTAATTTGAACACTGAGATAAACTTTCCAAGGAATAGAAGGGCAAAAACCTCCTTAATGTAGATTCTTTCTATTAATAACAGTGACAAGAGGCCCCTTAACCCTGTTTAATAGGTAAAAAGACAAGTGGCAGGGGAAGAAAACAGAAATTTATACGAATGAGACCATATTCTATTATGCTGCCTCACATGGTGACAGCACAGACTCATGAATTTTCATCCAGCGTGACAGCCAAGATCACTCCCAGGGTCTTACTGCAGAGAATGCAGATTTCTTTCTTCCTGCATCATAAGGCCATTGAAATCAGCACCAGTTGAACTGGTCGCTCACAAAACTGCCCATAAACAAGATGAGAATGATTTTTTTTAAAATTATTTTCCACTGCACTGTTATAGCAAAAGCATTCCCTGTTGTGATGGTAAATCTCAGTAACCTGATGAGAGATTCCTCACTGTCAAGCTGCACAGCTTAGCAAGAGAACCCCAGGCAGTCCTGTTCAGCAGCTAATACCAGGATAAGACTGAGTTAGGAAGGGATCATTTGAGTTGTTTCAAATTTGTTTCAGCCAATAAAGATTTCAGACAAATAAGATGTTCCCAAGATGGAAGATTATTCCAAGTGGGTGTAGAAACTGTTGATGACAGCAATAAGCACTGTTGCCATCACTCCCTCCTGGGAGAGGGAATTTCTCCTGTGTGCGTTGCTGTAGGGAAGAGGCATAGTAAAGTAACCTGGGCACCATCCCAGTGGTGGCATCCCCATCACATTCCAGCCTCTACAAGGAACTCAGTTCTTATTCTATCAGGAAGCCAAACTCAGTACTAAAGTATTTTTTTCCAGTGCCATCTAAAAAGCATAAAATATTTCACCATGGATATCACAGCTCAGCCCAGATGCTTACGCTCATAATATATATATAATAATAATAATATATCTGCTCATAGCAGGTTCTACCCTCTGCTTTTCTTGAAATAAATCCTGGACAAAACACTTACTTAAGCTACAATAAAACAGAGTTTAAAATTCTACCTCTATTTCCTTGTATTAGTGATTGCTAATCCAGAACTGACTACTAAATAAGCATAGCAAATTTTATCTAAAAAATTTCTAAAGTGATGGATATTTTGAAATCTCTAATTACAGATGAGATAAATACCTAATTACAGACTTTGTAGAGAGTATATTCTTTCCTCATTAAAATGTAATCACTATGTATTCCACAAAACATTTATTTTAACCAGACTTTTTAGATGCAATTGTGCTGAAGCTTACTAACAGAAGTATTTAGTTCCTGGATCATTCATCTAATATGGTGTAATTAATCCTTAAAGGCTGTTTTTATACGTCCATTCAGCCACTGCTATGAGAAACACAGCTACATAGAAGAGCTGATTTGTTGAAGGAATCATTGTTTTGCCTTACTTTGTCCTTCTGAAAACCTGTTTTCTTGGTGTGCCTGATTCTATTTCTCTTTCATATTTCAGTTTTAATTATTTTTAAGCTGTATCCATGCAACATTTTGACTTTGTTTATTAATTTTGTATCCACTATAAATGATGCTCAGTGCTGAAAAACAGAGTGATAGTGTTCTCCTGCTATCTGGGGAAAAATAAATAAATAATACAGATAACAAAATCTGGTAATTCTAAAACTTTCAAAACATAGTGAAAGTCACTCAAAGTTGCCTGGACATCTACAGATGGAATTGAGTGACCAATTCCACTGTCCAAGTGGGTAGACAATGCTCAAATATACTGAAATACTGTCACATCGATCTAAAATCTTTTGAAAATTTGGTGCACGCTGAGTTCAGGTAATTCACTACAGTTACTTCCTCTTCTATCATTTTAGTGTTGAGAACTCAAATCAAACTTCTTCAGAATGTGCTTTTAAAAATCATATACTCACCCCAGAAGAATTTCCTTAGTGAGTTTCTTCTTTTTAATTTGAAGAAACAAGACATTATTCTTCAAAAAAAAAAAAAAAAAAACCCTTATTCTGTGTCAAATAAACTATCCTCAAGCAGATAAACATATTGTTTACCATTCATAAAAAGTAAAAATTAGTATGAATAAACATATACTTAAATATGTTTCTAATATGCCCTCCTTAGGAGGATATACTACCAAATATTATCAGAATGTATTTGGTTGCAGATCAGCATTGTTTATACTCAACAACAGGACTGGAACTTTCTTTAGGAGAATAATTAAGAACAAATTAAAATTAATTATTTAAATACAGGTTTCCTGCCTGCTGACTTAAATCATGATTAAAATTGGTGATTTAAATCAAGCTATCCTGCTGAGAGCTACTAAAAAAAGTTTTCTGAATTGTAATCAAATAATACGCAGCATTCAGTATTAATTGGAGCGTTTTATGGTTAGGTCTGATATCTGAAATGAGACACACAACGGTTTCCATGAGTCTGAATTCCTAATTTCTCATTTCTCTTTTAGTTCTATTTGTCAGTTACAGAACTTTATTGCATAACTCATTTGTGCAGAAGACTGTGCATGAGATTAGAATCAATTTAACTGCGGAGTAGGAGAAAGCATTTCATGGAATCATAAAGTGGCTCAAGTTGGAGAGAACCTTAAAAGTCATCTAGTTCCAACCCTGCCATAAGCAGAGTTATTACCCACTAGATCAGGTTGCCCAGGGCCTTATCCCATCTGTATTTGAATGCCTCCAGGGATGGGGCATTCACAATCTCTCTGGGCAGTCTGTTTCAGCACCTCATCACCCTTAGTAGTAAAAAAATCTCCTAACTAACCAAATTCTCCCCTCTTCCCATTTAAAGCCATTCTCCCTTGTCCTATCACTGTCAGACCTTGTAAGAATTAAGTCTCCCTCCTACTTGTAAACAACCTTCAATTACTGGAAGGCTCCAGTGAAGTCTCCCCAGAACCTTCCCTTCTCCAAGCTAAACAAGACCAACTCCTTCAACCTTTCTTTATAAGAGAGGTGCTCCAGACCTCTGAGAATCTTCATGACACTTCTCTGGATCTATTTCAACAGATCTGCATCCTTGCTTTACTACAAGTCCCAGGCTTGGACACAGTGCTCCAGATGGGGCCTTACAAGGGTAGAGTAGAGGAGGAGAATCCTCTCCCTCTTCCTTCTGCCACCTCTTTTGATGCAGCCCAGGATACTGTCAATAGAAAAAAGTCGTTTCAGGTGAGCTAATAATCTGGGTGCTTTGGTAATCTCCTTTTACAATTATTATCTTAACTAAAGAATCTGGATATTTGTAATTGCTAAGGAAAGTCTTCTGACAATACCTATGCATCCCTCTTGTTAGCTACTACAACTATTTTTCCCCATGTTGTTCCTCTATACCTATCTCAGTACCTAATGCATAGCCCCTACTCTTAAACATGAACAGCTCCAAAATCTCATGCTTTCCACTAGCAACTCCTCTTTACTTCTCAAAGCAAGCTTTACTACAATTTGCTCATACTTAATATTCAACCTTATCACACTTAAAGGAGCTCACATCTGGGTATCCTTAATTCTCATGTGGAAATTAAAAACAGATGATTATTAGGAAAAGATGCAACCAGAGCATCATCCCAGAAACCATACTGAGAAAGTCTCTACCAAGAAGTTTCTCCTCCTCAGCTAACTTTATCAAAAATCTTAGAATCATAATATCTTTAAGGTTGGAAAAACCTCTTAGATCATCTAGCACAACTGTCAATGCATTCATATCATGCTTACCAATTCGTGTTCCTCTGCCACATCTCCATGTTTCCTGAACACCTCCAGAGGCAGTTACACCACCACCTCCCCGGGTAGTCTGTTCTAATTCATTACTACTGCTTCTGAGAATAAGTTTTTCCTAACATGCAAATTGAACCTTCCTTAGTTCAAATTAAGGCCATTATCTCTCATGCTAAAAAGTGTAAATAAATGTTTTCCCACAGATATTTCTTCATAGTTAAATATGTGTCTTATATATCTTAAATCTTATTTAAAATAAAAAGTAGTAAGCTCAATACAGCAAAAAAAAATGTAAATGCATCACATAAATGACACTAACAGTATCAATTTTATACAAATTACACATACAAGATAATTAACAGTTTAAAAAACACTGCTTTGGCCTCTGAATCTCTAATACTGCATAGAAAACAAACAAAACATTACTGGTAAAGTGTCAGTAAAGTTTTAATTTAGCAGGAAAAGGAGCAGTGCAATTTTGTACAACTCTTGCTATTTCAAACTACTGAAACCCTATAAAAGCAACTCAGTTACAATTCTGTCACATCTCCACCTACTTTTAGGGCTTCAAAACAGTGAACAACAAAAAATATTTTGACATTTTGTAGCCCTCTGTAACTCTCCGTTGAAAGCCATAGGTGATACTATAAGTTTGTAAATAAACATACAGTTACGGAGTCGAAGACAGAAAGATCATGCATCTGCTGGCATAATGGGCAAAACAGATGGCTTATGGAAAACTAATTTAATTATTACCAATTGAAATATGAATATTGTTAAACAGTGACAAAGGCAAACAAACCAAAACAAAACAGTTTTTCCTCACCCTACCTCCTTTTTCCCAGGCTCCACTTTGCTCCTGACTCTTCACTCCTTTCCCAACAGCACAGGGAGTGGGTGGGTAATTTGAATAACACTGTTTCACCTTCATCTTTAATTATTTTGCCATCGCTCAGGATTGAAAAAAAAAAAGAAAAATAAAGAAAAAAGGAGAAAAAATAGATGCATTGTATAGCTACTCAATTCTATTCACAATCACCACATCTGCTGGAGGCCAACCGACAGGCTAATGTGATAGTCAGTAGTGTGTCTCTTTGAAGTAAATCAAGCCAATACCTACACTCTTAGAAATCATGGGCTGGACTTCAAAAGATTGCAGACAGAATCAAGAGGCCCTGAGGGGAAAGTATGATGGATGACAAAGAGTTGCCCATTTAGATAATTATGTAAATGGTCACAAAACGAAATCTGTGATACTTCAAGACAGTAAAGGGAGAGAAATTCATAGGAATGAATTAGTTTGATCTGAAATACGAAGAAAAAAAAAAAATCAAGAAATTTGTACAGAGACCGTGTCTCTCATAATTTTATCAAAAGCTTTCTTTCTGAATATAACAGTATCTAAAACCTAGCCAGAACATCTATAAGTTAGTGTTACCATTAGTTGTTATTTTACCTCTGCTTGCATACTAAATGATCACAGTTAGTGTTAAAGCAGTGAAAAGATAAATATTCAGGCTATCACCAGGCATTTGCCAGAAAGCTCACTTGATAAAAGCTATAACAGCTCATCACAGAAAAGTGAAAGAGTGACTAAGGATAAGGAAAGCTGTAACAGATCTTTAGATCCTTTTCTTCCTTGGTTACCTGAGTTAGGAAATCACATAATTCTCCAATAATATGTTTTCAAAGTCCCTGAAAAAACTAAAGAGTTTAAAACTGCATTTGGACTGGCTGTTGGCCCAGACACATTTCACATTCACACAGCATTCTTCTGTATCAGTCTTCATTTCTACTTCCCATGACAGATCACAGGGAAGAGATACTACAATTTCTTCTTTTTTTTTTTTTTTTTTTTTTAATTCTGTTCCTAGGGTAATAAGGCTCTAAGGTTTTATTTTTATTATTTGCAAGCCTCAAGGCAATGAGCATTCTCTAAATATTTTATTATAGTAGCCCTTATCGTATCTACATTATCTTGCATTTTAATTGTCTCACATTTACCTATGGCCTCAGCGTGTAATGAAATACCAGAGTTATTCTTTTCTTAAAAGTGCACAGAGCCTAGCACGACAGTGTTCCAACACGTGCACACAAGTTATAAACTGTTACAAGGCAAATTAAAAAGTTATTATTAATCATCTAGGCTCTGTGTTTCCAACGCACAGCCTGCTCCGCAGTGCAAAACTAGGGGAGAAAACTATTTGAGTCATAAGAAAGCTATTTGAGTTATAAGAAAGCAATGCTATACCTCATCAAGAAGTCTCACATACAAAATAAAAAGCTTTGAAACAAAGCTAAGTTGTCAGAGCAGGGTCAGTGACAGGATAAATCACAGCTCAGTGACTAATCTGTCCTTTCTGCAAACTGTAAATCAGGAAGAGAGATGAGCAGGTTCTCAGGTTGGTCATAGCATAAATGGTAAATCACAGTTTTTCACTAGCTAATAGAAAAGAAAATATTAAAACACAAGTCTATTAATAAAAAGTAGGTGTTTAATGTACTTTATAATCAATATTAATGAAATTACTTAAAAGGAATTTTAGTTTATACACTTTTTTTTTTTTCAGAAATATCTGAAAATATCAGTTTGGGCTTCAGAAACTGTCGTTATTCATTATTTGCACAGTTTAGAAAATTGGAGTAGTTCAAGTGAAATAGCCAACTACATAGAGAAGTCACAGAGCAGTAGCTTGTCAACATCCCAGTTCCCAGGATCAGACCAATTAGACTTCAGCCATCTTATTCTTTTCTCTCTTTCTATGAGTAAGATCCACATAGATACAGATTTATCTCTACAACAGGTTCAGTAACATTGTATTCATTGACAACAGAAGGCGCTATAGACAAAAAACTACTTAAGTTCAACACAGAGTAAAAGCAATACATTACTGTCTTCCCTGTAGAAGCACCTAGGGCAGATTCACTAACTCTTCTTTGGAATGGGAGGGAAGTAAGTTTTTGTCACCACCTTGCCAGATGCCTCTTAGTATCTTCAGTTTCCTCATCAGGACCCTTCCCATTTTTCATCTTCTTCCCTTACTCCACTGCAATGTTCTTGAAGGAGAATAGTACAGGCTAGCTTGTGGTTTGGCCTTATGGTGAGATGATCCTTCCTTCTCCCTGTTGCACTCAGTGATCTTTTCTTAAAATGAAGTATAGCAACATACCTTCATTGAGCCTAAACTGAAACATCAAGTAGAACATTTTATTGTTGACTTGAGAGTATGCAGAATCAAGCTCTTATAACTCCTACTCTGTCCCTTTACTCTACACATACTGAAAACTGAGCTCCTTCAATGACAGCAGCTTAGCTAGTTGTACATGTATTCATGCCATTCAGTTCGATACCTCAACTAACTGGCAAAGTATCAGACACCACCAAAACCAACATGTGGTTTGAAATGATCCAAAGATCAACACTGAGAACAGCCAGGGAATTTGTATGGCCACCTAAATTCACTAACTCATTACAACTTCCTGTATCTCACTCACACCACACTGTTGTCTTCACAATTTTCACCTAAAGGCAACAGTGAGCTGCAGGGATTTGTGAAGACATACAATCTCTGCAGATTCTGCAGGAAAGACATTAGCCTATTCAAAGAAGTTGCAGAATCTGAGATGCTTTATGATTTTACTACTTCTTTACTTAGGGCTTTCCCTGTTAAGATCATTTTGTAACTACATCTTCTGTCATGAATTCCAGCTTCAGTCCCCAGAGATCCTGCACTTGTGAGATTTTTCCCAAGAAGACTTTACAATTTCTTCTTACTATTGCTTTTCATTACATCTTGGAACCATAAGATGACTTTCTGTACTACCGTTCACCTCCTATTACACACTACTTCGTTTTGGATTTCCCTGCATAATGTTTTACTAACAAATCTACACAAATAATTTGGTTATTGTAATGCAAAGCATGGCATAAGAAACTGAAAGAAGATGTTACTAGTAGAAAATGAGAGAGATTTTCAGGAAGCAGAAAGCAAGTGAGGTGCTTTTTAAGAGTGCATAATTTCCAGGAACTGTGAGACCAGAAGAAGAAAGTTGACCACCAGTGAAATACACACAGGAGCCAAAGAGGCTGAAAATTCAGGTTTATCTAAATAATAAAACAGCAATAACAGCATTCTAGAGGAGGCCACCTTACCAAGTTTAATATAGGAGAAAACAGAAAAAAATAGTTGGTGAGCACACAAGTCACAAAGGGAAGCAGCTGCATATGACTATACAGCTTTCTGACATTTTTCTTCTCAACTCAGGCAAGATTAATATGCATGTTTGGGTATTTGCCAATTTTTTTATTTTTTTTTATTTTTTATTTTTTTGTCTTAATCTGTGATTTAGAATGTAAACAGATGACAAAAAAATTTATATCTAAAGGATACAAAGATCTAGCTAAGAATGAAATATTTCCCACCATTTTGTCTAGCTCTGCTGATAAATAGCGACTACTGCCATTGATGACATGGTAAACCTCCAGGGCTTGAAAACTGCTGTACTGCCATAGCTATCACCTAACAGACCCACATACACACACACACACACACACACACACACACAAAATCAAAGATATAATCATAGAATTGTTTGAGTTCAAAGAAATCCTTAAAAGTCATCTGGTTCAACTCCCCTGCAATGAACAGTGATGTGTAGCTAGATCAGGATACTCAGAACCTGATCCAGTCTGACCTTGAGTGTCCCCAGGGACATGATAATCAGGAAGTACACATTAACACAATCTGTTTTCATCACACATTTAGCAGTCCCACAGAGGATAATAGTTTTATGCTGCGCTGTTACACTTCTACATAGCACATGAAACCTGCTTGGAACAGTGCTTGCTGATCCATGGAATTAAAGTTAATTCCAGTAGCACCAGAAAGTCCAGAACATAACACAATACAGCTCTAACCAGCCTAGTAAGTATAAGACACTAAATGCCAAGCTGAAAATATCCCCTTGGAAAGATGTGTCAGAGAGCAAAGAGACAGCATGCACATTCACCTTACCAAGATTGTTAAAAGTGCATTAAAAGAAAATATCAAGAGATAAACCACCAATAACACTTCCAAAGGACTTCAAGTCTTACTGAAATGCAAGGAGAACTAGGTATCAAAATTCTTTAGTATCCTTTTAAATAATCACAGTGAAATTGAAATTATGTAAATCTTGAATGTTGAGATCAGCAATGCAGTACAAAAAAAATGTTTCAAAGTGAAACATGCATTCCATGGATATGCTAGTGCCTAAAAGCATCACTCTTTCCTCTTACAATATTTGTCTCCATTGATGTTTGGAGCTTTAGTTCTTTTGGATCTCCCAGCTTCATTTTATTGTTTCAATAATGTGATGAATTCAAAGTCAGGCATGAGAGTGATGCAGATGATATTGAGTTGAAGTATCTCCTATTCATTTTGTCAGATGCTGTATTTTTCAATATTTATCTTGATACTAAATACTTTCACTTAGGTGTTGCAGGCACTTTCCATCTCCACTAAGGATCACTTTATTACATTTCAAAAATAGAAATATGAATAACATGATTCAGAATCCACACAATCTTAGAACATATTTTTTTCCACAGTGTTGACTGAAGCTGTAAAGATATTCACATGCTTTAAAACATAGATGGCTCATCAGAGAATTTTAAAAACATTCACAAGTATGCAGTTTTGAAAATCCTCTACAATACCTATTCGTGTTTAGATTGACAAATCTCTAGAAGTCAGACATAATTATTTACATTTAAAAAAAAAAAAAAGCATATGCATGTGATTAGGAATTTGACCCAGTCTTTAGAATAAGGAACAGAACAACTCCCATGTTCTGTAGCCAACTGGCTAAGATTATGTTTTATATGCTAGGTAGGCTAAAGACACTAAATGAATCCAGAAAATAATAACTGAGAGGCCTCATCAGCCTCTGAAGTGATAATGGAGATAAAACAGTTAGAGAAAGACAGTATGGCCCTGGGCTTAGTCCCGTCCCGTCCCCCCCACACACACACAGACTACCACTTAAAGCCATGTACACATATGCTTACAAAAACCCAAAACTTAAATAAGTTAGTAAGGAAGAATGGAAGCTCCAGTTCAGTAAATACTTCAAATTATCTCCCTGGCTGATTTTTTCAGCACGCTTAATCCCATTCTTGGATACTTTGCTTACACTTGGCGTGCAAAGCGACACAAGGTTACCGCTAACAAAGCAGCCAGAGCTTCTCTGAAGATTTGAGTAAATGCTCTGATACACAGAACTGTGCTGATTTCCAGACAACGATTTGACATCCACTCCATCGTGTAAAAACGAGTCTTTACAAAGACCGTCAATTCATTTTAAAGACTCAATTCAAGATCCCATTCCAGACCCTCTTGATGTAGATTTCACTTCCCCAACTGCTTAACATGCACATTGGAGCCTCCAACACTGAGCCATATAGATTTGTCTTTGTCTTTTGTGTTAATTATTAGCTGCTGCAGAGCTGTCTCTGTGGGTGAACACACACAGAAACAAAGGCGGCAAGGTTGTAAAACCTTTTATCTCTATCAGGGCACATTATTTGATAAGGTGCTAAGCTAATAGCAACGCATGTCAAATTGTGTTTAGACAGATCAGTGTGCTGGGAATTGGAGGTTATATTTGTCTCTGTAAACCAGCACCTGCAGAAGCAGAGAGAAATTCATACCAATATTCGTAACACTATGTAAACTGTAAATCGTCTCACAGTGGTTATTTTACAAATGACTCTAAGAAAATGAACCTCTCATTTCATTTGCCTCATGCATATCCTTCTGAGTATCATCCTTATTCTCATGAAAGAAATGGAAATAGAAAACAGAACACCAGACAGTGAGCAATGACATATTATGCCAAAATTACATAGCCTGCACTTTTAAAAGGTCTTATGAGCACTCAAATGGAGATACTGGCTTTGTGGAAAGTCCTAAATACTTCCCCACAATATACAGGGAAAAGTACTTAAAGCATTCAAAAGCTAATAAAATAAAATGCTGGGGAAAAAAACCAGATCCATACAAGTGTATGATAACTCACTCTGTACAGAAAGTCATTTATGATTTGAAAGTTTTGGAGAATTTTGTACTCCTTCACAGATGTTTCTCTTCTGTTTTTCAGATGCTTATCTGTACCAAAGGTAAGGTAAGGTCTGAATAGAACTAATTAATGGAAAGACAATGAAAATATTACTTGTCCATTAATGTTAACAGCTGATAATGGCTCAGTGTCAGCCTGCAAGATGTTCTGCTGCCCATGCTACTGAAGTCTTCAGGTTTTCACACAGCCTTGTCAACTTTCACATTTGAAATCAGTCTTGCTCCTAAGTACTATATATGCTGATTACCATTGTTTCTATCAACACCTTGAACACTTTCTGTGATGAAGACCTCAAGATGTCACAAAGAATTAGTCCAAATGTTAGGTGTCTAATTTCCATGAGCGTTATAAATTTGATTATCTCAAAGTCATTGGGATCAATGAACATATTTAGATAATCAGGATTTCTGGTAATCAGGGATGGTTTCAACATTGCTAATAGGTTTTTTTTTGTAAATTAAGTTCAGGATAATGGAGGCTCAAATAATCTGAATTATGCTGTACACAAAAAGTTTAAATTATTCCTCTTTTCTGTACAGCCTCTGTGGCAATACTGAACTTAAACACTAATGCTTTTAGCGGTTCTATACTAAAAGTTGTGTTTGCAGATATGTAACAGAGTTCATATAACTATATGAGACTTTATACATGGTAGAATACATACTCATTTTAATATTTACATCAGTTAACAAACCAGACACCAAAAATGCTACATAAGCTAAAAAGCCAGTAAAATAGATATTTCTTCTGGATCCCTTTTGAAGGAAAAGAACTGTTTATAATACATCTTTCGCATGTGCGGTGGTTCCTAACACTCCTAATACACAACTGACAAAAACCCAGCACATGCAAAATCAGGGCACTTCATCTGTTGTTGCACTAATGGGATGATATCAGACACAAATAAAGCTTACAGAGACATGGCATACCTCCCATTTCCTATGGCACTCTTTTCTGGAGTGATTTTTTTCACAGCTAAGAATCTTCTGAGATGGAAGGGACCCATAAAGACCATATAGTCCAATTCCCCTGCAATGAGCAGGGATACTTACAGCTCAGAGCCCAGTCCAGACTTAACTTGATCATCTCCAGGAACAGGACATCCACCACATCTCAGGACATCTTGTTCCAGCACATAACCACCCTCACTGTCAAAACAACTTCTTATATCTAATCTAGATTTCTCTCTTTTAGTTTTAAACCATTTCCCCTTTTCCTGTCGCCACAGACCCAGATAAAGTGTCTGTATCCTTCTTTCTTATAGCTCCTCTTTAGATATTGAGAATGTTCTGGGGAGGCCTGAGAGCAGCCTTTCTTCTCCAGGATGAATGGCCCCAGGTCTCTCAGCCTGCCCTCATAGAGAAGGTGTTCCATCCCTTGGTTCATTTTTGTGGCCCTCCTCTGGACACACTCCCCATAGATCCATATCTCTCCTGTACTGAGGACTCCACACCTGGATGCAGTACTCCAGGTGAGGTCTCACTAGTGCAGTGTAGAGGGTCAGGATCACCTCCCTCACCCTGCTGGCCACTCTTCTTTCATTGCAGCCCAGGACACAGTTGACTTTCTGAGCCGTGAAGACACATTTGTGGCTCATGTTCAGCTTGCCACCCACCAGTTCTATCCCTTAATTCTCTAGCTTGTACCTATAATGGGGTTTGCTACAGTCCAGGTGCACGAACATTTCACTTGTCTTTGCTGAACCTCATAAGGAACTCTTGGGCCCTCTGCTTGTATCTGTCTTGGTCTTTCTGGATGGCATTCTGTCTCTCAGATACAACCATTGTGCCACACAACTTGATGTCATCCGTAATCGTGATGAGGGTACATTTGATCGTACTGCTGATGTCACTGATGAAAATTATTAAAGAGTAACAATCTCAGTACAGACCCCTGAGGGAGCACCAGTCATCACTATCCAGACACTGGGCTGTTGGTCAACATCCTCTGCATATGATCTTGTAACCAGTTCCTGACCTATTGAACAGTCTACTCACCAAATCTGTATTTTTCCAATTCAACCACGTAATGGTGAGGGAAGCAATAACACTTGCAATAAGTCAAGTTATCCCTTTCTGGCTAAAAGAACAGAGGAGCTGAAGATTGCTATACACACACAAAAAAAATTTTTCTTCTCAATTATATCCATCATATGACTGGAGAAACATAGCCTTCCCTGTGCTCTCCCTCTTCAAACCAAAGTGATGTGTACTTCTCAGAGACACTACTTGCTTAAATATCAAGTTATTCAACTGCCAATTATTTGTGCATCACCCACACTCTCTATTTTGACTACACCAAAGAGAAAAGGAAAACAATTCAGATTGCAGCATGATTCCTTCCCTTAGAGTAAGTAGGCCGGCAAATGGGCAGATGGCAGAAGAAAACATGTGAGATTTACTACACCATTAGGAAGTGCTTTTCATCCAAAGATGTTTAAGTGCTTGAACAAGAAATTCAGAATCGCTGTGCTCATTTCAAAGGCTAAGAGAAGCAACACATAAATCAAAAGACTTGTCCCATGTGGCAGGACTAAGGATAGGGGAAGCCAAAAAATAGAAATCGAAGGTCCCCTTCCCCAGTCCTACTTGGAAGCACAAACTCATCCTTTAAAATAACTACGAAGTACTTGTTTTTTTCCCCTACTCCTGCAAAATAGAAAGTTATATTAAAACCATGTTGAACGTTTTCTTCTCAGGCTGCTTTTACTTTAACGTTGATAAATACAAAGTACAAATACTGAATCAAAACATTAGGAATTATTTCTTCTTGAAATTGATTATAACAACAACACTAATGTGTGTTAGATCATTTAAATATATTTTCCAGTCATGTAGTGATATGCTTGGATAGGGTTTCTAAGCCACAAAACACATCTGTAATTCAAAAGAGCAGAGTACTCAGCAATAGGATGCAAATGAAACCACGCAGAGCAACCCTGACAGAGAAACCTCATCCACCCACAAAGATGGGTTATGCATGTCACATTTTCCAGTCTATTTCTCTTAAACATGTTTTGCACTTTCTCCTGCTAAAAATATCTCTGTAGTACTTTAAAAAAGGAGCAGTGGCAGAAACCAGTGCATGCAGGCTAACCACTTACTCTCTCCACATCACTGCTTTTCTTCTCTCTCTCTCTCTTTTTTTTTTTTTTTTTTTTTTAAGAAAAGAAGTATACCATTCATCTGTACTATTTCAGATATGTTTAGGTTTACTACAGCTGGTGAACTGCCACAACAAGCATAAAATTATAAAATTAGCTGAGAGTAATATATGGTGGATTTTTTTTTTTATAAGTCTTCACTGATACCTATATAAGACTGGACTGGCTCAAAGAATTCTCCCCACTACAGAAGTATACTGTTAGAACATAATATGACATAAGAGCACTTGTACTTCTGTGCACACTTCTAGACATGTTTGCTCATCATTGTTCAATGGAATGTATTTAGTGTATGAGTTAGTATGCTGAAAAAGCAACGTGACAAGTCTTCCTATCATGAGCAGAAGCATGAACTAGGAGGACCAGGTTCGCCTTTGCCTTTTGTGACTTGGTAACAGAATAAAGAGGGCATTAGAAGAAAGCTGTATGTTTAAAGAAAATCTTCTTGGTATAGGCCACCTCTAAGTCACTTGAAAATAACTGCTATATGGCAGTTAAATACTATTACTCCTCCAAAATGTCCCACAGGAGTCAGTCATGCCTATTGTAAGTCCCACTCAAAAAAATTAGCAATATTTTTTTTCTTTTTTTTTTTTTTAAATAACTACACAACATAGAACAGCTTAGCAAAGTACAATGTAGTTATTTATCATTATGAGGGAGGACACATATGTATATACCACTACAGATTATGTACCTTATTTAATGCTTCCTTTAAAAGCTAGGAGAATAGTGATCATTTATCAATATATTCATATATAATGAGATAATAAACGCTGCTTTAAGCAAAAGTCACCAAATAGTGCCACCTGGTGTGCGCTGTTTAGCACTGTCAGCCAACCACCATTCCCTGTTCTGCACTACCTGCAATTCACAGAATAAAATATTATACAGCCAACCCCTTCATTCAGATTAGAGACTGAAGAGCTGTACAGAGAAAAAGGAACAAAGGAACAAACAAACATCAGGCATTCCTGCGGGAGTTGGTGGAGATATAAACAGCACATCGCTCCAGTGTGTCACATCGCTCCAGTGTGCCCTCTCTCAGTACCTCTGTGATCTGGAAACAGGGCATCTGCATAAGAAAATCATCACACTGGGGCACGCACGCTGGTGTGAATGTCTTTATAAATGCAATTTATGACCAACTCACCAATGAAGTTGAAACATTCCTACTTGGTCTCTAGCAAGAACATCTGCTGTTTCCAAATTAAATACTTTCCTATTGAAGAATAGCAATAAATTGCACAACCACAAACCTCAAAACCTAAATTTTCAAGATGCTTCTATAGGATTCCTAATTGGTAAGATAAAATACCACTGCAAACTCTAAAGTAGGCAGGGTGATAGGGAGCCTTGATGAGAGTGCTCACACTTTGTGGTGATGAGTAAGACAAATAGTTGAAGCATTTTAAGATACCTACATAGTGTGTCCCATGTCAGTGCTTCCCTATTTGAAGCAGCCACAGCTCAGATGATAGACAGAAAAATATTTTCAGAACAGCTGCAATTTTTACAATTGCAAATTTTAAAAATCTTTCTGGTATTTCGTATTTCATGTGGTAACTAATGCTTCTTTCATATTGAAACAAACAAACCTGTCCATTTGCCAAAATGCGATCCAAAGTTTTTTTTTTTTTTTTTTGGTCACACACCAGCCCAAAGACAAAGAATAGTTTCTTCACTCTCTATGGTATAATTCATTTTACCATAATGACATAACTGAAATTAGCTAAACATATTGAAATTATGCATTGATCTCCCACCTGAATAGAATTTCCATAATTCACTTAACTCCCACAGGCTGACCAAACAGATAAGGCTGAAATCCTCCTTGTTCATGACAGCAGAACCCTCAGCACTATTTTGTTCTACAGATCCTTCTGCCAGGGACAGAAATTTCACCACTGTGAAACTCCGCAGTGTGTGCTACACACAATTTTATCACCTGTATTTCAGACATAATCATAACCCCACAGAAGTCATCTGCCATTAGCTAACAACATGCCTTGTGAATGAAACGAGATAAAATAACTGAAAAATGTGATATATATATATATATTGTGTGTGTAAATTATTGTTATTAACAGGATTGTTTCTGTTTTTATGCTACTTCAATAATAAATTCTTCAATTTCGATTTTACATTACTTTTAATTTTGTATGAGCACTTTAAGTGCTGATTGATTTGTCTTTGCTGAATTATGAAACTATAGCTTAAAGTGTCATGTCAAAGTTTAAATGGTATAAAGCTATGGAAGAAAACTGGTAATAAAGAAGTACCTGTATTAATTACTTGCACTTATTACATACCATTTTAAGAAAAATATTTAAACAAAGTCACTGCTCTTCTTTACTGAAAACAACATACAGATGAACATTCTGGAAGGCCAGATTCTCATATAACCCAACGGATGCCTTTTTCCGCACCAAGCCAAACCTCAGCTAAATACTCGATTGAAGGCTGTTTTAATGTGCCCTGCACAAATCTTCATATTCTGAATAGCTAATCTCTAAAATCTTACATAAATTTCACCAGGTGACATTAAGCCTTCAATCTTTCCATGTCTTTTGACTCTTTCAATCCTTCCTCCTATGACCAAGCATAAAACACCGCATTGTCGTGTAAAAGGCTCGTGTTTATTCAGAATCTTTTCCACCAACAATCAAAATCCTGAACTGCTGTAATTCCCTCCATGAACGTCCCTGGAAACCCACGCAAACAGCAGGCAGCACTGCTCATGCTCAGTGTTCAGTACCAGGCAGAGTTTCAAAGCACTCATGTTTGTTAACAATCAGCATTGACAATCTCTGTGTATTTAAGAAAAATATTTTGTAGATGCAAACAAATTGAAAAGAAATGAAGAGAATATCCTTGTCAAGTCAGAAGGCTTTACCTTCTTTTTAACAGATGGATATACTGAGGCACTGAAAGTGATGCCAGTATTTTTAACCTTGGTTAACTAATAAGAAGTGCATAAAACTGAATTCAAATATTTGAGAAAATAGCTGCCTTTAAAGAAAGACAGAACCCACAGCTTTGGAGTTCAGTAGCTGACTAAAGTCTCCAAATCCACTGTTAGGATTTAAAGCATTTGAATATTCTGTTAGAGACTTCAACAGAAAATAAATACAAGGGCTGCTCTGAAAGTAATGCCTTCTATTTTATATTGGTCAAAAACATCAGAAGTGTACACTGATGGTCTGGCAGTAGAGGTTTAAGATTTCCACCAACATTATTCTATTTTGTTGTAACCAAATTTCTCCATGTAGAAAAAACTGCACCCACTGACATTCATCAGCACTCTGAACATTTATGGAGATCAAACAGTGGATTCAAGCAGAGTGAGGTGGTGGTTGGTACATTTCAGCAGTAGCTACAGTGGTCACCTCTGCTGGTGCAGACTGTCACTAGGAATGGCATGCAGGCTCTTGCTCACCACTGGCAAAAACGCATAGCTAATGGTGGTGACTATGTTGAAAAGTAGCGTTTCGTAGCTGAGAATTTCCCCTGCCTACTAAACAGTGTTATTTGTGCTCATTATTGTAGTTTCCATGAGAATAAATAGGAGACATTATTTCTGAAGCAACCTACATAGACATAGCCACACAACTCCAAAATTTAACTTCACGACTATCTTGTAAAGGCAAAGATTGCAAGTTGCTTTTTCTTTTGAATGCATCCGTGAGCCACTAATCACAGCTTCCCCGGATCCAAAGGGTCCTCTCTTGACAGTTATCACTGCCTGTTACAGTCTAAAGAATGCTAAAGGGTAATATAACACAGTTAATAAAAAAGGATCAAGATAAAGCACTTGCTGTATACAAGCATATATGTATATGTATAAAATCATGTACACCTGGATGTATATCTTTGTGCGAGCACAGAAACCAAGTGCATAATTCTTTCACCTACTGTTTGCACCAACAGGGTTGACATAAGTGCTTAAACCTTTCTCAACGCTGTGAACCCAGAAGCATGCAACTTAAAGCTTTGTTCAGTTTCTCACTCCCTGGCCCGCAACACTTTGGTACCTTCAGTTTGACAATGAGGTCACCCTCTGTCCACCCACCTTGGAAACAGCAGTAAGAAAATTGAGTATTTACAGACAAGAAGGCTTTCTGCAGCGTGTATGAGGGAGTGAAATTGTATGGGTTTATTAAACAGTGCTACTTAGATGGAAAAGCTCAGTGAGCAGAATCAGCAGGTTGCACTGAATCTAAATGTGCTTTCACTATGCTGGACAATTGGACTTCGGAGAAGCATCTCCATATGACAGTAAACGTGGCAAATGCCATTCAAACAAAATGATTTAACTGAAGTAAATCAGGGTCTCTCCTCACTATTACATGCCCCCAAAGACGTTCCCATTATAGAGTGATCTAGAAAAATTGACACTAACCCCCTTTTATAAAAGCATGTCAGATATCTCAGAATCAGAATAGGACTTTGTCTGCTAAAATTTGTTCATATTTTCACTAATCCACTATAAACCATAAACCATACTCTTAAATTCAGATTCAGCATAGATAACACAAGTCTGAAAGTCCTACAGCTGCACGTTATCAATATTGCCACTATATCCGCACCTCTTCCAAGAATATACATTCACTCTCAAAAAGCAAATACAGACTACTGGATGCTGCCCAGGGAAAATTTTAGGAAAACTCTCCTTTTATTTGCAGCATAACAATAAGGTTGGTTGCGATAACCAAATGGAAATATGACTTTAGACTCTATCAAATGAGGTGTATTTAGTTGATACAGAAAAGTCCTAGCATTAATTTACAAGTCTTAAGTGAAGTGTCACTTAGAATACTATATATACAGTTCTGGTCTTGTGTGTGCAAGAACTATGAATTTAAATGAGAATTAATTTGTAGAGGACCTATTGCAGCGATTAGTGAACTTGAGTGTCTGCAGAGATACTGAGAGGACAGCTTATTCTGGTAGAAAATAAATGCTGAGAGAGAATATCTGACTTCAGAAATATGTTTAGGAATAAATATATCAAGGAGGGATAAAAACTGCTTAAGACAGATTAAGGATCAAACAGCTATGCTTTAGTCATGAATATTATTCTGACTAATCCTGTAAAAGGACACTTCCAGAGTAGCTGGTATAAGGAACCTGAGGTTGATTTGAGCTCAAGTTCAATAAACACATTAAAAAGACTGAATGGCAGCTCAGGATTGTTTAAAAAGACAAAAATCTTGATATTTGAATCTGTGTGTCCAGTGTGGTCTTTTGTACAGAAAATCATGAGAGATCATGGTTTCTTTTCATTATATTTGCACTCAGATCCTGTTCTCCAGGACTTTCTTCACTGGCTATGTACAGAAACCTGGAAAGGATGCACTTTTCCTGTCAATGCATAATTTTCTTTCTGATTAAAGTTATCAAAACAGGAAGAAAGCATCTTTTTCCTATGAACAAATGGACATTCTGTGCATTTAGAGAAAGAATTTGGGTGCTAAAACTTTTTTTGAAAGTAGCATTCTAAAGATATATATTCCTCTTCTGTTCACACTTGAGTGGATCAACACTTTTTTGGCCAAAATACTCTGTTTCCATGTCTAATATTCACTGACTCCTGCAGAGCTGGTTTGTAAAGGGTTTTTTCTTGCTTTACTTATTTTTACCTTCTTTTGTAATGATATCTTTCAGAGAATCATTTAAAAGCTTAGTAAATCCACTTAGACCACAGGGTCACTACTATAATCTGTTGTCCCATATTGAGAGAAATACAGAGCACCTCCCCTACGAAGACAGGCTGAGGGAGCTGGGCTTGTTCAGCCTGGAGAAGAGAAGGCTGCAATGTGACCTCATTGCAGCCTTCCAGTACCTAAAGGGAGCCTACAGACAGGAGGGGAGTCAACTCTTTGAAAGGGTAGATAACTTCAGGGCAAGGGAAAGTTTTAAGTTGAGGAAGGAAAGATTTAGATTGGATGTCAGGGGAATGCTCTTTACAGAGAGAGTGGTGAGGTGCCAGAACAGGTTGCCCAGAGAGGTTGTGGATGCCCCATTTCTGGAGTGTTCAAGGCCAGGTTGAATGGGGCCCTGGGCAACCTGGCCCAGAATCAAATGGAGAGGTTGTTGGCCCTGCATGTGGCAGGGGACTTGGAGATTCATGATCCTTGAGGTCCCTTTAAACCCTGGTCATTCTGTGATTCTGCGTGATTTTGTATTAAAGTCTACAAATACTTGAAATACTTACTTTCAGAGTAACCAACATACCTGGATGCAGAAAATCTTCTGTGGAGTCCTCTCAACTAACTGTCCACTGCACTGAAACTACTAGGCAGCTGGTGGGGCAATCAGATAAGCCTTCCCCATATTGTGCTCTTACTCACTGCTCATGAAATCACAGCATAGCAATAACGGAGCATGTGCTCCTCCTTGGAGTGCTCCCTGCTGTAAAGTATCCAAAGTCAAATAAGGAAATCACCCAGCATGTAACAAAAGCAACTGGCATTGAATTTCAATGATTTTGAAGGCTTCAGGATCATGGAAATCTCTAATTATTCAGCTGCCTCTAAATTTCCCGCAGCAGAAAACTTCAAGTCTGTGTCCCAAGCTCTACCCCTCTGATTTGTGTGTGCTAAGCTTCCTTCTCTCAGAGCCAAGTTGCTACATGAGACTTTGTAAGAGATTATTCTTTTACATCATTGTCTCAAAGCTTGCTGAGGACATCGATGAACAAGTTCAGGCAAGTCCTGGGCAGGGGTTGAGAACTTCTTTGTCTGGAGAACTTTGATGGACAAGTCCTGGGCGAGGGTTGTGAAATCTTTTGTCTGAGGGACGCAGATGGACAAGACCAGGGGCAACGAAAGAGAGATAAGCTGCAGCTTAATGGCCGTGAAGCGGTCTTTTGTGTGGGCTTATCTCGACGAAGATGGCCATCTCAGGGGGTACTCACACGACTCTTACTCAAGCACCCAGAGATGTCACGTAGGCAGAAAAGAAGAAGGATAAAATGAGGACCTACAATCATGAGGGGAGGGTTTCTGGCAACAGATTCCTCATGAAGAACGAGAGGTTTCTGCCATGAAGCAGCCTCACGACTTGCCTTTCTCTCATCCGGACTTGCTCTGCACTCTACCAGCATGCTGAAGAAGAACAAAGGTGTCTGCCATCAGATTCCTCACTACGGAATGCCTGCATGCTGCCGGACTCTCCTGGGCCTGCTACCTGAGTCCTGCTGCTTCCCCCCAGCCCGGGTTGGCTCTGCGACTGCCTCCTGCTGCCTGCTTGCTGCCCAAGGCCGGCCGCGCTGCTGCTCTCCCCCCCTGCTGCTTCTGCCTCGGACCTTCGGAACGGCGTGCAACGGGACCGCTGCTGGATCCTGGTGGTGACTATCCCTGCTTTACGGCATTCTTGCTTCTTTCCTATCTTTTCTATCGCCCTCCTTCCCTTCCCCGTCTCCCTAATTTGGATTTATAATAAACTGGTTGGACTAACATATGAACCGTTGTTTCTTAATCTCGCACCGTGTATACGGATATTAAAAGAACCTCATCTCCCTCCTATAAATTGGAGCGAGACAGACTTAGTTTTGAAATTCTGTAAATCTACAGTTAGTAACTGACAGCAGAAATGCACAATCAACTGCAGTAAATTAACCATTTAAGTCATAGATCATGTTTATGATTTACACCATAAATGTAATTGTTACAAATGTTTATCTTAATAGTAAACAGCAATTCAAAGAAATTGATTTAGTGACAGATTGTTTCCAGCTAGAATGAGTACTAGAAGAGTTGATTATAATAGCAAACTCCTCTTCAATTACTATACATACATATCCCAGTAAAATAAGATTTGTTTTCACTGTTCCAAAAGCAATGTATACAACTGATTTGTATATGGCTATGTATGTGAAAAGAACTTTGTTCTGATTCTTGAAACTTTAGAAAGCAGCTTGATAAGCTACACTCAGAACCACTGCTTTTATGAAGTCAAAATATGAAGAGAAAGAATGATGTAGAAATCAGTTTTCTAAAAAAAATAAATTGAAGAAAAAATGTGTTATAAATATGAAGAACTGAATGGCTTGCCCAGCTTTGTGTTTCGCAAAACAGTGAAACAAGCATTCTGACAGACATAGATAAACAACTGAGTCAGAAGTTGGGTCTCATATTGAGCTCCTCTAGAATTCACTATTATTATTACATCTAAACATTCAAACGTGTTCCTATATCCAAAACTCTAAACTGCAAGGAATTCCTGTCCTCAGACAAGGCTTCACAGCCCTGATTCCCAAAGACAAGTAGTGTTTTGTTTTTGTTTTTAAATTATTCCTCCATCCCTCCCCCAATCTTTATTAGAAGCATTAGTAGAAACAGATCAATCCAAGGATTTTGTTTAACATAGTAATGTGAGGTTAAATAGCCAAGCAAGCATAACTACATTCCACTAGCATTCTTTGGCAGCTGTGCAGCCAAACTTATCTCCTCTGCCTTGAAAAGTGAACACCCTAAAGCTTTACAGGAAGCTGGAATCAGTCCTCCAGCCTCACGAAGAAGCTGTTTTAGTAAGAAGTCAGAACTTCAAGATACTATAAACAGAAATCCATCTAATCAGCAGTTATTATTTGAGACAGAGTGTAATGGTATAATGTGACAGAACGTACAGCGACAATAGTGGGGTGGCAAAGTCTTTGGCTGCAGCACATGAGGACGAAGCCAAATGCAGCAGCCGTATATGTAGAAATGAAGGAAATAAAACTTCCTACCTTTAGTAGGCCTCAGATAAGCACAGATCTCCAACAAAGTACCCTCCTCCCCACTGCTAACCCTTATATGAGGTCTGAGGAGGAGTGGATCCTGGTTCTACCCCTCCCAGTCTCTCAGGAAGATTGCACGCACCTGAGCTCCCCTGGGTTGGCCCTTTCTTTCCACCAGGTGCTCAATCACTGGTTCAAGCCATGACTTAGAATTTCCACTCACAGAGATACTAAACTGAGGCTTGCTTGCTGCAGTAGAACTAGTCGTCATTCTTTATTTTACCTCCTCTCTTCAGAAAATACTGACAACTGGCTGCCTATAACTACAATCAGAGAAGACACACTGTATGAATAAGCATAAATTATCAAATGGGGAGGAATTGTTTGTGGTTGTTTGGTTAGTTTTGAGAGGGGTAGGCTTCTTTGCTGTTTTCTTTCTTTTTTAAAATGTGCAGCAATAACTTCAACAGTATCTGGGAAAATATACTTGTAAAAACACTTCCCACCATAATCCAAGGGCTTATTTTTCAGCTTCTAAGAAATGAATATTCAGAAAGCACATTCATTTCTTTTGATGCCATCTTTCACATATGTAAGTTTGATTCATCCCTAGAAGAGGAAGGCAGTGGATTCAACATATTACTAGTTTGGCTACTACTTCCTCCCCATTTTGAGACTAAGACATCCAGTTGGATAATGCTAATAGCAAATTAAGTACACAGAGAAATGTATGGCTCCAGACATTAAAAGAACTTCAGAAGAAAAGGAGTAGGGATTAAAACAACCACCATACAATATATAAATTTCTGTTCAAGAAAGACATAGCTGTAAGGGGACTCCCACTAGAAATTACATGACTTGACAGCTTGGACATTTCCCCCTTTTTAGTCAACAGGTTTGTCATGGCCCTTAATGAGAACATTATGGCTGCCTCATCTCCTCTGGAGTATCTGGCAGCAATGCAGTGTGCCTTCTTCAGAAGCAAGTGATACATCAGCAAGGCTGCTCCAAACCTTCTACACAACTTGCATTGCTGGACACACCAAATGGATTCCCAAAGGGCTACAGTGCCCATATTCACAGCTAAACTTACTATGAGGTATAAATCCCTTGTATAGGAACATGCAAAATAATGCATTCAATAATTCACTTGTGATGGAGCTACATCTTGACTGTGAAACCTTCACTACCCATTTAATGAGTAGTTTCAGGAGAACATTCTCACCAGTACTTTATACAGAGTAATTTCAGGAAAAAGGAAAAAAGCAGATTTTTGACAATGCAGCACAGTTTCATCTCCCAGAGCAGCAGTTCAGGTTTCTTTGCCCATAGCATTTTGCCTTATAGAAACCAAAATCACAATATCTAAGCATATTACTTTCCCAGAGGACATTTCTTAAGCTGATGTTTTAGATATTACAGGACTCTCCTCATTCCATATGGATATTTAAGTGCTAGGTCTGATCCATAAAGCTTAGACGTGTTTTAATGCAGACTTCATTTTAATATCCTTCAGGGTCCCCTTTATTACAGTAATCCTAATTACTGTCAGTTTGAGGCATAGAATGTTGGCTAAAGAAGTGGCACCTTTTGGCAAGAACTTTGTGAGTTGTAAATATGAAGTTCTATCTACTTTTATCATGTTTTCTTTGGTTTATAACATCTCCTCAGAAAAAAATTGAGTGTTTTGTCTTCCAGCACAAAAATTACAACCTCACTAATAACCCTTGTATTTTATTTCATAAAATGTTAATAGAGATAAGAATAGGCACCTAGAAAAAGATCTGTTTCTTCAGGATAATGTGTTCACATAAAATAGCACAAGCAAAATATGGGAAGAGTATACAGTCCCCACATAAGTAGTGAGAAATGAAGGATTAGAATATATTATGATTACTACTAATTTTTTTATTATAACATTTACAAAAAGCATAAAGCATAGCTGAACAAGAACATCTCAGAGATGCTCTAATTCACATTTGGATGGTTTAGTAATTGGGCAGATCAATATGATGGTGATGGGAGGATCAGCACGTTGGAAAGGTGCTATGAAGGAAGGGAAGAAGATTACTTACCTTTATCAGAAGATTCCAGGTTTGCAGGGGAAAGCTCCACCAAGGTGAGATCTCCAGAAAGAGATCCTTTCCCAGTGGCAGTCAGCCCTTAAATGAGGCTCAGCCAGGCTCCACCCCTTACAGTGGCACAGCTGAATTGCCTTCACCTGTGCTCCAAGGGCTGACCCAGTCCTTTCCCCAGGTGTTCAATCAGTGGTTCAGGTCATAACTCAACAGTTCTCACACAGACTGTCTTCCATTTCTTAATATTCAAGGACATCAGTAAGCGCTAGCAGGAAGGACTTGCTCACCACAGTTTGCAGTTGTATACACCGAGCTACCCCAAAGACTTTCAGCTTAATGGCCCAGGTATGCATGAATGCCTTGGCTTTCAGGTTAACAGCTGTAACATCCTATAGCAACAGCAAGATGAGTAAAGCAGTGTCTGTTTGTTAAAATTACACTACAGGCCTAATACTGGAGCAAAAATACTGGAGCAAAAATACTGGAGCAAAAATACTGGAGCAAAAATACTGGAGCAAAAATACTGGAGCAAAAATACTGGAGCAAAAATACTGGAGCAAAAATACTGGAGCAAAAATACTGGAGTCTGGTTGTGACTACACAGGTTTTTCACTTCATAATAGTTTCCTGATTCCATTCCAAAATTGCATACTAGTAACATAGTTTTAAAAGATAGAGAGATGACTCATTCCATCTGTAGATGCTCAGAATGTTTTCTTACCCATAGAAGTTCTCTAGTTTAAAGCAAGAGAGTAGAAATATTTGAGTAATGGGACAAGATTCCATATGTGGATGAATTTATGAAATATCAATTCTGACAGGGTTCCGAAATTAAAAGAGCCTAATGCATGGGGAGTGATACACTTTACAAGAAGGGAAATGTCAAGCCTTTGAAAAAATATTCCAGAAAGTAGCTATGAGTTAAGTACAGAGTTCACTTATCACTTGATCCTCTCCTTAGAATTAAGGACTGAACTTATCATTTTGAAACACGTAGAGTAGCAGCTATAAAAATCCAGTACAAGATTGCCAATACAAGGATATTTTCTGCCTTTATACAAGTTTAAGGGATTGTCAGAGGTCAGAGAGAATTGAACATCCCCTGCTGAGTCACTTGTAAGAAAGGCATGCTGTGGAATGGTGTAGGTGTCCTTGCTCTTCACGGCTATTGAGACAGGACAAAAAAGAATGGGGCAGTAGGACAAAAGACTAGCACAATGTTGATTCCTGGTGGGCCTCAATAATGGGGACAAATATTAATTTCTGAACAAAAAAACAAGTATTTCTTGCTTTTATGAGAAACAAACTGTGCTCAAAGATCTTTTCAATTACATCTACGAGATTAATTAAGAAAATCAGGATAAACCAGATAACAATATGTTGCTTATTACTCAGGTAGCCCAATATTTCAGAAAAAAACAGGATATTTGCATTCATGAAATTGGGAATATAGACATTTGCAGATCTCCAAATACCCTTTAATGGAAAAAAAAAAAAAAAAAAAAAAAAAAGCTAGTTCTTGGCATTCACACAGTGACAGATATAGCAGATACACCACCCTCCACCCCAACTATTTATTACTGCTTCTCCATTTCCAGAGGTGAGGACTGCCTTCCCAGGATGCAGGCAATATACCAGTATGCCAATTTCCTGGCAAAGGGCAAGCTAATGATTCAGAGTAGGAACATTGGCCACCTTTAAATGTGAGACTGGACTGAACATTTTCCAACCTACTCACTATGCAATGTTCTTGTTTAGGAGATTAACAGCAGTTACTCTAAACCACCTTTCATATTCTGTAACTACTATTGTAAGAAAAAATATCTTACATTTGGAATACATTAAACAAAGATCTATCATTGCATCAATGACATCCCAGTGTAATACAGCATTTTGATTAATTGATTCCATTTTAAAAGTACTCTCTTATCTCCCTGCAGTGCATTTGTATCAGAGCTTGGTGCTGTAAGGAAAAGAACTATTGAATTACATTCACATACATTTCCTTACTACAGAGCCTCCTGGATTTAAAAGGCAGCTCCCTCCTGGTCTTTCCTTAAGAGAAAGGTTTATATGCCACCATTGAAAATCACCTTTGTGGAGATGAACTTCAACATATAGGTAGTGAGTTATCAAATCCCCACACCTCCACACCACATAGGGTACACTGTTACCTGTCACTGGCCCATGAATTTTCTGCAGTTATTTTTACCTTCAGTATTTATTTGGCATAAAACTTTGGACCATACAGCTCATCCCTCATCTAAACAGGAGATCACAATAACTAATCAAAATTGCACATCATATTTAGTGGGAAAAGTCTGCTTCTGTAGGGTTGCTGTAAGATCCATGCCACATTTTTTTCTGCAGATATTCTCAAAATAAAAGTTGCACTTGTAAGAGCTAACTTAAGAAACCTAGTAAGAATCAGGTAATTAGTCTTTGATGGCATTCCATCAGTGCTTGCAACAACAATAAAAATACTTCATAGCAATATAAAATAAATAATTAAAAAAGGTTGCTCTGAAAGTAATGCTTCCTATTTTATTATGTTGGCCCACAACATCAGATGTTGATGGTATGACAATAGAGACTGAACTTTCCTGTCAATATTTCATTATATGTTGTTGCCATGTGACAGATGGCAGCAGAGGGGCAGTCTGACAGAATGAAGCAAAGGTGAGGAACTGAATTCCTCTATGAAGAAGAAATGGTACCCATTCACATTCATCAATGGTTACTGAACGTTTACGGAGACTAAAGAGTGGATGTGAACACAATGAGGTAGTAGGTGGTGAATTTCAGCAATGATAACTTCATAGCAGATATGAAACAGTGAGTTATTGTTCATGGCTGGTGAAAATGTGTTGCTAATTGTGTGGCTATGTTGAAAAAGAGTGTTTTGTAGCTGAGAACTTGCTTTATCAAATAACATTATTGTGCTCTTAGTATCAGTTGTAGTTTCCATGAAAATAAATAGGAGGCATCACTTTTGAAGTCAGAT
Organism: Phasianus colchicus; assembly: GCF_987193195.1. Classification (NCBI taxonomy): domain Eukaryota; kingdom Metazoa; phylum Chordata; class Aves; order Galliformes; family Phasianidae; genus Phasianus; species Phasianus colchicus. The sequence continues at coordinate 13,463,302 of NC_143443.1, forward strand.
ATGTAGAAAGGTTTGATCATCCATAGGAGTGAAAATGATTAGGTTTTTTTGTTACTAATCAAGGTTAATGACCCCTCAAATGCAGTAGACAAAGAAGATGCAGAAAACAAAGCAAAGTTAGTAGCAAAGATTTTTAAGGCATCTGAATCAAAACACTGTAGAAGAGGGACTCATATAAGCCGAGAATAAAGAAACAGCAGTGAGTGGAGAATTCTTCTAGTGGAATATGAAGCATTATTAGCAGTAATTATAGCACTACTAGGATCTAAGAATGGCTGTTTCCAGGCAGCAAAGATCATTATTGCCTCCAATAGCAAACAGTAATGTGTTATTTTAAAATAGCATAATAGTGTCATATAATGCCTAGAGGAAACCTTTAAGACAATCTGTAGAAAACTGTATTATCAGTAAAGCTAAGAACCCACATCCCTGCCTTGAGATTTAAATCAGCCTGTGAGCATACCACGACACAGTGTTGCTTTTTTAAGTTGTTGCTGAAGCACACCATTTTTCCGCTTGTTGTGTGCAAGTCTGGGCCTGGAGTTCACTCTGAGGTTACAGGCTTTTTCCAACCTGATTGGAGACAGGTAATTACATGGGCTGCAAGCACATGCCTGCTATGACAATGAGTCACATTTCATTTATCTTTTGCTGCCATGTACACCCATTGTATGGGCAAAATTTAGACTGCACACTGTATATATGCGGGCACACTGCACTGGTTGTATATATATTTAAACCATGCTTGTAACAGTGCAGAAAGACAAACCAGTATAGTGACTCACAGGGTTTCTGCTGTGAGTGATTACACAATCTGTATCCAGTTTATAAGATGTTTAAAGCCATATCTGTAATTAAGTAACTGCTGCCTGGAGAGGCAAGAAGATAAAAAAAAAAAAAAAAAGCCAGATCCAAGAAACACACTAAAGCTGAAGTGGTTCTAGTAATTCTACCTTTGAGCAAGCTTTTAAAATTAAAATTAAATGAATTTACATCATGTCATTATTCCTAGAACTTATGTAGTGCATACTTTATGGCCTATGGAGACAGCTTCAATCATGCTCAAGCATTAAGTTGAATTAGAGTCCCAGAGTGCCTACCCCCCTCCTCCTTTTAGCAGATCTCTGTTTAGGCACAAGGTCACAAATGGAGATGAGCTGCATGCTACCTGCAAGTCCCTCATCTGCCTATTAAGGGTGGATCTCAAGTTTTATGGCTGCGAGGCTTATGTCAGCAAAACCACCATTAATTTAATTTATTAGGGGGAACAGCAAATGATATGATTGAAATAATGTATAGCCAAGCTACTCTGACAATACACTATCTGCTTATTACAGGCAAACCTGTTCTATTCTGTACCTCTGTACTGAAGCCAGTCTTTCCCTCTGGGATCACTTAAGATGTGATCATTTTTTTTTCTCTCTGTTTCATACCTTCCCTGTGATCAAAACTTGCCATTCTCTTCTCCTAGAAAATTTCTCTCTGCATTGTGTTCCAAAGTGTCTCCCCTCAACCCTTTCTTTTCTTTTCCTCTCTGCATCCTTGGGGGAATTCTGTACTTTTCCAGTCTTTAAGTTTATTTCATTTGCTTGCATGAGATCTGGAAGAACAGCTGAGGAGGACCTGAAAAAAGGAAGAATGCGACCCTAATGCAAGATCTGAATTAGTGTCCTTTCCTGTGCTACAGATGGTGGTACTGCAACAGCTTTTTTTCTATCTATATCATGCAACTGATTTTAAAAATTAGTTTTATCAATAGTCAACTTAAATATTATTTTTGGAGTTTTTCAAGACAGTTCATCAACATGGACAATGCATTTTTTGTAGTATCATTACCTTGCTCTTTTTAAGATGTTTTAACTCAATTATGTTAATCAGGGAATCAGCAGTTCAGCCTATGCATTACAAATGTGTTCTTGAAGTAATTCACACTCTAGTTATACGTTTCCAACATAAGGGGATCAGAAGAGCAAACCTCTCCCAAATAATACGGAGCAAACCACAAAAAAACAAATATTCATCACCTCTCCAGTTACCTACATCAGTGCTTCCTTTTAAGTCTTGCATTGAGTCTAGTTGGTTTGGACTCTGAATTTATGACACAAAAGTATCTGAAATAATTTTGAAGAAAATACTTAATGGCTACTGGAATGAAAATGCAAAACAAACTTAGGACTGGATACAAACCAGTGACCATAGGCACTTGCAAGTATACAATGTTTCCTCATTAGCTATAATGTTCTTCCACTCCAAGTTTGTTTTCCAGTTGTCCTATCCTACTTTAAACTTTGTAACTTCAGACACCTTCGTTAAAGGGCTCTGGAATGAGAATTCAGTAATTACTTTCTAGATCCCGCTCTGACATTTAAAGTCATTTACCAACAAGTTGCAATCAACACCAAGAAGTAGGGGTTTGCTTGTTTGTTTTTGTTGGTTTTGTTTGTTTGTTTGTTTTTTAATACAGAATGATTATTTCAGCATATGGATATCATCTACATATGCATTTTGATGGTTCTCCAGAGCACAGATGTCATTAACTTAGCTGCTGGATTTAAGTTGTTACTTATTCCAGACAACTTCAGAGTTTTACTGATATGATTTATTTTTAGAGTAGCACATAGTTACACCTCTTCTAGAGCTGGCTTAGTTTAACATTCTGCATAGAAGATCTCAAGAATTTGAGGTAAATCTCCACTACTGGTAACAAACAAGTAGCTAACAAGTATATTCTTTAAAACTATATTACACGTAAGCATTTAGAGCAAAGGAATGCTGAAAAATGAAATTACTTTTAGAGCTTGAACAGGCATTCAGAAATCCTCTCATACAACCTTTTGCATGTGCATGGACAACATATGGAAGATGTTTTAATTTTCTTTAAGTGGTTTCTTCCTAGGAGCATCCAAGTATCTTCTATATTAATTAGATTAGTATTAATCACAGTAACAACAGCAAATTCCCCTGCAGGAAAAACTTCAAAAAACATCACTCCCTGTAACCCATATGAAACCACACATGCTCAATCTCTGTATTTTTTAATAGAAAAACTTCCTGTGGCTGTACTAGCTTTATGAGCTCTCCAGTTATAGCAATTAGACAACACACATTAGCAAGAATTCCAGTGCCATACTGAAACTTGAAGATAAATATCTGAAACACAACAGTGTAAGAAACCAAAGCAAAACTTCAGCAGCTACTGCTCTGTTCAAGTTGCCATCCTGATTCAACCACCAGCAGAGCTAGTGCAATTATTACAGATATTCTTAACATTTTCAACATTATCTTGACCTCATGTTATCGATCTTTCTGATACATACAAGTAAAAATGGAATCACCTGTTTCAATCATGTTCTATCAGACAGCAAATTATAAGCTTTCCACTGTGCACTCATTTTAGAGGAACACTTAAAGTCTGTATTTCTTGCACCAATCAAACAAACAAACAACAAAAAACTCACCAGAACATAAACCACCAAACTGGCATTGTTATGGTTCAGTAATGATTTCTCAGTGACCAAGTACATTTTTCCCTCCACTGAGAATCATTTTACATCTTTATTTCTAAACCATGGTTCTACATTTCTGAATTGCAAAACACTAATGCTTAGATAGCATTAAGAGCTGAATTCCTAAAAAGAGCCTAGGAGCACTGAAGATTTATAGTTAAATGCTGAATAGATATTTTTTAATGATGGGAAGACCTTGATGTCATTTCTATCCATTTGTCATTAAAGATTATTCTCACCTCTATCCTGAACTTTTATTCTTGGAAATAAATTGCAAGAGCAAAAAAATTTTAATAATAATTCAATTTTTAAACTGCACTCTGCTTTGCAAGTCTAGGAAGCCCTACTGTAAAATAACATATAGGAGGTAAAAGCAAAGAGACGTATTTTTCTGCCACTAATAGTTGAAGACTGTCACTTTCGTCTCCTCAGAAAACTACTACTATGCTCACCCTCTTGTCACAACATCCCAGAGAACCAGTAACAGGGGATCAGTCAGTGACTGCTGTGTGGTTGAATCAGCCAGATTTCACCCTGGCTTCATCGTTCCTCAGCATCCCTGGCCAGCTGGGCTCTCAGAAATAATGTTTAAGTGGAAACAGTAATATTGTTGGAATCTGAGTGAATGGGGTCTTTGTCTCACTTCAACAGTTGAATGCAGACAAGTGAGTTAAATAAATTTTACTAGCATAGCAGCCTTGCCATTAAATGTTACGAATTTTCCGTAGTAATTGGACTGCAGATATATAGGAAAACAGACATTTATCAGTGAAGCAAAAATATATAGCTCATTAACTAGAACATAGGAAACCTGCTTGCCTGAGCAGGAGCCTCTGTTAAGGATCCATTTCAAAGTCTTGGTGCATTAATTGAAAAAAAATCTCTTAGGAAACATTTTTATACCCACCCCTTATTGTTCTGTCTGCTCATTACTTCTGTTTTTTGGTAGGGGGGGTTTTGCTTTTTTTTTTTTTTTTTGAGTAGTGGGATTGTGTGCACCTGAGAATCATGAGGGGTTCTTATATGATTTAGCAGAAAGAGCAAAGCATGCTCAGCATAAAGGGGTGTGAAACAACAAGCTGCTCAGAGCTATGGAACCAATAGTGTGCGAAGTCAGACTTCTAAGTCACTGGCCACAGCAGATGGAGGAGTTTCTGCAGATTCACTTTCCCCCTTAAGTTTTCTTTCTCCAAGCTACTCTCTTGTCTGGCAAATCCTTCAGTTCTTATCTGTTTCTTCATTATACATATTAGAAAATGACCAAAAAGCAAAAAAGAAATCTTTAAATAAGGCTGTGGCAAATCTATTAGGTTATGATATACTTTTAAGTCAATTAAGTCAACTGAGCTGTAGATGGGACAATTAGCTTCGTTGGCAAAATTTCTTGGACATTTATTTTGAGAATTAGCACAACTCATTCAGACTTAAGATCTCAGCATTATCACAGGCACACTATAGCTCTGTGCAATACATCTCGCACACTCAGGTTTACCTCCTAGTCTCACCAGCCGAAAACATAAATATGGCTTTTAAAACCAATTCTTTGTGATGTACTTGGACAGCTGATTAATGACATCAGCTCCAGGAGCTGGAAGCTTAGTTACCAAAGCTAGAAAATTCATTCATCCTTATACAGAGAAAGAGGGGAATAATTGAACAGAACCATTAATAAAACCCTTGGAAACATGGCTTTCCTTAACATCATAACAAGATTCTCTGCATATTTTAATTCCTCCACGGTTCATCTTTTCCAAAATTATTTTCAAATGTAAGAGATTATACAAGGTATCTCTGATTCTCCATCTGGTAGAGGCAGAAGGTGTTATTGTGCTCTAAGTGAACAATGAAAACAAATATAATTCAGACGTAAACAGATATGAAGTTACACAGTGCATTGGAAATCAATAAGAAAGCAACTTACATGCTGCCGAAAATCTTCCTGAAATACTTCAATTGAAGGAAAGCATATTTTGAAAAGGATAATATTTTTCTGTAAACAAAGAGAACCGGAAAGAAGCCATACAAAAGACAAAAAGCTCTATCCCAGATTTCATGAGGAATTAAAAAGATGAGAACAGTCAAATCTGGGAGACATATCTCTTTCTAGTATAAATTTGGGGAGCACATCTATACATCTTTTATCTTGAATTCCTCAGTATCCCATAACCTTCCCACCTCCTCTTCTCAGTTTTTAGTAGCATTTCTGTCAGACACAGTAACTAGAGAGAAGGAGGCAGCAGATAAATAAGGACTAGAACACATTAAGGCATTTAAACTGTTTTCTAACTTTCAGAAGGAACTGAAATGCAATGAACAGCTTATCCTGTTGTCTCTACACTCAAGTGTTATTTCTTAATAAACAGTGAAAAGTGTCAGACACATTGTCTTGCCGCTGGATTTAAGTTATGAGTTCTGCTCTCAGCCTTTTCCATTACTGAAAATGTATTCTTTAGAATCTCGTAAATAATATATCTAAACGTATTTTTATATATTTAAATGTACACAAGTATATACCATAAACATTGCAAGTGTGAAGAACACACAACACACATGTATTAATTTCAATGTTATGACTCTGCTCTATTTGATCTGACTACTCCTTCAGAGCCTCAGTTATCCCAACCAGGATTTTGCACTATTTCTCAGCAATTTGTTAGCGTTTAGGCCCAGTACCTAGTCACTATTCCAACCAGCCAGTGAGCAGCCTCACCAAAAGAAATGCCTACACTATTCTCATTTAGCTCCAGAGCTGTGTTTGAGAGCTCCAGCAGTCTTCCTGTTGGAAGAAAGGCACCTTGGGAAGCATGAGGTGAGCATTAGGCACAGCTCCCAGCCTGTGTGTACAATTTAAAACACACCCTGTGAAGGCAGATGACAGCAGGAAACCATCCATGTCATTGCATTCCTGGGGATGAGAGTCCTACATGCCTCTGGAGAGCTGCAATTGTTGGCCACAGCACGGAAGGGAGTGTGCTGCAAACCCTGAGCACACAGAGACAGCGTATGCACAGCTCACAAGGCCATACTGTTTGTGACAGCCTTGACTCTGTGTGTGCACTTGACTCCATCAGGATCAATGTGAATGGACAAGAAATGGCAGTGTAAATACATTCCTCTCTCATCTCTGTTTGCAGTTTGCTCCAAGTCAGATCCCACAACTTAATTCAGCTTCAGTTTTGAAGAGGCTCTCCATATTCTGTGCTTAGCATGGAAATTGCTCTAACTTCCAGAAGAAAATACCGAAGTATGGAACAGAGCAGCTTATAGCAATTTCTGTTAACTAGCAATAAATTCAGTCCAAATCATGTGTCAACACTGTTTTGCTGAGGACAGTATTGGGAAGAAATCCAACAAAAAGCTGAGAAAGGGAGGTAAAAGATAGAACTTAAGGTTAAGTACGAGAAAAACAGTTCAAAAACCTACTCATTCTTGTGAGTGACTGAAATATGCTTAATCCAAGGCTGCATTATACATATTTCATGGTGTAACACAGAAAGGAATGAAAATTAACAATTCAAGGAAAAGATAGCAGCTACAAACAAAGAACTCAAAAACAAAGGTACACAAAAATGGTAAGTAGCACTTGGAAGAGATTGCTCTGTGCTGCCTAGTTATGCTACACAAATAGCCATATTGTTAATGTTTAGAGGAATTTCAGAAGGAAAGAGTTAAACTAAATGATCACTATTTGGTTATCACTTCTGTTAAAGTTGTTACAGAAGTAAACTCAGAATTCAGAACATTCAAGAATATCAAGAGTTTTCATAGATATTGCTTGACTGCATGACTTCAATTGCTTTAAAAATTTCACCTTGGATTACTAATGAACAAGCATCTAGAAAAAAAAACAAACCACAAGTATTTCCATTGATCCAGTAATGTGTTTTCTCCCCATAAGAGATATTTAAAAAAAAAAAATCAGATTTGGTACAGCCAAATGATACAGGCTTATTTCTTTATAAATCAAAGTGTCTTCTGTCACAGATTTGCTATGCAGCCAGTAAGATCTAAAAGTCCAAAGCAAGCACAAAGGCTACACTCACATATAAAAGACAAAACACCTACTTGAAAATTAGCTACTACAAAAATAAGATCTGCACAATTCAACAAAAAGTACAAAACCACGTTTTGTAGAAAGTATTATCATGGAGCAGGTGATACGAAGCATAAGACATCAACAAATTGGGCTGGGGGCTTGGCCAGGTTTCTTGTTGTTGTTGCTGTCTTTTTGTCATTCATGAGATTGTTGTTTTTTGCTTATTTCTAACAGAAGTTTTAACACCTTTTCCAAACAAGAGTTGCATATTCCTATCTCCAACTGTCAAAGAAACTGAGCCATCCTTCACAGTGCTATGTTAGTGTAGGCACAGTGAAGGCACTGGATCAAAGTCTACAGTTCTGCAGTGCTACAGCTTTTTAAGGAATATTTGCCATGTGATGGCAGACAAATCTATCAGAACACCTGCAAGGAGCCAATCCTGATTATCTTTGATTCCTTCTTGTTGCCCATACAAGAGACACTCGATTAGCACACTGATTTCCCATAGAAAACTGGGAAGCTGTTCTAACTTTGCTTTCCCAAAGGGAACACGTGCCTTCTTTAAGCACACAACAAGTTTATTCTTATTTCTAATTCTAAAGTACAGAACCTTTTAGCAAACTGAACAAAACTACTCAGTAGACTTCATTTGGCCCCTCATGCAGCAGGGGAGTTGGAGTTTGAGGTCCCTTCCAACCTAAGCCATTCTATGTTTCTACGATTTGCCTTTCATTTCATCCGTGTGCATTCTTTGCGTATGCAATTCATTTCCTTTGGACAAAATTTGTCTTGAGACCTTTCATGTTAGCAAAAACTGGGAACTAGGACAGTTTTGTGTATTAAGCCTCTCATTTCTTCTCCTTCCTCTTCTTCCAAGCAGACGAGTTGCACATCATTGAAAATTATTTTACAACTGGAAACATACATGGTTGTTAATTTTTGAATTCTCGCTATTTGCCTGTCAACCAAAAAATGAGAATTAAAGGCATTTTTGCTATGTAAGTTATATAAACAAACATTTCATGCATTGCCTAGTTATATAACTTCCAGTAACTGCAATTTTTAATAATTCTTAATAAAACAAATGTTTCTCTAGAGGAGAGCCTCAAAGGTGACAAATGGCCTGGAGCACCTCTCTTATGAGTGACCTGGGTCTCTTCAGCCTTGAGAAAAGATGACTCAGAAGGGATCTGATCAATGCCTATATATAAATATTTAAGGTGTGGGAGGCAAAGGGATGAGGCCAGACTCTTTTCAGTGGTACTTGGCAATAGGATAAGGAGAAATGGCTACTAACTGAAGCATAGGAAGTTCTACACAAATGTAGATAAGAATTTCTTGATGATAAGGGTGATGGAGCACTGGAACAGGCTGCCCAGAGATTTTGTGCAATCTCCTGCTCTCGAGACATTCAAGACCCATCTGGATGCCTATCCACGCAGCCTAGTCTAGGGAGCCTGCTTTGGCAGGGAGGTTGGACTAGATGATCTCTAGTGGTCCCTTCCAAGACGTATAATTCTGTGCTTTTATAATTTACTAACATACACAATTAAATTTTGCAAGTAACAGTACCACACTGTAATAGGAGAAATACTACGCTCAAAAATCTGTCTCCAGCACTAGCTGGGTACAGTACAGATTCCTGAAAGAGTGGTGTTTTACTCTTCCTTGAATATCTGCTTAGTCAGAACATGAAGGATTTTCTTATTATAGATAGAAATTTCATTTACATGCAATATCCTTAATTACATGAATGGTGTTACAAGCATGTATAAGATGGCAGGTTAAAGACAGCAATTACTCCTGATTTCTCATTAGTTGTCCGCACATTAAGTCTACTGAAAACAACTCTACCAGTAGCACCTAACATGATGCCAACGTACTCCAGCAACATGCTTGCCTCCTTCCTGAAGTCAGAAAATACTAACATAGGCTTAAATGCTTATTGGCTGGAAAGTGCAAGTCCATTTTATGAGACCTGAAAAGGGAATATCATTAATATTGAATATGAAGTTGCATCTAATGAGCTTCTGACTGAACATTAGGAAAGATCCATTTCTCATGAGGGTGGTCAAACACTGGAACAGATTTTCTAGAGTGGTGGCTAATGCCACATGCCTATAACTATTCAAGTGTCATTTCAATAATAACCATAGTAGTGTGTTTTTGTTAGCTCCAATATGGACAGGCAGCTGGACTTCAACATCTGATGTCTTCTTATGACTGTTTTATTCCATATAGTTAATATTTCACATGCAATAGATTAATGAATGCAAACAAGTCTTTTATAAATGGCTGAAATAAAGGCAAAGAGACTATCAGTCTCTTACACCAAATTCTACTTACTATGGCTTCAAGAAGTCATTCTTATCTAAAATGTTAAACAGGGCTTTCTCTCTTACTGAGGTACATCGTTTTGATTTATATACTTACTCCAAGTAATATACAATTTACATTGCCCATGGAAGTCTGCTCCAATTATTTATACCCCATGGTTAAAAATTTATGTCTAATCCATGGTTTGAACTTCCTGCACTTCTAATGTCTCCCTACAAACAATTTAAGTCTTTCCGCATGTTCAGCATCCCATCTTTTCTTGCAGTGCAGACAGTTACAGAGTTATTCGTTGCTAAGCCTTCCTACTGCTATGCTTCTCAGAAGCTATATCATTTCTCATTGTTAGAATATGTCTCCATTCCTCAAGTTATTTCTGCAACTCTCCCCGGTACACATCAGATTTCTCAGCATTCTCTTTCTGAATCAGGTAGCGTTATTATATTTGTTTTGACATTAAACTGAGCTATTAATTTCCAATATTTCAAGATCCATTTGTTACTACTATAAGTGGATAGGAAGTATGGGCACTCAGATGCATTAATTTAAGTTAGTACTTTTAAGTATTAAATAAGAGTGATCTACTTTTGTCATTAGTCCCTGATTACCAGTTTGACATAGGTTCAATATTAAGTCTTTGACTAACCTTTGGACCAGGCACTTAAATTTCTATTGGCTTGGTCATATTTTTGTGCAACTAAATAACTTAGAGGTTTTTTTTAAAAAAAAAAAAAACACTGCTTTATAAACTAAAATAAAACATTGATAGTCATCATAAATAGTATACAAAATGAAAATTAATAAGGGAAAGAGCAAGCATTAATAATGTTCATGTTAAACTGTCTAGGTCCACTTTTGAGAAGAGCATTTTCTACTGTAACGTATCCCTCATATTTGGGAACAAGATAGTTTTAAAGATGCAGTAAGATCCTGTTTAACACGCAGAAATTAAAAGCATCTCCTTCTATCTGAATGTGGTTTTTTCCTTTCATAACTCTGATGGTTATTAATTTCTCTTTTCCCTGCTGCATTGTAAATTAACATTTTACTCCAAAAGCTTCACTTCGTTTTATCCTGCACTTTCTTACTGAGAATGTGATAAGAGAAGTCCTGGAGTTCCCAGTACTCCATTTAAGTGGGATTCTGAAAGAAATATATAATTCAGCAAGGAATCAGAAGGTAGTTAACAAAGGAGAGTTCACAGAATGGATGCGACTGAGAGCTCACTGCAATACAGTGCACTTTCATCAGCAAAAAAAGGTGCAGGAATAGTTTTACTTCTGTTCAGAAGAGCATTAAAAAGTTTAGATTTTCTCCAAATTATTCAAAATACAGCATGAATAATAATTGGAGCATTTCAAAAATATAACCAGCGTGGTCTGACAGAACCTGTATTCAAAGCCCAATCTGCAACTGAATGCTTCCAGTATGACGTGGAATTTGGAATGTACATTTCTTGTTCGTGTGGAAATCCATATACACTATGCAGTTCTACAAAACATGCAGTCTTACAAGAGTCTTAGAAGGACTTTTCTCAAAAGCCTTTCATTGTGCTCATTTCTACTCAAACTCTCAAGCAAAATGAAATGCAGTATTATCAAATAGAAAACACTGAGTTCAGAACTCAGAGGTCTGTTTGGCATCGTGTTGGCTAGCACTAACTGCTCACATTGGGTGACACATACTGCTCAATTCTAAACACAGCATTCAGATGTTCTGTTGAGTGCACATAGCCACAAAAGCCAGGGCAGAGAATGCAAGTGAAAATCATGGAAATAGCTGCGGAAACTAGAGGTAGAAGCTGTTTATGACCTTTTAATGCCAGGTGTGGTAACCACTAAGCAACAAAGAACCTATTTATGTCCCACTTGTCTTAATATTCACAGCACACTTTTTTTTTTTTTCCATCACTTATGCATGTTAGTTTCTTTTAGGTACTAAATTGCCTTCATTTCCAGAAAAAAATAATAGCAAGAAAAAGAATTTTTGTTGGGCTTTTCTTCTGCTAACTCCTCAAAAAAATATATATTTTTTGGCTTTGGTAATCAGATTCAGATTAGAATGGTATTGTATAACGTGCTATTTAAACAATCTGTAAGTAGTACAGGTCAAGAACTGCTTTTTTTGAAGGCAGACTACATAGATTTGTGATCAACAGACAAGTCAAGACATTGTTTTTCAGTCACTTAACGGAGCATCTAAAAAGTCATAAGCATGATCTCGAAATTTTATGAAGTGAGATAGCTAACTGTCAGGAAACAGAAGAACCAAAACAACAGAAAGGCAAATCATGATCTATCGTGCTGGAATCCATCACTTGGACCACTGTAGCCTTGGATTCGCACAAATGTATCTCAGCTTCCAAACTAATTTTGTCAAAAGAAAACAATTGCAGTTTCAGAACTGAAGCCTTGTATCATCTTTGTTCTACATGGCCTAAACACATTTGCTAAAGCATCTTCAGGACAAGTGGGAAATATATCAAAAACAGCACAAAATCATACTGACTGATCAGATTTCTCTAAATGGTTTCTTTGCATCCTTGAAGAACTTTTCTGCATGGCTAGGTGGGCTTCTGTTTTCATCACAGACGACTGTCAGACAGCGGCAGTACACATTGGTATGCCAGTCACATCCAGCCCTCCATCCATCCAGAGACTGCAATCAGGTACCTGATAATAATGCAAGTCACAGCAGCTGGACTGCTGCCGCAGTGAACTGATTCATGCTGGTGTCTTGATGCAAATAACAAGGACACTGGGGCCGGAAGATGTAGGATCTTGTCTTTATAATACAGATGCTATTTTTGAGATGGAACATTCTAGTCTCTTGCCTCTCTTACAGGTATGCAGTGTACCTACATTCCCTCTTAGCCTTTGGCTGAAAAACAGGATTGGGAAATGCATTAAAAAAATCAACTGCCATGTAGTGGAGGTTGGGGAGACAAATGTAATTTAATCAGAAAACAGCTACTGTCTTTTCAGCACTCCGGCACTATTTCTTACTGCAAGTGATGTGTTCTCCCATCACCTTTGGCAGTGGGTGAAAACTTGTCTAATATCCTTGAAGCATAGAATGTAAGGAAAAGATTAGTCAAACACTGTTGACGTGACTATTGATCAAAGGTAGCTTTTTATTATGTTGAGCAGAAACATTTTCTCCTCTTCATCTCATTCTTACTGCATGATTTCATGGAGATGTATAAATATCTGCAACTTGCAAATGCAATAGTTACTAAGTTTATGTACAATTTTTTTCCTCTCCAGTTATTTTCTTGATACTTCTACAACAGTTTTAGTGTCAAACCATCCAACAGAACAATCCTCAAGTGATGTGCACCTCTAATACAGCCTGCAGAACAAATGATAAATTGTAGTAGCAGCAACCTAAGGTATTGTCAAGCTGCACTTAACTGCAGATACTAAGTAGGAGAACGTAATTAATTTCCTTATCCCACTCAATTTTTGCTCAGCTTTCTCTGTTGGACAATTCAACATGAAGTATACATACTGGTAACAGATGAAAGAGACCCAAAATTAGTTGACTTCCTGTTTTTCAAATACACTGGGGATTCAATAACTTAAAAGCCTTCTGTTTGCATTGCCCAATTACATTAAGTAAACTGGTGCCACTAGTGAAACCTCTGCTGCTAGAAGGCAATTCATAACCTACATTCAAAGACAAGTTTTGTTTGATGCTTTTGAGGATTAAAAAGTAACAAATGCACCAGTAATAGAGTTGTATCAAAAAGAAAAATAAATATCAGCAAAACTGCATGTAAGTGTTTTAGTAACAAATCTCTCATCCAAAAGCACTGGTGCACATAGAAACACTGTTCTTAGCTATGTGGAACGTGAAACAAGTCAGATGAGGGACAAAACCAGCTAATTAGAATAGTTTCCACATTTTGATAATATCAAATAACACATTTAGCTCAATATTTTACCACAAGGCATGTGGAAAACGGAATTAGGGATCAGAAGTCAAGAGACCTCCTCCTAAAGGCTTCAATGAGGCAAGAATAAGTTTATCATCTTCATATTACTCTGAGTAGTATGCACCAGACTGCTATACAACAATAAATGGATTAAATTATTCATCCAAATTCCTTTCAAGTGAAGTCTTTACAATTTCAATACGACAGAAGTTACTAAATTATTGTTTAAAATAGAGAGCTAAGACTTTATAACATAGCAGATTTATGAAACTAATGTGCTCTCTGGTTCAACTTGTCCATCTGTAAAATAAACACAGTTTCACATTCCTTAAAATTTTTAAGGGATTTAATCAAGAATCACATAGTATCTGGCAGAAAAACAGGTGGTAGTAAATCAAAATTTGGTTTTTTTAGGTGTTTTTTTTTTTTTTTAATTCCCACACATGGACTACTCTGCATATTACATCTAAACCACTGAACAATGCTGCCAAGCAAAAAATAAATAAATAAATAAAATAAAGAAGGAATGAAGTATCTCAGAAGTCACTGTGATACACAAGTGCAGAAACATGACTTTGTATCACAGCCTATGGTGCAGAGAATGACCCTGCCCTCCTGTTTCTACCTCCTGGAATCTCCTCCAATCTCAGCTGTACTCAATAGAAGTACTCTCCTGACCGGAAAGAGGTTCAACTGTTTCACTCCCTTGAATTAATCCAGTTATCAAAACAGCTCAGCAGTCCTGTAGCTTTGTGTCAAGAATCTTCTAGTATTCTCACTGTTCATTCTGTTTCACACCATCCTCTCTGCTATGCCAAAATATGCAATTTTTGTTCTCCCAGGATTCCTAGAGCTTGCATTTACAAGTGACCAGCTGGAATTGTCTTAAACCAGGAAAATCTAAATTCACTCCATCCAAACTGATACCAATTGTACCAGTACTCCTACCTCTCATCCCTCCATCCTCTGCAGTGAGGAGTCTTGCAGCCAGCAGCAGTATATAGAGATGGTCCTGCTCCAAGGAGCCCAAGACCTCCACTGTATCCACGAGAAGCAATTCTGAGCAAGACAGTCTGCTCTCTGATTTGCAAAGGCACCTCATAAACTGAGCTGGAACTCTTTCCTTTGACAGCCAACAGGACAACCTGATAACCTTAGAGTCAGTGGCCTGACTGTGCTGTAGCCAGGAACAGCGTTAAACACATAGGGCCTGCAGTCAAAATAGAATTCTATTTATTCATATGCAAAAGGCATTTCTCTTTGACCAAATGAAACCTTGGACCATTTGCTGGTTACCACAGAGCATTTTGTCCTACAGAGAGATTTAACCCCTTTCATGTCTCACACAGCAGCCAAAAGTTAACATGCATTATAAGGTGCTTGGCTTAATTATTTCTTTGGGAACAAAACTATATTTTCATACCCATCTTGAATAATAATGCATGTCAAGAGGCAATAATAAAGTGGATGCTTGGTGCTCTTGACAGTAGCACACATAGCAAGGAAAGCAGACACAAACTGAAGGCAAACATGTTTTAATACCTTCAGCTTCTTTCTCAAATGAGTGTGTGTAATATCTTTAGTATCTTTTCAGCATGATAAACAGGTTTTTTTCATCAGTTCAGGTAGCACCTTTAGATAACAACAATATATGTTCTTTTGCTTATAAAACGCAAAAAACTTTCAATCCTACACATGAAAAAGCTCATGAAGTTAATTAATTTAGCAACCTGAATACCAAATTTTCTCCTGGAAAATGTCTATGATCATTAGTTTTCTCATGAATCACCATCCATACAAACATCTGCAATTACTCTGTTCAGAGCTTCTTTGTGTACAAGCAGGGCTTCAAAGCAGGTACACACGTAAGCCATAATCCAGCAAGACTTACTGCTCCACATCTGGAATATAAGTTTATTTGGCCCAAACCTTTCCCAGGTCCCAGAAACTTTGTTTCTTATACTGCAATGGGAGAACCTGTGCTGTAGGGTTACCCACTCCACTGAGGATTCACTATAGGATATTACTACAGCTCATGTCTGTCAAACAACACCAGAGCCTGGCTAATCTGAGACTAACACATTTCTCCCTTATGAGCAAATCTTAGTGAAATTATACTTTATCCTCTCAGTAAAGTGGCAATCAAAGCATCTCTTAGATACACAAGTCAAGATCCTAGGTGACTAAGAGAGAAAGAAGTGACATCATGAAGCCACAAGCCATCAGCTGTAAAACCCAATAGGTGCTGAAAGCCCTTGAGAGCCTGCACTTAAACCTCACTGTGAGAACAATGGACACCGGGGGCCAGTGTAGATAGTTTCAGAAGGAAGAAGGTGAGGCCAGGTACAGACCTCACAGTAGAAAATATAACAACCCCACCACAGTCCTAGCTGGGCAGCAGCCTGCCTGCTGCTTTCCCCTGAGACAGTCACCATTCTGCCCTGAGGGGAGAAGCAGGGAGATGCATCAATTTCTTCCCTTCAGGCAGTACAGATAATCATTATCAAATTTTCATTTAGATAGAAAATCCTTTGGAAAAGCTTGTTCTACTGCAGAAAACATCAACTGTCAGGACCCCAGGGCATCAACAGCCTTTGTCTGATCTGATCCACCTCATCCAAGGCTCACGATAACCCCAGGTCCCATGTTCAGGCCAGGTTCAAGCTCTCCCACCCTGCCCAAGTTACCCTGCAGGGCAGCATCCTCCAGGTGGGAGTTCACTGGATGGCTCTTCATCCATCCTCTGCAGCTCATTTCAAATCCAGCTCTGGCTTACTGCCTCCCTCCTCCTTGGAGGCCCTTGTAGCTGGCTCAACTGGTCTGAATATCTCAATGAATATCAGCTCCAACACCCAGATCTGCCTGCTGTACTCAGGGCCTAGGGATCACCCTTTATTCTAGCCATAGCAAAGCACAGCTCAAGGATTTGCCAGCAAATGCCCCAAAGACTTAAGCAACATGCACACTTATTTTACAAAATAAAGAGATGTTTTATTTTACATAGACCAGTACACTACTGATCTGACACTATGACAAAATTCAGTGAGTTTGAGGAGTTTTTTTAGGTTTTTGATGGGTGTTTCTGCTGCTATTTTTCATTTGTCATCTTCATTTTTAAAATCTCAGCCATTAACAACTTCCAGAATCTTATAGAGCACGTGAAATTTCCAATAAACAGTCTGTAGCAATTGACAGATCAATAAGATGTGAAAAGTGTTATAAACAGAAGTGTGATGACGGAAGGACTGGCACGATAGAAAGGTGCTACAAAGGAAGGAAAGAAGATTGCTTACCCATATCAGAAGATTCCTGGTTCATAGGGGAAAGTTTCTGGGGGAATCTCCAGAAAGAGAACCTTCCCCAGTAGCCATCAACCCTTAAATGAGGTCTAAGAGAGGTACAGCCAGACTCCACCTCTTTTGGTCACACAGCTGAATTGCCTTCACCTGTGCTCTCAGGACTGACCAGGTCTTTTCCCCAGGTGTTCAATCAGTGGTTCGGGCCATGACTCAGCAATTTCCATACATAGTCTTCCAACTGATTTTAGATCTGGTTTAGTGAGACTTGGAGGAATTGAAATTTCACTCTTATTTTGGATCTTGTTTCACTCATGCCCAAACCCCCACCACCCTTGTTTCAGCTGCTCTACACTTTTAGGTCAAGTTTTAACAACCTTGAAGCCTAGGGCAGCATACAAAAAGTATCCAGAAGGTACTAGGAAATACCAGATCACTGAAAGAGATTCTAGGATCCCCAAATTATTATAGTTTGATATAATTCACTAAAAATTTCCAAAATAGGATTTTAAAAGAAAGGCCAAGAAACTTGAACTTTGATTTTCAATGAATGTTTCACTAAAAATATTACATATATATGTAGTTTCCACTTAAGTTAATTAAAACTAACCACTGTCAGAGCAGCACAGGAAAACATGAAATGTTTTGCTTTTGTTTTTCTTAAAGAGTAACATACATCTTACATGAGAATTTTTTTAGTAGTAAAATTTTCAAACTGACTAACAGAATGAAATTCAACTTAAATCTGGTACATAGCCTATTTCTAACTAAGCACAGTTGAAAGGAGATGTCCAAAGTCTTATGCTGAAGTTCTAATGCAGTTCCAGATGTAAATGGTGTAGTTTTTTTCAGGCATACAAGGTGATAAAAGTTGTCTATGGCTATAGGATTGTTAGGGAGTTTTGGGCTTGTTTTTTTTTCTATTGTTTGTTTTGACCTGTTCTGGGTTGTTGGTTTTATTTATTTATTTTTGGAAGGTGGTTCTTTTTCAACTTCTGCTGAAAAAACGTCACTGTTAGCCATTAAAATAGGGACTCTAGTTGGAAACCAAGCAAAAACATTCCTGAAAGCAGCAATGACACAGAACATATCACACGCAAGTACTTTACTGATTGTGTGGTTTCACAGTGTCAGAGTGAAAAACACACCCCTATGGCCAACATGGTAAAACATTTACAAAACTCTGCACTAAAGTGAGGGCTTAAGGAAGCAGGTTCTAATAATAAGCAAATGTTATCTAGGAGTTGCGTGATGAAAGCATGAAAAAAGTTCCTAGTACTCCAGCCTGACAGCATGAACAGAGCTCCCCAGTCTGTGAAGATACTGCCAGAACTAATTCTCTTCATAAAAGGATACTTGAGCTGCCAGCCCCCCTGCTGCCAAATAATTGTCTGCATTGCTGTGGATTTCAGATTATTTTTGTTTTACAAGAAGAATAGGAAGACACAGAGGAAATATAACTTACCAGAATGCAGTGAAAATGCTGAGTGGCTGACAGGCTTCTGGCTTATTTTATAAGCATCCCTTGGGAATATTCTGCTCACAGATGTGTTTCAAAAGAACAGGAGTAGATGGTAAACAAACACCATACACCTTTCTCTAAGGATCTCCAGTCCTCTCTTCCTGATCTTGAGCTATCAAATATGCAACAATTCACCACAACAGCACAGCTTCTTGAACTGCATTTTCAAAATAAGCAGCAGGTTCACACAGAAGATGCTTTCTACTGACATTAATTTTCAATTAATAGGAATGTCTTGTATAAACAAATTCAGTTCTTTAAGAAAAATAAGAAAAATCAACAGCATTTTTCTCTAGACTTATCTCTAATGAAATATTTTCACTAACATAGAAAACTGTTGTGTCTCCCCCCCCCCAGCCAAAATTGATCAGATAAATTAAAGAACACATTACAGGGTAGTTTCCTATGAGATAACACTTAAAATTTTAACTAATTACCTACATGTTTAAGGCCAAAATTTCTTGTGATCAAATTATACTTTGTAGTCATTTTCTGAGGGAATTAACAGAAAGATACTTCACAGCTCTCTTGACATTCTGATCAACAGCTAATCAACTTCATCTAGTTAAACTTTGTTTCATACTTAACTTCAATTTACAAGCTTCAGCTTGTAGACAGCTGTGTTTATTATGTTTTTCCCATCAGAAGAAACAGATACTTAATATTCTAGAACTTCCTCCAAGTAAAGGTACCAACATAACCACCAAGATGCTAGTTAATCCTGCTGACAAGCTAAACATGCTATTCTTAAATCCAGCATTGAACAACAGACCTTAAACAGGTTGTGGTTCTTTTCTACATTCCTTTTTTATTCCAGTGTCTTGTTGGAAGCGTGGAACAAGCACAGGGTAACCTAGTACTGGCCTGGAATTCTTCACCAAGTTGTGCACAAAAGCATAATGTTATCCCTAACTGCTATTTCCTTTGTTCAACTCTTCCATTCCATTCTGCCTTTTTCCACTGCAGTGCACTTGGAGCTCACACCAAGTCACCAATCTGCTACAGTGTCCAGGAGCCACTGAAGTCTAAGATACAGTTGCTAATTAGGAAACCATGAGTTTGTTTGCCCCAGATGTCTAACCTTGCCTTGGGCAATGTTAAAAGTATTTACTTGAATAGACTCATGTCACCAAATGATGTAAATTGCTCTAAAGTCCTGTCTTTTCCTCTGCACTGCTTATCACGCTGCTTGCCCCTCATGCACTTAAACATGTATTTGAGGATTACTCTAAACTACTGACTGCCTAGAGTGAGGAAATACCTGACCTTCTATTTGAAATGCTACGCACCAGTTTATTTCCAGAAACAAGGTTGGTCTCAGCAGGTCAGAGGATGCTCTGTACTTCTATACCTCAATTGCTTCTAACACCTGAGCTATCTCATTCAAAGCTGGCAGGTTACCTCTGCTCTGCTCTCTGCAGCCAGCAGCAATTGACTATAATGAGGCTTAAACTGAAGTGCTTTCCTGCATAAGAAGTACCACTGATCTTGGCACTAAGGAGTCCAGCTGAGGATTATAGCTGAGGAATGCAACTCTCTTCCCCTTTCCCTAGTCATTTTCCATTTGCCTGTGGGGAAATCCTGTCAGCTTTTTCCACACTTCTGCAATATCTTAGAATCTTACAGCTGTTTCATGTGTTGCCTCAACTCTCTTATTTATTAATTAGCTTCGTTAGAGTTCTATAAGAATATGGAAAGATTTGAAGAAGTATTTCCAAAATCTCCCTGTTATCAGGGAAAAAAGTTTATTGGAAAGAGGTATAGAAATCATAGAATCATGGATTCTAGCACACAAAAGAAGAGTAACAGTGAGCCAGGATCCTCTTGAAAAAATGAGTGGATGTAACCTCTAGATAACTCAATTTCATCTCCTCACTTGTTTACTGAACAAACTCAGAAAGGGACACACTAAATGGTACAGACTGAGCCAGTTGAACAGGCAGGAATAAGAAAAAACTGCTGGAGGATGTACGGGCACTAATGTTGTTAAACAAAGTAATTTTAAAATGCATATACTTTACATAAAACACTGCAATTGACAGAACATAACACTATATCACACATGTAAGAGCCAGTTGCTATTAACAAACACCACTGAAGCCCTACCAACCCAGTTAGCTCAGCACTGCATCACGAGCTCCTGTTGTCATCAGGCCACACAAGACTAGAGGGTGTTGTTGCCTGGAGTGCAAATCCACCCACTTCTCATCCTGTTCTGCAAGTGATCTGCAAGCGTTGTAAGTAGTATGGATATATTTTCAAATGCAGTCTTTACCTTTTCAAGTCTATTTATTATTCAACTCCTCAAGATCAAAGGTACCATCACTGTAGGGTTAGGTTCACCCATACCCACATTCCCCTTTCTAAGGGAACGGCAGCTACATACTACTTAAGCTCACACCCTTATCCTGAGAATCTTTTTTATTTTCTTCAGTGGAAAATAAGTATTCCACAAAAAAACAAAAAAAAAAAACAAAAAAAAAAAAAAACACCAAAATGCTGCAAGGAAAGAGGGTACTGCATTTTATTGAGATACACCAGTAAGTAGGTAGGCATATATACAGAACATCCAGTCCGGAAGAAACTACCTATAGACAAGTCCTGTCTGCCTCAGCTCTGTAGTTAGAAAAGAATAACCTAAAAACAAACTAGTTTACTCAAAGTAACAAGGAAGCCCTATAAGCCTTTTCATCCCTAGACCTAAGGAACCACTTGAAGTAAAACACACAAAAAAAACCCACAAAAAAATTAATCTATACCATATTCTCCTCCACCCCCACCCCAATCTTAACTGTCTACAGAATCTAAAATGTTATTTTATGTATCACAAACCAGAAAGTCATGAATACTACTGAAGAGTTAGTCAACACTCCGCCACTTAAAATGTACTCAGTTGCACAGTACCTCCAGTAGAGAACTTATTACTTAGTTTTCCCTACTTTCATATAAGTAAAGCTCCTGCATCTACATGGAGTTTTGCAAGAACTGGTTTAACAAATGAGGAATGAAGTTAAAAAAAATGCATTTGACTGCAGGTAAATAAAATAACTTTGGGAAGTAAAAAGTTTTAGAGCTTTTATTTCTTGAGTCAGAGGAGATGTAGATTCAAAACAGTCTGGGGATTTGGCACCTGCTTGGTGCCTTCCAGCAGTGTTTGTACCATCATAATCAATTCAGCTGCACTGACCAAATTCATCTAGTTAATGCACACTGACATTCCAGCTGAAGCAGAGAAACTTTGGAAGGGAAGCTTCCACCATCTGTGGTCCACCTCATTAAGGTGAGGCATTTTCAGTCTAAGGCACAATCTCTCAGGACAAAGCTACTAAATAAGTGTGCACAGAATAAGCATGGGCAATATAATTTCAAACAGCTGCAATCAAACAGTAAGAATTGCAGTGAATGGATGACAAAGCAATTAATCCAAAGCTAGCATTTACAAGCATGAGAAAGAATTCCACAATATTTGTCACAGATAGCACACAAATGAAATACATATAAAACAACGTTTCTATTAGATAACTAGAACAGGCAGCTGTAGTACAGATTGAACAGTCTTACTCAGCCAGAAGTCCCACCACCACTGTTCCAGATCCCAATCTCTCCTACTTCTCCTCTCCTGTTTCATATCCCCAGTTGCCAATGAACCTCATTAGCCTTTCTGCATGAGGCACCTGCTAATCCACCCATCCTTGTTAGCACACTGAAGAGCATCTGGTAGCCTAGAGTTAAAACCCTTAACTCTATGCCTGCCAGATCCACTCACTACAAAACAGGTCATGACATTGCCAAATTGAAGAGAACTGCTCAGAATAACATCTCAAGCATCACCTCAATCGCACACACAAATGAAGAGTGTTGAAAGGTGTCTGAATCTGGAGCAACCTATACCAAACACCTGATCACCTCTCAGGATCTTCAAAAGGGCAAAGAAATCGCACTGTCCAGATTTTAGAGTTGGAAAAAGAAAATGCAGGGAGGTGAAAGGCTTTTCCTGGAACATTTGGATTTCCTATTTTAAATTCTAGGAATAGATTCATTTGTTCACATTCTCCACAACCTACGCATGAAATCCTATGGTCTGGTAGCTATTGCACTTTTCAAAAAGCAAAAAGAATCACATATCTTCATTTTAAGAAGATTGAAGAAACTGAATCAGCTCAATAGGACCACTGTGACAGAATCTACGTGACATTATTTCATTCTCTTTCAGCTGCAGATGTAATGAGAAACCCATTGTAGGATTATGCGAAATGACTTCTTGAGAAGCTGCAATCAAAACAGAAGAAAATGTAGTCATGTTTTTACTACTAGAGAACAGTGGGTTCTACTGAGGAGCAGTCCTAAGAACAAGCAGGAGGTTTGTGGCACAGCCAGGAAGTAAAATAGATGACAAGTCCCATTCTGGAACTTTTCTTGAAAGGTTCAACCACAAATATTAAAAAAATTGATAAAACCATTTTCTTAACATAGCTTGACAAAAAGTTGATGACATTGCTTCAGTCTTGATTTACAAGAAAGGACTAGTGGGTTTAATCTCCAGCGCTTATCAGATATCATAATTAACTTGTTTTTATAGATTTGTATACAAAATTCTGATTTTCCAGTAGCACATACATAGCCTTACAGTAGAACACCAGCAACACAAGTTTAATTCAAAGCAGTTTCAACCATTCATCACAGGGAGATAGTAGTTTATTCCTGAACAGAAAAGTCTTGTTCTTGTTACGGTTTAACCAGCCTTTTCTACTAGTGAGACCCTGTGGCTTCACCATCCAGTCTGTTGTAACTCCAGCTTTCCAGACATTGGTTCTGGTGCCTGAGGGGTGGGGAAGAAGTAGGGTTTGTTTTTCAGCACCTGATATAGTTTTACCACTTAAAAAAAAACAAAAACAAAACAAAAACTAAACCTTGTCAAAATGATCTTGGTAGAACTCAAACATCTTTGAAAAGCTGACTGAGTAAACTTGAGTACAACCACATGCAGACCTGATCACAGGTAAGTCATCAGCTTTTATAGTACAGATTTATTCCCACAACTTCTTAGCACAGCTGTCCTGGTTTATACCGTGCATCAATTTTTCATATTGAAATTATATTAAGCATCTCAGAACTGCTTCAAGGCTGTTGGAGAACAGTTTACAAGTATTTCAGCAGTCCTGCCACAGGGCACACCATGATGAAGGGAAAAATAACCCTATGAAAATACTCTTACAATAAACTAGAAAACAAAAGCATGAGCATAATGTTTCTACTAAGCCTTTATAGCTTGATTCATTTCACAGCTAACATTGCTGAGTTAAACCTTATGCTTCTTGTCTTATGGTGTAGGTAGATTAAGAAAAAAAACAAGTGTATTTTTAAAAAAATGTCTTGAAAGTATGATGTGTCTCCTATATTCAGATTTGTCAGCTAGCCTGATATGTTCTTATAGACAAATTATTGTGCCTAAAGGCACAAATCATTACTTTTTATAACAGAAGCTCTGTAGTATGAAAAGATACATGAGGAAGAAAATAAGTGAAGGGCATACCAAAATCCTCTGCATCTGTTTAAGAGAAGAAAACTCTCTCAACTTCAAGAATTGTACACACCCAGCATCAACAAATAAGTGGCTTTTTCCCTTCTGAAGTGATTTCTTCCTGACCCAACCTGGACAGTAAGTTTAGCTGGCTGCTTGGTCAGATAACTTAGATAATTACGTAACGCTGGAATGATAATTTAACAACACAACCCATAGCTGTGATCAATTATGGCCTATGAAGAGCGGCAAAAACACTGGAAAATAAATTGCACAATAGAGGAAAAAATACTTTTCTGAAGTAGAAAAGCAGTATCAATAGAACATGAGTATAACATACACAAAGATCAACCCTCATCTTACATTTCACTTACAAAACAAGCAGCCTAATGGTGAAGGAGAATGGCTTCACAGAGTTACTTCCCAGCTACTGGAATCAGCCTGTGGAAAGGACTTAATTACCAACATGGAGATGGTCTGGCTACGCACTCTAGGAGCAATGGCACATCCTAGGAAGCAGCAATTTTCTTTATACAATTATTAAAAAATGCAAGTAGTTAGATACCTTGGATTTCTTTTTTTGTTAAAGAGAACACAGCATTTTAACTAAGAAAACTAGTAATACGGTGGGAAAAGTCATTAATAGCTTAGCTTCTTTGCAATGCCAGTTCTTCAAGTGATTATTCATTGATAGTTCACAGTGACTTTGACTTACGCAGGAAGTCTTAATAAGAAATTTAACATTTAACAGGAAACATTATTTTAATAAAAAATGAAGACAAAAAAGACTTAAGGCCACATATCTTGCCCGTACACAGTATTTAAGAGGTATCTGTTTCTGATGTAAAGTCTTAAATAACAACTTCCATGTAAAAACATTGCTGGTTTAGTTCTTAAAAGTTACTTTTAAAAATCTTCCAGAACAGGTATTTATTTTGCCTACATACTATCTAGTGCACTGAAGACAAAAAATAATATAATCAGTATTTTTCCAAAATGGACCATGTTTATTTGGGTTGGCAGCAGGGAGAGATTTTTTTGTTAATTCCATCCATGCCCTGCCACCTGTGGTAAGGAGCTTGTTTTGTAACAGAACAGCACTGAATTGTGGATGAGTACTGGAAAATTTAATTAAAAGTCACTTCAAGACCAACATATCCTGTAAGCATCTCAGGAAATCTATATGTTTGTCATTAAACTCATTAGCAAGTTTATAAAATCCAAAAACAAAAATTCAGTTCAAATATGCACGAACACACACAAAAAGCAACCGCCCCCAATAATGCAAATTCTCTTGGACCTCATGTATGGTGGCAAGGCCCCCAGAGTAAGGCAAACATGAACGACCATCTGTTATTTTTGTCTGCAAAGCAGCGACTTCCCCCCTGATGAATCTTTGATAGCAGCCAAGCAATGGCAGCAACTGCTGCGGCAGGAACTGACAGCCAGCAGCCCCAGCCTCCATCTCTCTCCTCGCTCATCCTGCATGTTAAATGGTTGCTTCAAACCCAAGAGTAGCTCTTTACATATTAAAACCAAATATGCCTTTTCTGTGCTTTCATTTAAATTGCAGCAAATGAAGGGAAGTGTCAGGGAGCAAGTGGAGGGAAGAAGAAAGAAAAGGAGTCGAAGAATGAAGAATCCCTCAGGGAGCATTCACGGTGCCAAAGAGATACTCATTTTCAAGCACCATCTGTCAAGATCTACTCGGAGCTTTTTCTTTCTCTGTATTTATTCCCTCCCCCAGGTTTTACCATCCCACTGCTTCAATGGCTTGAGCAACAAAGTGTTATCTTGAGACTGAGTAAACCAGAGTGAGAGTCAACTGCAATAGGCATAGTTTGGATGCTGAAGACATTTGTCTGCAATGATAGACTTACAGCTTTCTTTCATTGCTACCGTGGTACAAGTTTCAAGAAGGGAAAGAAAAATAAAAACTCAGATTTGCCCTGAAGGTCTGGGTGAATCTGCCAGCTGAGATAACTTCCTTCCCCACATCAGCTGTGAAACAGCAGCATCAGCTCAGCCTCCATGTAAGCAGTTGCTGAATAGAGACAAAGAATTCAGAACTGAGTTTTGAAACTTTTTTCATTTTATTTAAATCTGATCATCATCTGATTTGTCAAAGTAATTTATTGAGATGTAGCAACTTCAACAGGCAGTAAGACCTTATCTTCCTAGTAGAAGTGTGTATCAGACAACCCTTAGGTAAAATAGAATGCAAGTGTTAGACCTATCATTTACTAATATTTATATGCCCTA
Source organism: Phasianus colchicus (assembly GCF_987193195.1). NCBI lineage: Eukaryota > Metazoa > Chordata > Aves > Galliformes > Phasianidae > Phasianus > Phasianus colchicus. The sequence continues at coordinate 13,489,719 of NC_143443.1, forward strand.
AATCATCTGTGAGAACTCCATAGAGAAAGCAATGATCGCGAGAGATCACAGGTTGTCAGTCCTAAGGAACAACATATTTATCAGGAGTGATGGGGGCAGCAAGTCCAGTGTTTCTGAACCATGAAATCTAGTATTGCCAGAATGGTTGGCAGGAAAAAAATGCAGCTGTGTTTTACCAGAAATCTGGATCTCCTACATCATTTGTGGATTCTTTAGTCAAATCCAGAAGCTTTTCAAGTTCTCATACAAGTGGAACAGAAGTAGGGCTGGACAAAACTACTTAAGGACAACCGCCAGAGAAGCAGCTACAGATTCCATTAGATATAGTACATATACAAATTCTGAAGTCAAATTTGAGTCCCTCTTCCTCTACGGCAGTCCAGATATTAACCAGAGGACTACAGTCTGTCAACTTTTCTTAAACACAATTAAAGTAGTTCTTAAAGGAGATCTTTCTTGAAACTATCAATATTTGGATCCATAAACAAAGCAGAGATTGAGTAGGAGACCCTTAAGCAGCAGTATTTATGGTAAGGTGTCAAGAGGGACCATTTACTATCTCACTCAATCTAGTTTAGATTCTACCAGTAAACATTTCTGACAACTCATCAACAAACTCAGTTCCCTGAGAAGATTCTGTTTTGGTCAGTAAAAAACATGCATAAAAAGGTTTCCCTGTCAGCTTTTGGAGGATCCCATAGTTCAAAACCATAAATTCAGACCAAAATAAACATTTTGGAAAAAGATTGTAAAAACAATACATTACAATTCAATTTAACAGCTTTTAATATTTTGGGATTCACATTTTTGAGCTTTTATGCTTAAGCATTACAATTGGAAAGCCTACACCCACCTAAAAAGATTAGATACTCAGCTTTTTTACTCAAGGATGGAAAAAAAAAAACCCATGCGTAACTTTTACCATAACAAAGCCAGAACAGTTGGGATGAATAAGCACAAGCCTGACCTTCCAGAAACAAATGAAATTGTCATTTTGTCCCTTCTTATTTAAGAAATTCATTTTCTCACATATTACATTGTCCCTTTATTAATGCTACTATTATTTCGTAGCATAATTATTCCTCTCATAGCAATATCATATAAAGGCTACTTCTAAAATATAACTACACATATTGCCCTGCTGTTCACCTTATCATTTTATTTGTTGAGTGACCCCAGAACAAGGATGCCAGTTCAACAGGTTACTCAACAAGGTATTCAAGCACTCAGTTTTAAGCATCCAAAGAGTGCATCATCAAGTACAGTGAGACCATTCAAGTCTGTGGAGACATTTGTGATCTATGCTGGGACCTACAGAGGATTTGCAAAACCCTGCTAGATGCTGACAATTGTTCTCTAGAACTTATCATGAGTAAGTGGGAATATTATTATTCCAACAGAAATATTTCCAAACAATTATGAAAATAAATAACAGTCAACTCTTACATCTGGTAGGAAATAGAGGAAATCTTAAAAACTTCTAGCAGCAGCAAAATGATCCTACCAAGGAGCTTATGGAAAAAAAAGAAATCTGACTTCATACCCAATTTCAGAGCTTAGAAACAGAATCTTTGTAGTTGGGAGGGACCCATAAGGTCATCCAATCCAACTCCCTTGCAATGACCAGGGACACCTACATCAGGTTGTTTGGAGTCCAGACCAGACTTAACTTGAACGTGTCCAGGAATGGGGCATTCACCACATCTCAGGACATCCTGTTCCAGTCAATCATCACCCTCACTGTAAAAAAAAAACTTCTTCCTAAGGAGTATATACATCTCATTTTGAAACCATTTCTCCTTGCCCTATCACAATACACTTCTTTCTTACTTTAGATATTGGAAGACTGCTCTCAGGTTTCCCCGGAACCTTCTCTTCTCTGGGATGAGCGGCCCCAGCAATCCCAGCCTTCCCTCATAGGGAAGGTGTTCCATCCTTTGGTTCATTTTTGTGGCCCTTCTCTGGAGTCACTCCCCATAGATCCATATCTCTCCTGTACTGAGGACTCTACACCTGGATGCAGTACTCCAGGTGAGGTCTCACTAGTGCAGCATAGAGGGTCAGGATCACCTCCCTCACCCTGCTGGCCACTCTTTTGTTGCAACCCAGGATACAGTCGGCTTTCTGAGCTGTGAAGACATTTGTGGCTCATGTTCAGCTTGCCATCCACCAGTTCTCCCAAGCCTTCTCCAGCAGGACTGTGTTCTGTCCCATCACTATACTTTGTACCTATAATGCAGTTTGCTACAATCCAGGTGCAAGAACATTGCACTTGGCTTTGTCAAACCTCATGAGGTTTTTAGATGACCCCACTGCTCATCCTGTCTTGGTCTCTGAGTGGCATCCTGTCCCTAGGGCATCCCTAACCAATCCTAGTTACTGGTTACTTCATTATATAACTTATTTTTCCCTCCCAGATATACAACTAACTCCTTCCTGTTTTATTCTAGAAAAAAACCCTAGAATTAGGATATAGATAAGTAAAAAAAAAATTCATCACCAGTAGCACATATTCGAATCTTCTCTTTTGTAGTTCAATCAATATTTCAACTGTTATGTTTGTAGAAGCAAAAATCAAGCAAGAAAGAGGGTTTGAAGTAAACTAGAACTGTCTAACACATAAGCAGACATCACTGGAGTCTGATTTGCTGGATAAAATTCATTATACCATTCTTCATATGCAAATACAAATTTAGGGCACTTACCTATGTTTTTACATACATATCAATCACATCTGGATTTCAGCAGCACTAAAACTATTAAGTTAAACTCATTATTGATAATGGCAGATCAGAGCCAGACTGATATCATTTATTACTACAGCAGGTTCTTCTTCAAACATATTTTACTTTGAAGCACAGAGTCCTAATCATGAGGGGTATATTTTCATTGTCGCTGTGTCATTCTAAAATACAACTTAAGTGTTATTTGCAAAAGATTTAAACTTACGGTCTAGGTCACTGGAGATCATCTTAATTCTGTCATTTGGAATTAAAAGCAGAATATCAATTTGTCCATGCCCACTTTCTTAAGTATTACCTCTTCTTCCAAGAGGAAGATTTCTTTTTTAATTTAATCCGAGTAAGTTCACTGTTGTGTGTTCATAATCAGTAACTCAAGAACATGTCATGACTTATTACTAGAAAAAAATTACAAAGATTATTCAGCAACAAATTTCTGAAGCACTTAAAATACTAAAAGAATGTAATCAAATGATCATAAATAACTGTAATACTGTTATTATACCTGATAACTGGCCAAACCCTTGCAAAGAGTTTGACAGTAATCTGTAAAATCCCTTTACAAGTTTCACTTCACCTACAAAATGCTATTTAAAGCAAACAGTAATTCAGAAAGGAGTTAAGACATGTTCTTACACATCTATTGCAACAGGCTTTGCAAGCATTTCTAGGTAACAAAAATTTCACACAGTATATATTAAGTACCTTTCACAATTTTTCTCATGAACCATGAGACCACACAGCTTGTGTGGCTTTTTAAGCATAAATTTGTTTGTACTACGAAATCCTTAAGTGACAGCATTTGTTAAAAGACCTGGAGTACAATTTGATGTGCTTTACCTCTTCTCTCATTTTATTAAATCATTTTTTCTCCTTCCAAAGGTACACATGCTGCGGCATAAGGAGCAAACTGTTGGCAGATGGCATTAAAACACCACAGTCCCATAATTAAGTCTTATATTCATACATCCCTGCCAGTTTGGAATCTAACTGCCAATAAAACAATGCCGTGATATTGCCACATCCAATACAATTGTATGTTGCTGAAGTTACACTTGAATCCACTAGTAAATTCTATTCTCCCAGAGCAAAACATTTTCTCTATTCCATTTAGAAACAGGACTATAAATCCATGTTCAGTAGTTCCATTTTCAATGAAAACTGAACTCTCCTCCCCAAAGAGCTCTCACACAATTATTAACAGTGCCAGTATGAACGTGCTAGGTTTTGTTTATTTCGTTGCAGCACTAGTTTTAGATTTCTCTTACTAGAATGCAGAAGGACACAACCAACATAGTAAATGCTTTTGAAAGCCTGCTGAGCCAGAAGTAAAATGCACAAGCTTTGCTATATTGATTGTCTGAAGTCTACAAATTCAGAAGACTTGGACAGCTACAGCATCTGCTTCCGAGTCAGCAGAGGCAATAATCATAACCTGGGGTGAACCAGTTAGGACTACTACTCATTCTTCCTATGACTGCTTTGAGGTAGAGGTACACAGATATAGAGGGTAAAAACCTCATTTCAAACATACCAAAGATTATAACCTATTGCGACACCTATTACTATAGCTGACTGACTTCCCATTGTTCTGTACCCTTAAAATTCCATTTTCTTTGCATTTCCCACAAATTCATGGACTCATTTTAAAAAACCTCAGTTTTCAAGTGGTGGGAAGCAATTTTCACTGGTAAGTTAAAGTATAAGCTCTATTTAATCATGTCCAGATATGTTGATATTTATACAGGTGTTTATCACTTAAGTGCGTGCACATACGCTAACATTCAAACCTACTGCAAATATTCAGCATGCAAACAAGTGCATTTATAAATATATATATTTAAAACCTACTGCTCAAATGTAGTCCTCTTACAGCTGGAGTGCAGTAGTTATTTTAAGGAGCACAGAAAACACCACCACTTGAGCAATCCAGAAAGATTAAACAACGTACAACTGCTGAAGGACAATTACAGTGTTTCACAGAAGTGGCCAAGTAACTGTGAGCATTTATTGAACATAGGTACTTTTTGTTTGTCAGCATATTCCAAGGTCTGCTAATAAGAATTTGCTGAATAGCTTAGATCTGCACTAACAAACAGGATTGCCAAGTTCTCCTGGAATGGACTAATTAAGATTACCTTCATACTGCTTTTCATTCGAGTTCTCAAATAGATGATTTGAAGACAACAATGTTTTCTCTGGTTATGTTCTGACAAAAGCAATAGATTTCAGTTTGTGTCTGAAAGACTGATACAAAACAGATCTGATAAGAGTGTAGAAGTGAAGTTCAAGAAATTTTCAGTTTTAAATAATCTTTTAGATTATTGAAACTAGGATGAAACACCTAGACAAATACATAGGACTGGTTATGCAGTAAGCAAGCCTGTGTCACTAGATGAGCACCAATTGTGTCTCCAAGTCTCAGTCCCACTTCACATCCTGCAAGCCTGATTTTTTTGAAAGGTGGATTGATACACTTCTCATAGTCCAGGCTTGCGACACTAACCTCAGACACCTCAGAAGTTTGCCTTCAAAAGCCCATGGAACAGAACATTGCACATAGCAGCAGTGAACTCCTAGATCTGAAGGTAAGCTGTTAGCATCTGGGAAGAATGGCACAGGCTGATCAGCAAGGAGCAGAGCACAGCAAGCTAAAGGTCCTCTTGAGGCTACGGCAGCCTGGGACACCAAAAAAATAGTTGCAAGTTGTTTTGCTGAGCCCACTCACTCCTGACAATAATTATTAGAAAAGTTAGAGAAAAGAAAAACAGAAGTCCAAGGTAACCAAAGATCTTGAACTTGGATGCTGCTGAAACTAGTGACATATGCCTTGAAAACCTGACATATTTACTCAGAAAATATATTGCTGAATTCAGTTATTTCCCATAAGGGATGGTCAGAATGAAATTACAGTAAGAACTAATGACAGTTCAAAGGAGGGAAGAAGCTTCAAAATGTCAAACGGTAGGTGACGGAGCAAGAAGGCCAACTGAGAATGGCACCAAAGACAAAAGGACTTAGTCAAACTCACACAAACTGAATAACAGAATAGCTGAATACCTGTTAGTACCCAGATATATTCTGCTGCCTTCTCAATGTATATCAAAATGCATATGTAGAAAGCATGCCTAAAAAAAAAAAAAATGGAGGAAGATGGTATTCCTTATGCAAGGAAACAAATGAACGAAAGATACAGGAAAGAAATCTAGTTTCTAAAACTGAAGGAAGACGAGAGTTTGTCCACATATTTCCACATTCCTATGAAAACAAACTTCTAGAACATTCTTAACATGTGCTGCAATAAGGTACCACATTATAAAGTTCCATGCAGTGCGAGACATGGCCTTGCAAATTAAGTTCTGATTTACCATTGTGCCAGGATCACCAAGTTTTATTAGCTCCATGAAGTATTAAAGCAATAAAAAAGCATCTATGACAAGTACACTAGTACTAGGGAATGAAGTCAGAACATCTAGTTTAAAACTGGTGTATTAACAATCCCTGATGAGACAAAATTTATCACAAGACAGGGTATATCTACACTGTATCTGCTAGGAGGCTTTCACTTTTGAGCACTTAACATGGACTGGCATAGTTAAGAAGTCCTTCTCAGATCTCATTTGGGTTTTTAACTGCAGTTTGTCCTATTCCTTTCTACAAGTAAGAAACTTCATCTGTCTTTTCTTTGTCAAGGCAGTATTCTTTGAATTTGTTCTGGTGTAAAGCAACACAGCTAAATTATGTCACAAACAGCTAATCAACCAGCTTAACTACTCTTCGCTGAGTTGTAATCATTGCAAGATTACATAATACACATGTATTTAAATCAGTTATCCTTTCCCATTCATGTTTCATAATTCTTATTCCACTACCTCAAGTAAGACCGTCAGTTCTAATGAACAGAATACAACTCTTCTGCAACGAAGAAAAACATCTTGAGTGCTAGATGTCATCAGCCTGTGTTGACCTAAACAACAGCATCTGTGTAGGTACTTACCTACAGTTAAGCTCCAGTCACAAGAGGTATCTGATTGAATGTTTCAGTAAACCTTTGAAGCAAAAGGGTTCATAGGGGTTTTCTGTGCTGTATAGGCTTTTACAATGCAGTTCTTGCACTGAGCACAAGCAAGTTTTGTGTAACTAATGTGCACGTATCCACAACTTTATATATGCTTATAGATGTTAAAATGTGCAATGAGAACCACATTTCCTGTCACGCAAACCACCCATAACTAGGAATTAAAACCATCAAACACTGATCTGCTGCCCAAATGGGGTAAACATTTATATTAAATAAAAACCTCATAATCCAAAAGAATTTCTGTCTTCTACAAATTTGTGTTCTTCTTCATACTGTGAAATACATCACTCAATTCTAAATGTTTTCCCTGGTCCATACTGAAGTAAGCTACAATTAACCCCTAAGCAACCCATTAAAACCTAACAAGCTGTTCTGATAATGATTCTTTAATAGACTATTCCTAAATTCTTGTGGTCCTGTCCCTCTGTCCTCACTTACCTCCTTGAACAATTTATTAATAAGTTCTTTAGTGGGTTACACTGCTTAACTGAGTCAGATTCAAAGAGAAACAGTATTTAAATGCACCCCTTGAAGTATGTACAACTACAAAAGCTGTAAATCACATCTCCTGATAACACTTGGTTGGCTTCTGTCATCTTCCCTCTGAAAGAGGTTAAGATATTTTATCTTGGTAATAGAAGTTATATTCTGTCTCACATAATTTCATTTCTTTCAAGCCTAAAGTAATTTAAAGAAAAAGTAATAAAACACTCACTATTAATTTTAGTGTTCTTATTATAAGAACAGAAAAATAGAAACTTTGCCAGTCAGTTTAATTTCCATGTTGACTTTTTTTTTTTTAAGATTAGGTAAAGTAACATAAGGATGAAACCATTGAAACCAAAAAATAACAAAATCCAAGGGCTACTCTATGGCAGGGGTGTTTCTAGACAATATTTTTGGAGCAGTCCACCTCCACTGGGGCAGATTTTATTTTTATTTTACAAGCACAGCATGCTTGCACTTCTGAAAATGCATAGCTAATGGTGTTGACTTTGTTGAAAAGGAGTGTTTTGTAGTTGAGGATTTGCTCTATCAAACAGTTTTATTGTATTCTTTGTCATAGTTTCCATATAAATAGGGCATTACTTTCAGAGCAACCTATGTACAAGTAGAGAAAACTTCTAAAACTACAGATTAGTCAAGTGGACGTTATTGTTTTAAGCATTATTTATCTAGACCGGAACACAGAATTTTAATATGAACAGGTGCCCTTCATCCTATAACATGCCTCTACAATACAGCAAGAGATTTCTTTTCTTTCCATTCTGCTTCCACTGATTTCAGTGTGCAGAAGGAGGTACCACCTCTTCTGAACTGATTTGTAATGGATTTTGGCACAGCCCTGTCTTTAACAGCAAGAAACATCAATGAGTTTGAACATGACCCCACATGCAGTTTATGCCGCACATTACTTTCTTACAATGCAGTTTGTATATCACAATGAGCAGTGTCTAAACATTGATATAATCATTTTACAGTGCGTGGGAAGAATTAGAATGATCTCACTGCCAAGAAGATACATTCTTTGTTAGCAAGTGCCTTCTTGTTAAGGGAATGGCTGCTACAACAAACAGCCAGGTCACCATCAGTGGGTGTCACTGAAGACTCTGTGACAGCAAGAAATGAATGCAAATGAAGAGAGATGAGCAGAAATTAAGAGAATCAGGTAGTCCTGCAGCCACCACAAGAGCTCCTACAGCTCTATCTTAGCATTAATTGTCATTCAATTCCCCACAGCATTCTAAAACCTAGATGATCAGATAATAAGAGGTTGAGTGGTATGCATAACATCAAGCTGATTAAATTTGTTTACTGATAATTCTTCCAGGTTCCCGTGAATATCATGTAATTTTCAAGGTTTATTTCAAACAGATTTTATGTAATGTATTATTGACAACATCCTCATGGACCATTTCTACAATGTCATTCAGGATAATTATTTCACAACAGATTTTCAGAGTCTCTGATTCCTGTTGGGATTCATTTTTGCATAAATTACAGAGCAGAATATTTAATCAGTGTCCCCATTAGAACCCTATGGCTTATTTTTAGGAATAAGGAATGAGAGAATAGATAGATTTCAGGACAAGTGAGGGGAAAAACATAACTGTACAATTGCTGCATGAATATTTTCAGCTGCATTTCCTAAAGCTCAACATGGCTAGATGCTGTCCTGCAGCATCTTCGCCTTTTTTTTTAAGAAATAAACATGGGCATAAATCTTTTGATTGCATTAAATTAAATATTCATCCTAATGAACCACATAATGTGAAGTTAAAAACAATTAACATTTAAAGCACATTCTTCCTATGTCTGTTCAAAAAAAAAGTTAGCCCCTCTTTAATAATGCCAAAGCAATAATAAATTGAAGGATTATGAGCATGGAAAATGAACAGGTTTTTGTAATATACACATACAGATGAAGACTGGACAATCCCTCATATGCTAAAGCTGATAAATTCTTATGCTTCAAAATATTAGTGTACATTTATTTAAGTAACATGCTGCATAGTTTCAGAGTCAGAGCTGCATATCTTAGAAAAGATAATTCAACAAGGAGACCAATACAGTCCTGGGATTTGGCAATATACCAAGAAGAAAAAAAATGAATGTTTCTCTGAAAGACTGCAAGTTGCCCACTAACAGAGCATTTAAAAAGAAATTAAAACAAGCACTCAGCCTGATCAATTGGAATCCATTTCCCTGAATAGAACAAAAACAAACGTTTGCCATATTCTGTATGGGAACATCCAGCTATTTTGTCAGAGTAAGGCAGTGTTTTAGGCCACCAGAAGACACTGAACAGAAGCCAGGGTGAATTTTGTATTTTAATGACTCTGCAGGGGACAAGGCCCCAAGTACTGCATGAAACACGAAATGAAGTAGCAGCTTGAAGTGCAATGGAGGTTGCGATCCCAACCATAAAACATCTAACAAAGAAATCATGGGTAGCACTTTGAGACACAGCAGGCAGACCAGGACTGGCTCCATCCCACCATTCAAGTTTGCATAGCACCCACACTTCACCTACCATTGCAACAAACAGAGAGCAGACATATTTAGCAGTTAAGATGTGAACTCCCATAAGTACTAAGAAGTCAGTAGCAGAATGATGGAGCACTTTTCTGATGTTTCTCAATGAAAAGTTTAGATATGAGGATCTCTGGAATCCCTGCATGGGACAGTGTTGCTGTGTTACATATACAACTTCTTGGAAGGTCCCTTTGTTGTACCCAATGAACAAGATGAAATTTTATGTATTAACAAATAATACATATCTTTGAAAAGTACATCAAGAGAACTAGGTTCACAGTTAAATTGAAGTCTGCATCCTTCCTTCAATCCATCTTACAGCTAATGCATTTCTCAGAATACCAGTATTGCAAAAACTAAGAACAAGTCAACTGCAATGATTTGAGCCTGTTTCTAGACAGTCATGAAGATATGAAAGTTACTGACTGATAATGCTTAATGCTGATGAAAAAACACCAGATCCGTATTTCCCAGAGGTTCAACTGCCTGGTTTTTGTGGTGTCTCTGCAGAACACATGCACTTCTTCACTAATTCATGCTTTCTCTTGAGCCAGTGGCATCACAAGGCTGGCATTGCTAAGGCTTGCTATAGCATGCAGTCTGAATCACAGGATCACCAAGGTTGGAAAAGACCTTCAGATCATCCAGTCCAATCCAGTCTGCAAGGCAACAGTGATGTGTCATGTGCTAAACCCTTGTTATATAGTTTTCCTTTAACTCATAAGCTAATATGTTCTGAATAACCAAAGCCCTGCAGAAGATAATATGCCATTCCCACGTAGCCCAATCATTTGTATTCTGCTGTATGTTGACTTACAAAATTACTCTATTGCATATATCTAATACTAAAAAGTATTAAAAAATGCCCTATGTAGAGCCTTGTGGGATCACAGCAATGTATTGATTTCCATCACCATATACAGTCTCAAAGCAGTGATTCTAATCACATTAAACATACACTTCAATTGTTCTTTATTTTCCAGGAGCTCAACCTTTCTGATGCTCCTTTCTTTCTCTAAACAAACTTCAGGATTTTTATGATTAGAAGTCAAGTAGGAAATTAGTATAAACAAAAGCAACTACACACTTCTATGATGTAACAAGGACCAAGGGAATACTGCCAACAGCAGCAGCTTTGTGGCTATATAGCACAGCAGTTCATGACCCAGTTTGCAGAAAAAAACTCCTCTAAGCCTATGGGTATGAGCAGATATAGACACAAGCAGCCAAGCGTGGAAAATAATTGCTAACAAGGAAGCTCACCTCTCTTTCCTGCTCCTCTCTTCCGTAGTTTGGGACCCAAATGTGTTGTGTGCAGCTCATCTAGGCAAGAACAAGGCTATGGCTCAACTAATTCAAAATTATTAGAAAATTTCATTTAAAAGATTTTGAAAAGATATTCTGTCAAAATAATTATATGATGCTACCCAAAGCAGTGGAAATCATTTGCCATCACAACACACACACACACAGGTCTGTATCATCATCTCCGTTAGAGAAGCCAAGTTCCAGGGAAGCCGCAAAAGGCAGGCAGACCAGCTGCGCTGCCATGGCTTTCCCTCCCATGCCTCGTGGAAGCCCTGCAAGGCACAGCCCGAGCACAACAGCGGAGACCCAGTAGACAGTGAACAGCGCCTTCTACCTGCCAACACAGCAAAGGACACAGCAGCAGCAGTTCCACAATAACCATAGCTCCAGGCATTTATGCATTCCCCCCCAGTTCCACCTAGGATGGGCCGAGTACTGGGCAAAGGTGTCCCAGATATTACCCGGGGCATAGAGCATCTCTGGTCAAAAACAAAGCGTGTACAGCAATATGTCTCTTCTGTCACAACCCACACAAGTCTTTTCATGCTAGAAGGGTGGCTGTATACACACCCCTGCAACTCAGGAGGACTGTAATGCCATTGTTATATGGAAAACCCTATAACTATTTCCTATATATGTGGGTTTTTTTTTTAAGCCTTTTTTTCTTTACTAAACAAACTTAAATAGAAATATGCTGGTGCACAAACAGGAATTATGACCTAAAAACATTGCCTGACAAACCAACTTTTTGACATGCAGAAGACCATGCTGGAGTCTGTAAACATGTGATAAAACTCATGACAAACAAAAGTCATGAACAAAATAAATGGGAAGTAAATGTCAGTGGACAAAAGCTGCAATCAATCTTCATTGCTGCTTCCCAAAGATGCAAGACTTTGCAAATCAGGGCCTTCTGAAACACACAGACAAGCCAGCTTCAGTTGATATATATCTCGTTACCAAGGATTACAGCTCATTATTCCATGTTTTCTCCACCCCAGTGACTAGGGCAACATCTGCTAAAAGCAATGCCAACTGGTTCATCCTGCATTTTCAACAGCAGAGAGTAGCATCTCTCACTATAAGAAGTAACAGGAGGAGAAAAAGATCCATTTCAAGGTCAGATCCAATCAAAGGTCTGCAGAAGACAGAGACACTGCAGAGGCAGCTGCAGGTCAACAAGCTCCCCATGAAATGGCTGGGCACCATGCACAGCAAGTAGCTGAACACCAGTGGCACTGGAGTGGCAGAGATACTGCTGTTTCTCACTTGTCTCTGAGCTAAAAGTCTAATAAGGAATATTTACAATATACTACAGGAAGTTAAATCAGTCAGTTTTATGTCAGTATAAACAGGTCGCTGAAGAAACAAGAAAGACTAAAGTTCTCACCACAAAGTTTTGCCATTGTATCCCAAGAAGGACCACATCCTGACAGTAAGAAAAAAAAATAACCATCACAATGCTCCCAGAAGTCTGATTGCTAAAAACCTCTCACGTATGCAACCTCATCATTCTTTTTTGGTATGTATAGATCCAAAATAAACTGGAATCTGCTTTAGTCTCTCAGTGCTTTGAAGGAAATTTTGTATCTGCCCTTCCAGCTGAGTATAGCACTGTTCTGGGTATTCTTTGTATCAGACAGAAGCACAGCCTGTGCAACATAGGTTTCACAGTCCATGGCAGTAACTCCTTACGCAATAGCAGTTTGCACCACTATGTATTTTGCATCATTATGTTTTAGGTAAATGCTTAAGTTTCCACATGAGACAAATTAGTATTGACTGAAGTGCTGATTCAAAACTTAATTAAGCCCAAAAAAATCTAAAACCTTCCTTTGTTTTTTTTTTTTTTGTTGTTGTTGTTTTTTTTTTTTTTTTTTTTTAATTCATCCTTGTGACAACTACCAGATTGAAGTCACTCCAGGTCAAGTCTTACACCCCATCCATTTCTGGGAACAGCAGGGCCTTGCTCCCCTGCCCCATGGCCCCAGTCAGGGGCAAGCCCAACAGCAAGCACCTCTATGAGGATGAGGACAGGCTCACATCATCTGGGCTGATGTTGGACACAGCCACAGCTGCTACAGCACTGGCAGAGTAGCAGCAGGCCTCAGCTTCCAGCTGCCTCAAGCCAAGGAGCTGGTGAGCACTGAGGTTTCTTCCCTGTGAGCGTATGTACACATAGACACACACAACAGTGTGTTAAGAGTGACTCAATTTGAGCCACACACAAAAAAATAAAAATAAATTTGTGGAAACAAATGACAGGCACTAGTGTTTAAGGGACTCTTATGGAAGGTGACTTATTAGACTCCCCCAGAAAATAATACCATGGCTGCAGTGATCCAATAAGTATCCTGAAGGTCACTGTTTGAATGGAGACTGATAAAAAAGGCTAAAAACAAGAAAAAAATATATCATTTTTCCTATATTCACAGATCCATTAGATGTTTTCAAATGCATTTTATACATCTCCACTATTTTCTGATATTCTACATGGTGATAGACTAACAATATATTGTAGAAGATTATTGGAAAGACCTGTACACACAGAAAAGGAAATTATGCAAGCTTCAATAAAAAGAGAGAAGGTGAAAGAAAAAAAAAAATAAAAATCAGTGTTAATCTAGAAATAACGTATGTTTAAACAAGGTTGCTTTATGCCTTAAATTAGTTCAGGAAGTACCACACAAGGTTGTTAGTTATGTTTTTTCCTTCAAAGTACGCATGTATGTTTTGACTAAAGTAATGTTTAAAACCAGATAGTACATGTCTGAATGGGACAGAGATTGGAGTTGCTCATTCTGTCAGATACATGAATCTGAAAGGCAACTTCTACTCAGATTCTTTAGTAGACTTTTCCATGTGTTATACAACAGCAGATTCTCCAGCATAACATTTTGAAAAGCACATATATTTGTATATAACTCTATCCCCATTACCTGTTTTAAGAGCCAGACAGCCTTCATAACAATATTCTAGCACAGCTGCATACATGAGCACAAAATGACAGGATTTCTGGCTAAGAACCCTTGAATTTCAGGCCATCATGCCAGGCTTTGCAGCAGTGCAGGTCCCACAGAACTTGCCCAGCCACCAGCCCATGGGCAGCTCCATTCTACACCCAGCATGACACAGCTGGTGACCACAGATTTTGTGGCCACAACCTGAGTTGGCACTGAGGCTGCCCAAGGGGCTGGCACCCAGGGAGAGGCAGGGCAGAAGGAGAGCTTTCCTCCTGCAGCAATGCTCTGAACCAACAGGAGCTATCTGCATTTGTGCTCCACATCAATCCACAAACAGAAGAATCAGGACCAGAGGGTTGAACAGGAATAACTCATCCAAACAAAGGCAATTCAGCAGGTTTTGGCCTTTCAACATCATCTCTGTCAGAGGGAATATGATAGATGAATCTGGTAATGTAAGATAACAGCCAAGAAGCTGGCTTTCCACTCATGCCCAGCAACAGCACCAGTGTGAACAGTCTGAGCCTCCTCAGGACAGCAAGCCTCGCTGCAGCTCCTCATCCCAAAACTCCTGTTTTAACTCCTGTATTTATTTATTCAGTTTCTGTCCTGAGTTGTTTGGTTTTTTTTTTCCTCCCCAGAACAGAACTCTGAAAATAATTTATCTTCCCAGGCTCCCCTAAGCCCAGTTTTCCACCAGCTTTATTTTTTTTAATGTACTTGAATTCCAGTGGGTTCACTGTAACATGTCCACAGTTAATAACTTGGGAGGAAAGCAGTTGTTGCTGAAGTGAGCAATCTTAAAGCAAAGAGGAAAAAAACTAAATTAAAATGTTGTACCACATACCAACTGTTCCTGCAACCCTCTGCAAGCCATGGCATCTTTCTGTCCCTGCTCACTATTGGTGATACCATTAGCTGAATAAACGGTAGTTAAAAATCCATTAACAAAAGTCAGACTGACCAGGCTTGATCAATTAGATTCTCCCAGTGTAGCAAGATCCTAACTCGTAAGCCTTAAGGAGCAAGCTCCTTCTGTTGAGTATATCAAGTCACTTACTAATTCTCTCCCTTCTCAAACTCCTTTCCAATAGTTCCTTTAATGGAGAAGTTTGGGTAAAGATAGGGGAAATAAGTTATACTTTCTGATATTCACAGCAAGGGCGTTTCCCATTTTTTAATTGAAATTATTTTTATTTAATTTACTTCCCTGATTTCCAACTCAGAGCAGGGAATGAAAGGCAGAAAGGATCCTGCAGGATGAGCACGGCTGGATTTCATGCTGCTGACTGGGCTCTTTCTCCCAGAGTTCAGACCAAGGCTGCGGCAGTACTGCCGGCTGTAACCGTTCAAGCTCCACAGCCCAGTGGGACTAATTACTGCATTTACAGTAAAACACGCAAGGAAATGCATCTCCCTATCTACATATAGCCAAGTTTACTGAAGGATAACCTACTACATTACACAGATTAATACTCTAGTGAGTAAATTAATCCTCAAAATTTCACTCACTACTTGTGGCTTATAAATTTTAATTGGCTTTAAACTGCCAGATGAATTTATGCGAATGTATACTGATGAAGTAGAAGGGATCAGAAATTACTCTATCAACACTCAGAGTTTAGAGATAAGATAACAGGATATGTTGGGACCAATTTATAAACATACATAAATGTTTGCAAAGCAGCATTCAAGCTTGTTTTAGAGGTGCGCCATCATAGATTAGATACAACACCACTGAGGAGGAAAGATGAAACAGGAAGGCTTTTTCAGAATGCAAAACATTCCCATTTCGTTAGAAGTCAGATGCAAAGCTAAAATGCTTATGCTGTTTTTGACTGCACTGTTATTGATCAGTCAATCAATATTACAGGTATAGCAACCGGAGCAGCTTCCTGATGCGCTGACACAATGGTACGCCATACAAGTTGATATTTCTACAACCATTAACTGTGACACCAAACTCTTGAAGGTATCGAAGTGCTTAACAGTGCAGACAAATGTTTAGGAAGCCATGCACCTTCAGAAACTTTTGTCATGGCACAAAACCTTCTGGCTGATTGAAAACTTTTTACAAAGATCCAGTTCACTCATTTAACCTTTCCACAGAGAAAAATCAAGATAGAATCAGCTCCCCAACACATTCCAAAGATGATCTGAGCCATTTACCATCATCTGTTTGCTAGTACTGAATCAGAGCAATGATTGTTTGGATGTCAGTACCAGCAAACATTCTACTACAGCCCATGACAGCAGTGGCAGCCAGTGCACATTACCAACCACTGTCAAAAACTGTATCAACTAGCAAGACAGGAAATCAGAGAACAGACTTGCCCTAAAATAGCGGTCAAGACTTCTTGAAACCAGGGACATGAGAGGCAAAGTCCATCTCCTATCTCCTGCCCAGACATAAATACCTCCCTGAAAGTCAGGAAGCAGAATTTCCTCTTAAAGAACACCTTTCTTTCTTGTGGTTTTACATTTCTTCATATGGATACCACCAATGGCATGCAACGATAATATTGATACTACATGAATCAATTGAGTTCGGTATGAATAAACCATATGAAATAGTGAGAGGCTGTTCTTCTCATATTTACTTCTATAAGGCTCTTAATCAACCATCTGCTGGAAGCATCCACAGAAGTTTTAAGATACTTCACAAATGACTTCAGCCACCAAAACTCATTTCAGAAGTCCCACCCAACATTGTTAAAAGAAATAGTACCCTAGGGGGACCAGGAGGGAGCCCTAAGTCTAAAATGCTCCTTCAGTCCTTTCCATCTTAATGGTGGACCAGTAAATTGCAGATGTTGGTAATAGGACTCATAACTTGGCCCCCTCAGTTAAGTAAAGAATGCTGTAGTTTAACCTATCAGCAGGTAAGCACTACACAGCAGCTCGTTTGCTCTCCTCAGGTGGAATGAGGAACAGTTGGAAACAAAATAGAACTCACGTGTTCAAATATAAACTATTTATTGAGACAGAAATAAAATATAGCTAACTATCTATCCTTCTTCACAATACAATTACTCTCACCAGCATGATGCCCAGCTAACAATACAACTGCTCACTGATAGACACAGCAGCTGCCCACTGGCCAACTCCCCACGGCTTTATGGCCTTCCACATGATGTATAGAATAACTGTTGGTCTATTTGAGACTGGTGGTTCCGGATCCATCTCACCCCACTGCTGCTGTGCCATAAAGGCTGTGGCTCTCCCCTGCTGAGAACCCTAGACTGGACCTAGATGGTGTCTATTCCCATCACTAAAGAACAACCAAAACACAAGTGCTACTAACACTTTCTCAGCTGAAATCGTAAAAAAAAAAAAAAAAAAAAAAAAAAAAAAAAAAAAAAAAAAGAATCCAAGATCCATGCATGGAAGCTGGCATCACCTATTTACTTGATTAAAGTGGTATTAGAAGACAACCTAAGCTTCCTCTGAGACCAATTTGTTACTACTAGAAATATGGGTATCTTGTAGAAAACTACAGAAATGCCTTGCAATCCAGC
Source organism: Phasianus colchicus (assembly GCF_987193195.1). Lineage (NCBI taxonomy): Eukaryota > Metazoa > Chordata > Aves > Galliformes > Phasianidae > Phasianus > Phasianus colchicus. The sequence continues at coordinate 13,507,366 of NC_143443.1, forward strand.
ACACTCCTAGCAGCACATTAAGGGATACAACCAATAAATTCACAGTCACATAACAGCCTATGTAAGGCCTTCATTTTATGCTCTGCATCTCTACATAATGGCACTAAATTATTTAAGGTAAATAAATGGATATTACAAAAGGCACAGCCTAAAATATATAAAACTACAGAGCTTAGAGTCTGTGGGACATGATATTTGGTTTCTGAGTAAAGAAGAAACATTTTTATTTGCATGTTCCGATTTTAGTTTTAAGGCTAGTTGCAGATGCTAGTGTTTAACTCAAAAATATGTTTTCCACTAACAACCTTTTGATTCAAAAGGTAAGGAGTTAATGAAGAAAAGCAATAAGGATAAATAATTACAGATGTTTCTTTCTACATCCTTTTCTTGATCCTTTCAGCAGAACTACCGTTTTACTCCTCCATTCTCTTCCTGATGTTTTTGACAACAAATGAGAACTCCTATAAGTTCAGAAGCAGATAATGATATTTTACTTCAAAAAAAAAAAAAATACAAATAATATATTAGACATTGTTTTACTTACCTATTAAACACTTCTATCTTTCTTATAAGAATTTCCCATTACCGAAGAGAAATACTAAAACTCTGCTGGTCTTAAACAGAAAATCCAGAGGCTTCCTCCTTTAATCTGAACCGAAGAAGTCTTAAATGCACTCTCCTCAGATTCCTAGTAAAGCTGGTAATCCCTCAAACAACCAGACATATTTCAAATAAGCAATTATACTTCTACCTTCTTATCTAAAGAAAATGAGTCTTTGAATATTCAGTCATTCACTCACAATGTTCTTTCATCAAACTTTTCTGAATTATAAATACAATCCTCAGACCAGGCACAGTTAGCTAGTAACTAACTAATGAAATAAATAAATAAATAAACCCTTCCTCACCTGGCTGTGATGAAAAGTGATTGTTACACTGCTGACTTGCTGACTGGGGCACAGAAAATGAGCATCAGCTGTGCCTTCTATCCCATTAGTAGGTACAGCTGGGGTTAGACAGCAGCCTCCATGTTAGGGCTAATAATGGTCAAACTGTCCAAACTTTAAAATATATTTACATATATATATAGAGAGAGAGAAAGTATGATTAAATTGGTTTTCTGCTTTTTAAGAGAAGCTTGAACTACTTCAGTTATATATAGCACTGCTTGTTCTAATTATTTCCACTTATGCTGTATATATATGTTTTGATCTGAGCTCTTCATTGAAATAGCTTAGCACTTTTAATGTGCTTAATAAGTAATATAACTAACATCTGTTATGCATTTATTCTTTTATTCCCTGTGGAGAGAGAAAAGTAGATAGTAAAGCCCTTCATAATCCTTGATATACATTTTTCTATGTAGGTGGGTTTTTTTAATCATTCAATGTTAGATGTAAACTAGAAATCAAAAGATGGTGGAATATTTGCTTTCTCTAATTCTATTCAAATTTCCTCAGACAAAAGTGATTCAGACTTCTCTGGCTAGAAGTTTAGTAGGGCAGAAACAACAGCTTTACAGGAAGCTTTATTGTTCTCTCAGTCTTTAGGAGAGCATGCATGGAAATCAGCCTGCTCTTTCTGCCTCAGAAAGCACAAGGCCAAAATATATTTACATAGGTCACTCCAAAAGTAATGCTTTCTATTTATTTTTATGGAAGCTATGACAGATACAAAGAGCACGATAACATTATTGTTATATATTAACAGGGATCTCTTGGAAAGAGTCCAGCAGAGGGCCATAAAGATGGTGAAGGGCCTGGAGCATCTCCCCTATGAAGAAAGGCTAAGTGAACTGTGTCTGTTTAGCCTCTAGTAAAGAAGACTGAGAGGGGACCTGATCCAGGTCTATAAATATCTAAGGTGTGAGGGGCAGAGTGGCGAGGCCAGACTCTTTTCTGCAGTGTGTAGAGACAGGACAAGGGGAAATGGCCAGAAACTGCAGCACAGGAAGTTCCACACAAATGCGCGCAAGAACTTCTTTACGGTGAGGGTGACGGAGCACTGGAACAGGCTGCCCAGGGAGGTTGTGGAGTCTCCTTCTCTGGAGATATTCAAGACCCGCCTGGATGCCTACTTGTGCGACCTGGTGTAGGGATCCTGCTTTGGCAGGGGGGTTGGACTCGATGATCTCTGGAGGTCCCTTCCAACCCCTATGATTCTGTGATTATTTGATAGAACAAATTCTCAGTTACAAAACATTATTTTCCAGTATAGTTACGACCCGTAGCTATGTATTTTCACCAGTAAAGAACAAAAGCCTGCATGCTGTGCTTATAAAAATCTGCATAGCTGTCTGGAAGATGGTTTGTCTTTCACATCACTGTTGCCATTGCTGAAATGCACCAACCACTGTCTCACTGTGCTCACATCCACTGTTCAGTCTCCATCAACTTTCAGCAAGCATCAGTGAATGTTGTTGGGTGCAATTTTTTCCACGTGGAGGAATTCAATAGCATGCATTTGCTTCATCTGCATTTCCATGTCAGATGCAATTCTGTCAGAATGCCTCTCTGCTGCCATCTGTCCCATGGCACCAAATTATAATGGAATATTGGCAGAAAGGTTCAACCTATACTACTGTTCCACAAACATCTGACTCTGATGTCATGAGTCAAGATAATAATATAGGAGGCATTATTTTCAGAGTAGCCCTCATACATAAAAATAGACCACAGAGTTCTTCAGCACAGTTTTGGCTAAAAGCATCACATAGTTTGATTTAGCACATTCCGTGTGGGCCAATGAACTAATTAGATAGTAAATATTAAAAGACCTACTCATTCAGTAAACTAATTGAGCTAATGCTGTCCACACATTTAAATAGAAGGAGTGAAAGCTATATACAAACAAAACAGCTGTAATGACTTTCTGATAAATGCTTCCAGTCTGAATAAGGCTAGAGGATATTACTCAAGGGTAGCAGAAAGATTTCCTTTGGATGGCAGCAATAATCTATATGACCACAGAGAATTTGAATAAATGATTGAGATCAGGCCGCTTACTACGGGTCGTGCTAGTGCAGAGGTAATACTGGAGCTAAATCTCTGCTAAAACTTTCCCAGTTTCAAAACCAGCAGCTTACTTCAGGATGAAACTTTGTGCCCAGTTTCAGGAGAACTGGACGAAAGGTTCTTGAACTAAAGGGGTAGTATCAAGAAAAGAAAGAAGCAGCCAGTAGAATTCAGCCTAATTGCTATCTTCCCAACAAAACATAATCCAAAGACAAGGAAGAAAATTTAACTTATAGGACTTATATATTTAGTTCAATGTACTCCTGTTTTTAAATCCTGAGATTTTAAATAGACATCAAATCAGTTTATTAGCTATGAACTGAAAATGTTTGCTGAAGACCAAAGCAAAGCTTGCTTTTTTAGAATTCTTTTTGTCATTGAAAAATAAAGCACTAAAGCACTTCATTCACACTGTCAAAAAGGAATATTGCTGACAATAGCTTTTGACAATAGCTGTAAATGAGCAGGTTTCTGAGTACAGTTTTGTTCCCTAAACTGATTTTGTTCTTTTGTGGCTTACAGCAAAGAACAGAGGGGGAATCCCTACATCCTTTCTTTCTGCTATACTCATGGGAGTTCGGAAAATATGCAATTTTTTCTTTGCTGTTCAAATGGCAGAAACACAGGAAGGTGCTTATGTACCTGTCTCTTTCTGTATGTTCATTTTGTCATATAAGGAATACACAAATCATAGGGAAAAAAAAAACAACAAAACACCAAGATCCAAAAATGAGTTTTTTTCCCCACAGTAGCATCCTTGTTTGATATAGCAAGATTGAAGATGGTTGTTGTTACCTTGACTGGATGTATGCACTGGCATGCAGACACATGACATGTTAACATGTTCCTACTTCATTCTTTCCCCAGATTCTTCCTGATGCACACTTTTCCTTGACTGCTTCCTTCATTAACTGGATGGAAAGCCTTAGCAAGAGTGAAGGAAGCTAGGAGGAACGCATCTTATAGAAATAAGAACAGTACTTTTACAGAGCGGGGGGAATTAGGAAGGCCTAAGAAGAGAGCAGTGATGGGCTCTGGAGCCAGTTTGGAGAGACAGATGGGTTCTGCATAGCTGGAACTCTTTACTCCACCATTGCTCTCTAACCCAATCAAAGGAATGTAGTTTCCTAGTTCACGGAGTCATCCTGGAGACTATTTGACTGTTGTATTTAAATTTAATTCGGCTCACTCAAGAATCCATGTTCTGTCTGGAATAACTCAGATGGAATCCATATATCACAGTGCTTCTTCCTCTGGATAGTTATAGAAAATAGTATTTATATCAATGTCTTCAAACAAAATAATCTCAATGATTATTAAAGACTTCAGGCTTTAATAAAAAGGAAAAAGCAATTCTGAGAGTTATTTCCAGAGGAACTATCCTAAAGATGTGCCTTCCTTATGGTGCTGGTTGCTTGTCCTTTTCTACCCAAATGAATTATGAGACATTCACCCAAGTGATAGAAATCTCATCACTTACCCTTATCTAAGAGATATCCTCTAATTTGATATGAAGGTGTAAAAATGTTTTGAGATATAGATCTCAGCAGAATTTACTGCAGATGCCCTTCAAGCCTCTTCCAGTGGAATCATTTATCAAATATGTGAGAATATGTCAGAGTGAGGATTTCTGAGCCTTGTTCTAAATTGCATTTTATATATGGATTAATGAATGAAGTAATAAATCAAGAAAGACTGCCGTGCTCCGATTATTCTCAGTTCCTCGTATACAACTTCCTTTAATGTCTTACCTGCAAGTCAGTGGGGAAGTAAGGGGGAGGAAGTAGCACAGAAAAAGATGGGACTGGATAGAATCAGCTTTCCTCCTTGCAGTGATTCTACCCATTGCTGCCTATTCTCTTGTTTTGATTACGTTCACATTGTGCTGCCTAAAAGCTGGGCTGAAAGCAGAATTCCTCCCTCCTCAGAAACACCCGTGGGAATAGGTTTCTTCACATATAGGGCAATTACTGGCTATCATATAGAAAAATTTATGTCTTGCAGCATATTAGTTCTTTATCTAAAATAAAATGTGGAAATACATCCCAAATGTAGGCATTATACCTCCTATTCTCTCAGAGTTGTCAGCTGCAGCCTTACTACTAACTTCAGTACTTAGATATCATTGTAAAGGTCTCGTTGATGAAGAGCACTGATTCAACTGTCTAATCAACCTAAGAAAACTCACTAGAAGACCAACTGAAACTGAGTGAGAAAATCTACATGAAGGGATTGTACCTCAACTGTTTTATCAAATATTGTTTATGTGAATTTGCTCTGTCTACGAAACCAGAACTTCACAGAACTGCACTAACTTTCACAACACAAACTAAGATGACTCCAGCAGGCAGTAAGCAAGCAGAGTCCAAGAGGCTTTTCTAAGACTCACGAAGTAAATCTTCCTTCTGTACTTTGTGGAATCTGTTTAGATTTGCTTTCTTTCAGGCATTATAGTGTCCTCGGAAAGGAGTGTAAACGATAGAGAGACATTTCTGGCTCCCACAATGGAGAAATGTATGACTGGTAGTCACAAGTACTCTGACAGTGTTTGCTATTGTGTTGCAGGAAAATCCCCCTTGCCCATCCTGAAGCTTTTCTTTTTTCCTTATCCCTCATTTGCATTCTCCCTTTAATTGAAACAACAGCACGAGCTGAGCACTTGGACAGGTTGCCATCGGTATCATTTCTATCCTGAGGGCTAGATCCACAACGTACAATTGTTCTCCACAGCCTCTTTCATCTTTACTATAGAGTGTTAAGGAAAATGCAAAAACAGTTTGATGTTTTAACATGCATGACTGTAGAAAGGGAGGATAGCACATCTTAGCACTCAAAAGGGTGGATTCCAGATTAGTAAGACAAATCTGGAAGAAGCTGGATAGACAGCCAGAAAGAGATGACATAAGGTGCAGGAGAATGGATTTTAAATTGGTGCTGAAACAAGCCATGTTAGCACTGATGGCATGAATTCATAGTGTGTTTGCATACTGCAGCAAGTGTTTGTTTTCTCCTTGGGGACAGTTTGTGTTTGTTATATCTGACAAGAAGAAAGGTGAGGAAGGAAATGCTGGTATGTTTTAAAACATGATAGGGAAAAAAAAAAGGTCTTTTATATTTTCCTTGTGTTTGGAGAGCAGTTTGCTGTCTGCAATTTAAACAGGTTCTAAGTGGTGAAGGGTGGGAATCCTCCAAAAGGAGAGACAGAGAAAAACAAAAGCACACTTGTGGGCTACAGTCAGAATGCTGAACTTAACTAACTAGTGATTTGCCCCAGCCATATCACATAATGCATTACCTGGTGTTTCCAACACATTAAAAAGGGAATTCAAGAAATCTGTAAGTTGCTCAGACTGCATTTACCCTATAGCACAGGGTACCCACCAATCCAGGACCAGGACATACATTCACTTGCAGTGTAATTTTGTTCCAAAACATCCCAACAATTAGGGTTTTGGTTTTTTTTTGCTGCTGGCCCTGTGCACACAGATGGTTTAAAAAACTGTGGATAATGGCAACCACTGAGAGATCCCACTGATGACAAGCAGCAAAGGACAGGCCATTCTCCCTCATTGTTTGGGGTGGCTCTTTATAAATAATGAATGCTAAAATCAGGAAGAACTGTCTCAGTACACTGAGCAGATAAACTCACTGAATGTACATGAACATATATGGAAGACTGCATTGGAAATTAATCTAAAATAAGTCACACTTCCATACATAATAGAAGTTATTTTACTTTTTAAAATCTTTTAAAATCTTCCTCACTCATAAAAAAAAAAAAAAAAAAAAAAAGAAGAAGAAGAAGAAGAAGAAGAAAAGAAAAAGTGTTTTTCTAATGTATAACAAGTTTTATGAGATAAAAATTGAGATGGAAAAAAAAAAAAATTAGTCCTTTGGCATGGAACTGTCTCTTACTGCTTGTTCTATGGTAGCCAGAACAGTGCCATTTCCCTCTGACACACAAGGAGAACTTCAAGTTCAATTCGTTCCAGAAGCTCACATTGCAGAAAGGTAATGGTATTGCTAACTTCGTCATTTCTGTTTAACCTTGCAGATATCTTTTTTCCTAACTGGAGATAACATGTTTTAAAAGAGACAGAAAAATGGTGAATTTTTATGCCTACAGAAGTGCCCAGAACAGGTTAACCACTCGCAGGTGACACCTGGTTTTGCCCCATTCTTACATTAATGGGTGCTTAATAACCTGGCTAAGGAGAGAGTGGAATCACTGATGCAAGGAAAGCTTTAGCAAACAACAGAATTTTCAAGAATTTCAGAGTTTGTATATTTGCTTTTCTCATGTAGAAGTCTTGGCCTCCATTTGGATTTACAGCATTAGGGAATGCTTTTAAGTATTTTATCCATGTATCAATTATTCTCTGAAGAGTGCTTCACTGTATATCTACAATATTGCACTTGTGCAGTAAAAACAAGCATCTGAAGAACCCTCATGAAAACACGTAAAAGCCAATTATTGTGATTTGTGTTTACATTCCAGCTGTCTTCTAATGAGATTTTTTTTTCCCATGCCATTATAAATACATGAATAAATAAATAAATAGAGGATGGTGCTGTCACTTCTGGACTTGGAGATAAAGTTCAAAGGAGCATTTCAGTACAGCCTTAGAGTTGTAAGATTTTTCTGAAAATTCATCATCTAAACACATACTGGAGTGCTTTCATGAGTTAAAATATTGATGTAAAATACATAAGTAGATGCACAGTGAATCTGAATTCAACCATTTGTCCACAGCAGGGTGGTTTTTCCCAGTGCAAAGTAACCTCAGCACAGTTACTGATCTTTGACAATGAATGCATAACACATTCCAGGTCTAAATGGTCTAGACCCTTCAAAAGGACAGTCAATAGGACAGATCCAGCTTCCAGAGCATTTCTTCCAGCCTGATAACATAACTATTTGATTTTGAGCTAGGGACTGATAACAAAAGGCTCTCACAGCCCTCAGGGCCACACCAGTGGGAAGATCTGTGGCCTACAGACCTTTGTAGATGTATGTCTATGTACACATGCCTCTAGAAGCAGCTTCCTGAGGCAGCCCTACGCAGGCATCTGGCCCATATGTACTGAAAGGGCTGAATTCTCTCCTACAGGAGACAGGAAGTGAATGTGCCGCTGTAATGCACCCAATCTGCTGCAATAGCACAGAGATTGTTCCTGTTTCTTAAAGGGCATCATGCATATCAAACACTTCTCAGTCTTAATTACAAAACAAAAAATAATACGATCATCTTACTGTATGTCTTTATTTACCATCTCATCTGCTCAAGCATTTTAATATCCAAGTTTTAGTTAGAAACAGATGCCTTGGTTTTAGCACCTTCTTGTAATGGCTTAATATTCTAGGTAGGATTGAAGACAGAGGAAAAACACTATGCTGAGCACAACTTTTGAGCAAATGGGCTTGAATATTCATTAAACAACATTTAATTTAAACACCCAAACTCTTAAAGCAGCAACATATGGGCCTGTTTTATTTTACATAAACTGAATAGGAGGTTGTGCCATTAGTTTCTGCAGACATAACGTTCATTACAAAAGAAGTATGTTTTCCTTTAGGGAACGTGCCACCATTTCTGTGTCAGCACAGCGCTGTGATTCCCCCAAAAGGTTCAGTATGTGGCACATAGGAAGTACTCTTCTTGGCAATGAGCTTCCAAGTGTAAACAAAATTCCCATAGATCTTCATCAACAAAGGGAACCTGGGGCAAATTAAATTCTTTAACAAGAAATAAACAAAGAACAGAGCCCTCACTTTTCAGTATCTTACCACATTTAAGAGACTGTCTTTTCTACATAGCTTGCTACGTGGGTTCGCCCTTTATTCTTTGTGATTGAAAATTTTTGCATCATTAACCGTATGATATGTGGTTCTACAGTCCTCTGCTGGCTAAATGACTACTTTGCACAACTCCTTACTAATCTAAGTACTTTCTTTCATGCACCTCCAGTGAAAACAAAATATGTTTTTCATATCAGTAGCTAGTTAAGATTTTTTGATTATTCTGCAAATTCCATGAAAGATCTTTTATACATGGTCCTGCACTGTCCATTCCAACACAGCTACTGAAGGGATAAGACAAATAAGAAAAGAGACTTTGAGTATTGAGCTGACAAATAAGGGAAGCACAGCAGCTTCTGAGATTGGAGGGTCTGTTTTGTGTAGTATCACTGTTAAACACCATTAGTTACCAAGAGAAATTGAATAAGAGAATTACAGGTACAATTTAGTATTTATGTGAGAGGTGTATGCTATAGTGTTCTTTTTTCTTAAGTTCAAGTGCAGAAAAAAGAGCATGACCAGCAGGCCAAGGGACCTGATCCTCTCCCTTTGCTCTGATGAAGCCACAGCTGGAGTACTATCCAGTTCTGGGCTTCTCAGTCCAAGACAGACAGAAAATTCCTAGGGAGTCCAACAGGAGGCCACAAAGGTGTTGAGAGTCCTGGAGCATCCCCCTCATGAGGAAAAGCAGAGAGACCACCCAAGGCCGTTCAGCCTGGAGAAGGATGAGGGGCAGAAGAATTCTTACCAGTGTTTATAAACATTGGAAGTGTAAGTGTGTTGGATGGGGCCAAGCTCTTTCCAGTGGCTTACAGCAGCAGAACAAGAAGCAACAGGAGAAAACCGTAATACAGGAAGTTTCATGATAAACATGTAATAGAATTTTGCTGTGTGGGGACAGAACACTGGGACAGGCTGCCCAGAGACACTGTAGAGTCGTCTTCTCTAAAGATATTCAAAACATACACAGATAAGCCATGCAATAAATAAAATACTGCCCATAGCCAAGAAATTCTGTTAACCTAAAATTATTTTCTCTAAAGCAAATAGGAAATGCAACTAACAGGCATTCACACCCCTTAATAACAGGGAAGAATGGGCAGAGACAGATTTTTATTTACTTTATACTCAATGCTAGGTGTTTAGTTTTTAGCAATTCAAATCTGAACAACTCAATTTCCCAAAGTTTTCTCTGGTTTATGCATTAGCACAGTGCTCCAGTGTTTGTTTAAACAAATGCTACAGAGTTGAGTGCTAGACAAAAATACACACTCCTCAAAAAAAAAAAGTTGTGTATGAAGCAACTTCTCAGAATCTTGTCACATTTTTAGTTGTTAATACCACAAAATCCAGCAGCAGGGCCTTCAATAAACTTTTCTTCAATAACCAGATCTGATCAGTTAAATACTTAAGATTTGAGTTCAGACAGCTCCCAGGTTTTATGATAACCCTCTCTATTCACCTTTAAAAAAGGCTTCATCTTATTTTTGCTCTGCAACAGGATTCATCAAACAATATGAGAAACAAACAGTGTAAGAACTAGCATCACTTTGAAATCAACCTTTTCCCCCTTGAAATTTAACAATACTAAGCTACTTTCATTATGATTTTTAAGTTGTTTATTAAGGCAAACAGAAAAGATTAGAAAAGAAAAATGCCAGACCCAATTTTCTACTTACAGCCAATGCTGTGCAGAATATACAGATCTGAGGTCACTTGCTGCGGAAGTTTTATTATCAGTGATTGAAACCAGTTATCAAATCAACACAAATTGTGCCTGGCTTAGCAAACAGGCTAGTAAGAATTGACATGAAGTGATAGCAGGGTAGTAACTCAGAACAAACAAATCAGATCATCAGGAAAGGCAGTGAAGCATGTTTCTCTTAACACAGGTATTTCCAGCATGGCCAGTTCATTACATATCAAGCAGGATTTGGACCCAAGGAACACAATTATGAACCATTATCTGTAACAAAGCACTGCATTAGCACTTTTCTTTTGCTGAGCATATGCCATCTAGTGTGATAAGTCACAGGTGCTTTGAATATACCTCTGCCTCAACTCACTACTTACATAGGAGCTCTATGAATGAGTAGCAGCAGCTGACAAAGATGATGGAGGTTTTTCCCCATCATTATTTGCAGCATTGGCCAAGAAATCCCCACAACACAATAGTCTCATAGTGCACAGGATGCTTTTTAGACGCTTTTGCAGCTGTTTCATTAACCACAGCATTTTACAGAGAGCCAAGATAAATCAGGAAGAAGCTTATTAAATTCCAGGTGGATAGAATTCCACAGATGTTTTGTCATCATTGTCCAGGTTTTAAAGACAGAACACTGTAGAGTTAACAAATTACCAACATACAGTTTAGGACTACACTTCCATTTAATCTCTTCAAAGAGAAGAAAAACAGAACACATTAGAATACTAGAGCATGCCTAGATCTGACATTGACCCAAAGCTTGCTTTCTTTCTACCTACTAGAAGCACTGCAACCAGTGCATCCACAAACATAACTTAGGTTTACTGCTGTGATGTTTTGAATGAGTAAATGAACACCACATTATCAATGAACAAAAATATTTGCATCCATATTGGAAACTTATGTTCACATTGAAGCCCACCAGTAACTGGAGCAAAAAAACCTACTTCCACCTGATTTTTAAGCACCACAAAAATAACCACTCAGAACAGTCACTATGTGGTGTCACTATGTGGTTCTGGTCAAATACAGACACATGAGCAAAAACCATTTGAAATAGACTTTCAAACTTAGCTTATGAATCAAACACCAGTAGCTGCTACAGGACCATGTTCTATTCCTTCCATGTACAAAAACTAAAGACTAAAAAATGAATTTTGTAAAAGAACAAACCAGTATAATAGGGGCAAGTTAATTTCTTCTGATCCTCAAATACAACTGGTTGAACTGCATATCTTATTACTTAAATACATGTGGGTTATTCCCCCCTCCCCCCACCCCTGAGCAAGAACCTACACTGCCCTTTGCCTTCTTCACACTGGTACAGCATCCTTCTCAGAGCATATTATCTCATGTATTTCAACTCACTTTCAGTTGCAGCTTTCACCCACCTCAACATTTGTTCTCATTCTCTCACTGTTCCTAAGACAACCTCTCTGCTCAGCTAAAGCCAAATTTTATCATCTTTCATTTGTGGTACGGTTGTTGTCCTTAGCTGACCTCACCACACTCTTCTCCTAAGATTTATGTAGGAAGTGGAATTTGGTATGCAGTAGCTTTCTTTCATGCCTTCTAGACTACACTCCCTCAGATAAGAACTGCCTTATAAGGCATCACATATATCTCCATGAACCTGGAGGTGGAACCTCACTAACAAGTTGGGCTACTTGAGCCAGCTTAATTTAAATCACCCCCTAAGGCTTCTGTGTAATTTTTAACATATATCAGAGGAAGAACCCATTTTATCTCACTAGTCAAGTAATAAGATTGAGTCCAGGTGACCACAAGAAAAATCCCTCCATGATTTCTGAGATATTTCCTTATGTTCTAAAAATAGAAAAATTCAAACAAGTCCTATCCATGAATATGATGGAGTTAATAAAATTCTTCCCATGCACATCAATTCACAATTAGTTCTAAAGATCTTCTACAAAAATCCTGTTGTCTAACTTTGGCTCCAGACTGCTCATTAAAAAGATACAAAACATAAAAGCAGTCTTTGAAATCTGCATTTTTAGAAATTGATACTCTAATATTAAGGCCAGGCTGATGTCCAAAAGGAACTAACTGTGACAGAAAGCTATCAGTTACAGATGATGGGATGTGCTGAGATCAGCAGGAAATAAAAGGGTACCTTCAGTACACAGTAGGGAAAGAAGTGAAGATTCCTGCTCATCAGTGCTTTCCACTTAATTGTTTTACCTCCCACAGGAAAGGGGATTAACCTGGAGTCTCTCCACAGCATGATATGTGCATTTAACTTTTGAATTACAGAACATCTGCTACACATTGCTTAGACTGTAGCATACAAAGGCAAAGTGTTGGCAGAATAGAAACTTGCACAAGGAGTCACTTCTCCCTCGACTGTAGCAGCACAGTTCTGATGACACTCTTTGGTTGTCCACTATTTTTGAATTTGAATGATAGTACAGCCACATGGAAAATGTTGCAGAATAGTGAAAAGATGGATGACCTGATTTGACCAATTTCAATCATTCAAACATGTCCTTCCCCCTTCCCTATTTTTTCTGCTTGATGCTTCCCACTGCAAGACAAGAGTACAACTTCTCAATAAGTGGCTATAACCTACTCACATGACAAAGGAAGTCTATTGTTTAGCTGAATCACTAGGTAAATATTTTTCACTGTCAATCTTAAATTATCATAATGGAGCACCACAGTACCAGGCAATTACACAGCCTACTTTAATCCATTTGCTTTGAAATCTTACTGTATTGAGTGAGCCTGTGATGAAAACATTTCAAATGTTACAATATCAAGGAGGGAACCTTCAATTCTAAAACTAAATTACACTTCAGGAATCACATGTCCTTTAAAGCAGTATTTTTAAAACACCAAGACTCCGCAAAACCTGTCTGTACAGGTATTTATTCAGACTTTTGATTGCTTAGAACTAAGGTAAGAAAGATTCTGAAGAGCAATTTAAATTTGAATAACATTACTATACAGCTTTGAAGTAATCAACATTTGAAAATTGCATGGTCCTGGCTGAAAGTAAGTTTCCATTCAATTAAAAACAAACAGTAGTACACATCCTCAACAGCTATTTTAAACGCTTACTTTCAAAGGAGTTGACCTCTTGGGCAGGACAATTCTGCTTCCTTCCAGCTTTTTTTTTTAAATGAAAAATTGTTAAAGGAATCTTCCTGATATTTGTATCACTGTGTTCACACCACCCCCTAGTGAGTACTGAATTACATTTAACATGGCTTCTCCAGTTTCAAACAGGTAAGGAGAAGTGCTGTTCCAGTTAATAACTTCAAGAGATTTAGGTTGAACTCCACCCCTTACATGAATAATGCTTGCTGCTTATCTTTGACAATCCACTTGCGAGTCAGAAATTTACTCATTTAAAACACCCCAATGAGAGTTTGTCGTACATACACTATGTAACAAAACAAATCTCACTTTCAATAAGCTTACAACAACTCTTCAAGATTAAATTTGCATATATATCTTTTTCAAGAACTTTTAAAAATAATCCCACTATATTGTTTCATCCATACCTACCCGATCTCATATGGAATTCACTGGAACATTAGTATTCCCTTCCAACCACTCTGACTCAAGGAGTGCTTCCCCTCCTTGGCCTCCAAACATGATTCATCTCGCATGTATTACGATCTTCTACCGCAGTACATGCAGTATAATTTTTCTAAAAAAATGCACTTAGTCTAAGATTGGATTAGAGGCTTCTTAAACAACTCCTTTAACACTACCAAAGAAATTAAAGGCATGCTTCACACTTCACAGAGCAGAGACCCTACAGTCTGCCCTGAAAACCCAGGAACAAAAAGCTAGTTGTACTAGACTCTCAGAGAAAATCTCAACTGTGAAGTATTCAGCTCTGAATCTCTCTGCTGATGTGATTGTCTGTCTTCCACTCCTCCACAGGTAGATATATATAGGCCATCAAATAATCATTTTAAAAGGGCTCTTGAAACCAGATTGAGCACCACAAGACAAAAAGTATGCGTATCTCCACCAAATAGATACTGCCTGCTTCAAACTTGAAAACTATTCACCATAGAAAGTTTTGATTCATATTTCAGGTTGATACTCAAAACAAAAGATGTTTAATTATGAAAAGATTTTAATATAGTGCAAATAGCACACCAATATTGACGTTCAAGCTTTACAAAATCGTAACCATTAAATCAAAACTAAAGGGCAAACCAGGATTTGACTGACATAGTTTATTTAATGTTAAAGCCAGATGAGTAGCTTCTTTCCAGAACAGTTCTTCCCATACTTCTTGATGGAATCTGTAGCCTGTAAAGAAAGAGAAAGGTCAGTTCCAGAAGATTACAACAAATTCCATCATACTCACACTTTTATGGGGTCTGAATAACCTCTTTCCAAATATTGCTCTCCAAAAGTTCAAAGCTTCACAGTATAGTCATGGGAATAAGCCTAGTTAACAGCATTTTTCTAGAGGAGTTCAACAATCTAGAATTGTTTTGCCAACCTCCTGCTCAAGACATTAGATTCACTGTATCAGCCCCCAGACAGTTACTTTAAAAATGAGCCATTTTTGCATCTATAATAAAACCACACTTAGATCTGCAATGGTTACTGCTCACAGCACATCCATTTTACTCGCTCCTGCAGCAAAGATACAAAAACAAAGTCTAGCACTTGTCTGAAGCAATATCAGGCATCTTTTTAAGTATCACTAAGACAAAATTGTTTCCAAAACTTAAGTTATACAAACCCAAACAGCCTCAGAAAATATAAAATATGATAAGGATAGGGTAGCTTTAGTTAGTTTCACTGCAAGTTCTATTAACAGGAACTCAGAACTTGGCCCAAGCTATAAAACTTCAGATTATCTATTAACCAGATATTTTATGCAAGTTCAAGAAACAAATAATCAACTCAGTAATAAAAAGAATAATGATCTGTAAACATTTTAGTCTTCTTCATACTGATATAGAACAACATGCAAATACCAGTCTTCACATAAACCAACATTAAACTTAGAACACAGTATAACTACAGGCTACCTAACATCTACTTATACAAAGCATCCCCCAAGTCATACCTGTTATCCATCTTCCCCCTGAAGTACATCCAGTTACTGAAAAAGAAAAACATTTGATGAGAATGGTTTTATTAATGTTCCACTACTGTAGATGATAGACTTGAAAACACAATTTGCTTTTTCCAGTTACGACAATTACATGTGACAGGAAAACCTGAGTTTTTACTACTATAAAGGCTAAATACTTGGATTTCATGCATTCCCTCAAGCTTAAAATGGAATCTAACAATGACTGTACAGAGCTTAAGTAACTCTCAGGATGCAATTACATATTCACTTATAGCTGAAGGCTACAATGGTTTTTAATTGCTTATCTATCCACATCACTGTTCAATCATGTTTAAAAAAAACCACAAACATTTCTGTTAAAAAATCCACATGCCAAAACCTGTCAAAACAACTTGACATTAGAAGGTATGGGGTTTTATCCTTAAAAATGATACTTTCCTGAAGAGGTCTAATCAAGTGCCTACAAACTTCTGATTTAAACAATTCTCACAGACTGCATAGCTGGACACTAAAATAAATTTCTTGACTTCTATTGAAAATGCAGATGGCTGTGAACAAGGATGTTATGGCACACAATAAGCATGCATTTTACAAGACAAAGCTTTGAGGCGGGAATGTATCCTGCAATTCCTTTCTGTGATACAACAATTTTCTCCAAACAGATTTTCCAGAAAACATGTAAATTTGTCCTTACTTATTAACACATGGACACAAGGATCAACAAAGATGGTCAAGCAAAGAACAAGATCTTAACTATGCATACTCAGATAATATCCAAAGATAATTTTAAAGGACATCAAAAAACCCTTACACCAAAATGCTGTTCCCTTACTACTAAGAAGGCATGCTAGTTTGACAATCATTTGATAAATGTCACATTTGCTGCATAATTATCACAGCACACATTCCTACTCTTGATCTCAAAAATGCTCATAGAATTAAGGAGATTTTAAATGAACTGGAAAAACTTTAACTCAAGTAACAGCTAACAAGTGTAAATACAAGACTGTTAACAGCTACCTTCAAGTGCCAAAACTCCTCAATGGAATTAGCCATACCAGGTATTAGTGCTCCACTGAGCCCCCCCTCAGCATTCACAATGGATGCATGCTAATATTACAACTACATTAAAGGATATTTCGTACCTTTCTACTTTAAAACAATGTATGACTTCGCTATTCAACTAGCATTGAAATGAAAATATGAAAAACATTCCAGATCACAGCTAATAGCATCCTCATCTATCCAGTGACTGCAAGAACTTCATTTATACAAAATACAACACAATTGCAGAATAGCTGTTGTCATTTGCATCTCTGCTTAGGATAGTTAAAAGTTTAATGCTGACAACAGGTGCAGTTTACAACTACTGGCTCAACTCCACTAAGCTGTGATGTGACTTAAGTCTTCATAAAGATGCACAAGTATTTTTGTCTTAATGTCAAGTTACACATGCAATTACACTACTCCAAACCAAAACTGCAGTATTTTGAACAAATGTATCAAAAGCAATGGGTTGTCCTGCTTTCTTCTCACTGGAAACTCCACATTTTCCATGTCATTTCACTAGCTCAGAATAAACTTCAGTATGTAGTCATCTGAACCCTTACAAGATAGAAGTTCAAAGCCAGTATATAAGCATGCAAGGAAGTACAGTGCTTCAATGTGACAGGATAAAAAGTAGTGTTTCAGTGATGTATAATTCAGTCACATCCATGCTCATTTTCAGTACCTGCTAGATACTTCATTTCTGATGGAGAATCCCAAGAAAGTAGGAAAAAAAGCAGAAGTGAAGATTACTGAAGTTCAAGATGTTAAAGCAATTTAACAGTTGCTGATCTATGCAATAAACCCAACACCCTCTTCTTATTCAAATGCAGTTGCAAAACCCACTTAGCAGCACAAGCCCACTCAGTGTTATCTAAAGTGCGAGAAGCTGCTTAGCAAAGTGACCATCTTCACACCCAGTTTTCTCCTCAGTGTTGATGATTTTGCTTCTTCATAAAGGAACTCTGTCTCTCCTCAAGCTGCATGCTTTCTAGATTTGTACTGAATTGCAGCCCACAGCACAGAAAGCTCCCAGCAGCAAGAAAACCCAGTTGTTAATTAGTCCCCTAGAACCAATATAAAGCAACTATTGTTTCTTATTTCTACTTACAGTCTTCACCATCTACAACACAAATCCTTAAAACTTAAAAGCATACTAACTTAATAGAATAAGTGTTAGATACTTAGGTAATCTGAGTAACTAGCATTGAGTACTTAATTCGTACATAACATTGAGTTATGAGATTAGAGCATTACTGTTAGGTTTAATAAAGCTTAACTTTAGTTCAAGTGACATGTAAGAAACAATCATATAAGAAGCACTGTCTCATGTTTTATCAGCTAAGCTGCAGCAGTGAGGAGCAAAACTAAGCTACTGAGCTAATAAGCTATACATGACCACACAGATTACCTTCTGTGATCCAGTAGAACAGGTAAAAGAAATGGAAGAAAGACAAGGTTATTCTGTTGAATAACTTCTTATCAACATTTCAAAAATAACATGCCAACTCTAGCCTACAGATAATCTCATCATACCTTCTTGCCAGCACCAACATTTGCCTTAGCTGTACCCCTGACTTTCTTCATTCTGTTCTTACGTTCCTTCCGCTGCTTCCTAGAAGTCTTCTTCTTCTCATACAAACCATGCTAATAAAAAAAAAAGTGTATTCATTATCTGTTCAGTGGTAGTAACCACCAAAGTTTCCATTCTATGAAATACAATTGTTTTAGTATTTCTAGACTTTTCAAGTACTGTTTCAATGAAATAACAGCTAAACAGCAAGACAACTTCATTAACAGATGATAAAATAAAGGAAACACTAAGATCTTGCACAGACCAGCCCCATTGTTTATGGTTATAGAGTTTTAGCAGTGATTAAGGAATCCTTTGCAGATCACAAGTAACATCAGTTTTGCCATCCCAATTCCACCAATAGTACATTATACCAGAAGCAATCAATTTTTCCAATGCAAAAGCTGATCATACTAGTTAAGACCACTTACATAACACTAAATTCCCTACTCACAGCAATATTCCCACAACACTACAGGTATGTAGTTTGGTTTTTTTTCCCCACTTGAAAATGAACTACTAAACACTTGAAAGTCATCTGAATTGTTTTCTAGTTATTGCAGAACAAATAACCTACTCTGGCAAGTCTGTGTTTTGGTTCATTTTTCTTTGCATAGTCCAAGGAATCGTAGATCATGCCAAAGCCTGTCGTCTTGCCACCACCGAAGTGAGTTCTGAAGCCAAATACGAATATTACATCAGGGGTTGTCTTGTACATTTTCGCCAGCTTTTCCCTGATTTCTGTTTTGGGGACTGTGGCCTTCCCAGGATGAAGAACATCAATCACCTAAAAAAATTTTTTTGAAGTCATAAAAAAGCCAAAGACAGTCAACACCCAATAAAACAACTGGACTCCCACCCCACACTCAAAACCTGAACTAGGCCACCCTAGCCATACAAAGTATCATTAATTAATCCAAATGTGTTCCTAACAGTTTCCTGCTTCAAATGACAGGTCAGCTTGCTATCCCATCATGAAGATCTACCTTCAGCATGCAGGAATGTGTTTAAACCTCTACGTACCTGATAACATTAACGCTTTTAAGGCTCCTTGCTTATAATGATTTAAAATACATGCAGTCAAGAAACAGTAAACAACTGAATATTCAGTGTTTTTCTTACCATCTGCTTGCGCTGAAGGAGTCTGTTTGTCATGAACTTCCTAGTTCTTATGGTCACTGTGTCATTCTGCAAAACAGAGTACACAGAAGTGATACAAAACCATAGTTTACAAAACCTAATTTATATATAACGCAGGACACCATTGCAGTCAGCACTCGAAGTTAACTGCATTCCAATTAAACACACTTGTCTCACGCTATAGGATTCACCCTAGAGAACTAAAGTACACAGAAGAACAGTCATGAGTCAGACAGAAGCATGTAAACCCCCTTTATTTTAACATGCTGAAATAATTTCATTCAGATCACTGAGCCCAACTCCCTGTGAAAGCAGGTTCCCTACAGCAGGTCACACAGGTAGACTTCCAGATAGGTCTTGATATCTCCAGATGTGGAGACCCCACAACTTCTCTGAGCAGCCTGTTCCACTGCCCTGCCACTCTGATAGTAAAGGAGTTCTTCCTTGCATTAATATCGAATCTCCTATGCTCCAGCTGCTGCCCATTACCTCTTATTCTACTGATGCTCTTCACTGAAAAGACTCCACCCCCCCCCCATCAACCTGACACTTTAGATATCTATAAACAGTAATGCATTGCCCTCTCAGCTTCCTCTCCTCCAGAAAGAAGAGTCTCAAGTCTCTCAGCCTTTCCTCATGCAAGAGATGCTCCACACCTTTAATTACTTTAATCACCTCCGAGCACTATAAAAAGATAAGATTCCTTATGAAAGCTACACATTTTGTCCTGATGGGGCCTTTCAGACAGGAAGTACCAAAGAAGTAAGACACGAGTACGACCCACACGGAACGCAGAGACTCAGCACTTCAGTACCTCAGTACTGCCTGCACCTACAGCCGCTCATCCTGGCAGCGGCAAGGCGGCCCAGCACCGCCCAGCCTCATCCCCACAGCTCCTAGCGGCATCAACCAGGCCGCAGGAATCCCGGCTGTAAGCAGCACCGTCTCCCATCCGCCGCACGCCATACCCGCGCAGCCCCCTGCAGGCAGGCCAGCCCGGCAGAGCGCTGCTTCCCAGGAGGCTCTCGGAGCGCGGATGGCGACACAGCAGGGCGGATAGCGCGACCTCAGCAGCCCCACACTCACCATCTTGTCGGCTCCTTCCCTGCCAGCGAGCGAGAAAAGGAAGTGGCGCCGCGGCGCAGCCAATCATAAGGCGGCGCTGGGGGCCTTCAGCCGGGGCGGGGCCATGAGCGAGCCTGGCTGTTCCAGTGCCGGAGCTGTGTGGAAAGAGTATGGCTGTATTGACAGGGCTTCACGTGGGCTTTCCGTAGCTAAGTAGGGTGCCTCAGTAGGCTCGCGCTGTGACCCGGTTCTGCTCGTTTGCCGATTTGTTCTGTCCTGCTCCCGGTGTGGGAGACCGGGGAACACGGGACCGGCGCGGAGCCTCGGCGCCCGCACCCGTGGGAGGCCGTGCGCTCTCTCCGGCAGGGGGCGCTGCAGGAGGGCGCTGCGTCGCTCTCTCCATCCTGCTCCCATCGATCTATGGTAGTCGGTTTGGTGCCGCTGCCGCCGCATGCAGTCTCCGTGCCGCCGGCGCCATGGTGAAGGAGCAGTTCCGCGAGAGCGATGTGGCCAAGAAAATGTGAGCGGGACCGTGGCGCGGGAGGCAACTGAGACCGGGGGCTGGAGGGGCTCTTGGGAAAAGCGGTGGTGCGGGCGGGGGGGCCGCGTGTGCGCAGTCAGCCTGAGTGACCCTGTGTGAACTCTCGCCTCCCAGAAGCCACATCTGCTTCGGGATGAAATCCCCAGAGGAGATGCGGCAGCAGGCCCACATCCAGGTGGTCAGCAAGAACCTGTACAGCCAGGACAACCACCACGCCCCGCTGCAGTACGGCGTGCTCGACCACCGCATGGTGAGGAGCCTCGGTTTCCTACAACGTCCCTTTTGGGGAATGGCTTGAAATAGTTACAAATGAGATATCTGAAGTTTAGTATTCAAAATATACGCAAATATATTTCTACTTCAACAACATAGGCTGTTAGTTGCAATGGCATCTGCAACTTGGCAGTTGGATGGCTCAGCAGAGCACTCTTGGGAGTTAGGAGATGAGATTTCTCTGCCCAGTTCTTAGAGACCCAGAGACATTCATCCACAAAACATGGGGCTGTAGGTCCGTGGGCTGCGGATCAGTTGTCACAGCTGCATGGTTCATTGTCTCTACTGTGAGGAGGTGCTGTGTGGAAAACTTTTCTCCTCCCTCTACTCTGCTCCAATGAGACCACATCTGGAATACTGTGTCCTGTTCTGTGCTCCCCAGTTCAAGAAAGATAGGGAACTTCTAGGGAGAGTCTAACAGGAAGCCTCAGCAATGTTGAGGGTTCTGGAGCATCTCCCTCCTGAGGAAAGGCTGAGAGACTGTTCAGCCTGGAAGAGAAGGCTGAGAGGGGATCTAATCAATTTGCAGCAGTAGGGTAAGGGGCAATGAGAACAAACTGCAAGTTGCATATAAATATGTAAAATAACTTCTTTACTGTAAGGGTGATAGTGCCCTGAAACAAGCTGCTCAGAGAGGTTGTGGAGTCTCCTTCTCTGGAGATATTCAAGATCTGTCAGGACAGCTGCCTACTAGACCTGCTGTAGGGAACCTGCTTTAGCAGGGGGTTGGACTCACTGATCTCCAGAGCTCCCTTCCAACTCTTGTGATTCTATGATATGTATTTCATGAAGTGCCACTGACATGCTTCTGTTACTGGGAAAAAAAAAGAGTGAGGGCTGTGGGTCTGCTATCAAGTTGCCTAGCCTAAGGACTGTTCTGTCTTTTACATATTTAGCTGATTACAGCTAAAGCTTTATTCTGTGCATATATTCCTTTCCTTTCATAGGGAACAAGTGAAAAAGATCGTCCCTGTGAAACCTGCGGAAAAAACCTGGCTGACTGTTTGGGACACTATGGGTACATTGACTTGGAACTGCCGTGTTTTCACGTTGGATACTTCAAAGCTGTGATTGGCATCTTGCAGGTAAACTTAATTTTCATTTGCCTCAATATCTAGGCTGGTAAAAGGAAATGATTAAAGAGAAATGAGATACTGAGATGATACAAGAGGTACTGCTTGAAAAACAGTGGTTCAGAGGACAAATGTAAGATTGTGTTAATTTAAGTCCCACAGAACTTAGACAAGGATTTTTTTTCTGTATTTTTTTCCTGTGAACTTGTGTTTTTTTTGTTGGTGTTGTTAAGATATATGAATTCATCTTTCATCCAAGTCTGCAGTATTTTGTTAAAAAATCCTGTCTGCTAGTGAAGAGCTCAGGTTGTGGTAGAAGTTACAACTCTGCATGTTTGTATTAAACGACTGTGCTTATGTGTTCATGTTAAAGATGATCTGCAAAACCTGTTGCCGTATCCTGCTGTCAGTAGAAGAAAGAAAACAGTTTTTGGATTACTTGAAGCGGCCAGGCCTTACGTATCTTCAGAAGAGAGGGCTGAAAAAGAAGGTGTCTGAAAAGTGCCGGAAGAAAAACACTTGTCCTTACTGTGGTGCCTTTAATGGTGAGCATTGACATTAGCAGTTTTTCATAGTTCTTTACTGTGATGGTTTTTATCCTTGTTCTTTCCACAGTTAATGGATATTTTCTCTGTCTACTCTTAAGAAATGGGTTGTTGCATTCTTTATACCAAGCAAAGTCTTATTGACATTTCACATATGTGGAAGTAGACATTGACCGAGTAACTTATTTTTTATGCATCTCTTCATTACAATGACCAATACTTAATACTTGAATAAGGTGTGTATTGAAAATGCTAAGTCACAGCCTGAAGCAGTGATTGAACACCTGGTGGGAAGGCAGGGCCAAGCCTGAGGGGAATGAGGTGCATGCGATGTAGCTAAGTGACCGAAAGGGGTGGAACCAGGATCCACACCTTCCCAGACATCCTTTAAGGGTTGGCAGCAGAGGTAAGTCTGTTTCTCTGGAGATCTTTGTGTATCTGAGGCCTTTTGAAGATGAGTAGCATCTTTTCTTTGTTTTTGTGCGCACAGCTGTTGTATTTCAGCAAGTCCTTGCTGCAGTCTGGGATCTTGCTGTTCTACTGTCTTTGCTGTGTTTTCCATTATTCTACAGGGGCCAAAAAAAGAAAGCCCTGTTTAATCATTTGTTTAAAATGTGGTAAGCTATTGTTGATAATTGGTACCTTATCTTGGAAGCATTTGTAGACTGTAATTCTCATCTTCATTTTTCATAATTCCATTAAGCTGTTCTTCATAGCGTTAGACATGCTTGCCATTTTCTGGGAGGGTGACTTGATTTTGAAGCAATTCTTTATGTTTTTCTTTTGTTGTTAAGTTTTTCTTTAGAACAACAACAACATTTTCTTGCAGGAACTGTGAAGAAATGTGGTTTGCTGAAAATAATACATGAAAAGTACAAAACCAATAAGAAAGTTGTAGATCCGATAGTATCCACTTTCTTGCAGTCCTTTGAAACTGCCATTGAACATAACAAAGAAGTAGAGCCTTTACTGGGAAGAGCTCAGGTGAGCTTTGTCATTATTTCAACTTTTTGCTAGTTTTTATGCATGAAATAAAGCTTTTGAAAGGTTTTCAATGTAGCAGTTTATTGTGGACCAGTTGTCATGGTTTTACGTTTTTTTGGTTTTCAGTATTTCGCATCGTAACATCAAGTAGTGCACTGGGAGTTAAAGTGTTAGTGCTCCACTTCCAAGTATTTTTAAATACTGAGACACAAGAAGAATGTTTACTGTATTGTGAACATTACTTTGTTTCTTAGTGTCTTCTGGTATGTAGTTTTCTGCCTGTAAGTGAGGGGGTTGTTCTTCGTATGTAAAAATTCAAGAAGCTTAAAAAAAAAAAAAAAAAAAGAGGGGATGGGGCAGGACATTTAGATCCAAAGAAATGCTATGTGTACCTGCAGATTTACTGTAGCTCTGAGTTGATAATACCTAGGAGTTTGTTCTCTTCAGAAGAATGTAATAGTGCCAAGGAGAGAGGAGACTTAATCAGCTTTTACTGTTTCATACGGCTTTGAATTGTGTGCAGTTGTTTCTTTCTGTTCTTGGTGAGCTGGGAAGACCTCAGGGTAGATACATGCACAGCGGAAGTAATGAGTGTCTGGAATTTCTCATACTGCAGCAGTAGGTGTACTAGAAGAGAAACGAAAAGTGTTTCTTGTCTTATTTTTTTAAAAGAAAAACTAGAAAGCACTGTAGTTCATGTCAGTTTCTGCTAATTAAGTAAGAAAAGTATTTCAAGTTTGTTGTAGTGCCTCTATTACATTGATTTAAGAAGTAACTATGAAATACTGCTAAAAATGAACATAATGCTGATAAACAAAGGCAACAAAAATAACAAGTGTAAGAAACTATAAAGGTTGGTTCAGAATTAATAAACTAAAACTTAGCTTTATGTGTGTTGATAGTGGTTTTCTCTTTGTCCTTTTTAAATACTGATTGTTCAAAGATCGAGTAGATGAAGGGAGGAAGGAAGAGTTGTTACATGATGTCTTGATTTTACCATTCTCTGTTGGATTTTGTAGGAAAATTTGAATCCATTAGTAGTATTGAACCTCTTTAAAAGAATCCCAGCAGAAGATATCCCTCTGCTTCTAATGAACCCAGAAGCAGGTAAGCCTTCAGATTTGATCCTCACAAGGCTTCTAGTGCCTCCACTGTGTATCAGACCCTCTGTTGTGAGTGACTTGAAGTCTGGCACCAATGAAGATGATTTGACAATGAAACTGACAGAGATCATTTTCCTCAATGATGTAATAAAAAAGGTGAGTCATCCTTCAAGCTCTCTGAGACTGTTACTTTCAAAATGTTTAGTACTGCATATAGGCAGGTGGGTTTATATGTACTGCTGCTCCCACTCCTGCAAACTGTGTTGTACCGCTGTGATGTTTGGAATTCTGTTGAAAGAAATCAAGTTGCTTCAAGTAGAGCTAGCTCTCTGGCTGCTTCTGATATAGGACCTGCTAAAAATGTATTGGAGACCTGGGACAAGATTTTTCATTTTGGTTTTGGTCTGTGAATTCATTTTATGTTTGGTTGTGGGTTTTTTCTGCCCCCTTCTCATTACTGTAACATTTTTTTAAATGGCTGCTTACAGTGAAAACATATTTTCTTTTGTGTAAACCTTTCTAGTTCTTGACCTTTTTCTATTCTATCTGTTTTTAAGAAATCAGTTTTCAGTTAGTGCATTTATCAAGCTGAATAGAAATATATCTGACAGTTTATCATTTGTTTAGAGGAACTGTTCTACCAGACTAATTCTTTTTCAAGATTTTCAAAACTGATCTTTTGTCAGAAAAACAAGACTAAGTTAGCAAACTCTCCCATCATTGAAGAATGACTAAGTACTGATTGTTTTCCTGGTTGTGAAATTATATTATCTTCAGCGGATTGGAAAAGTATATAATTTAAAGGAATTCATGGTTTGTGCATTTGTCAAAAGCAGACAAAAACAACATTTCTTTGTTGTTTTTGTGGAAAGACTTATACTCTAGCAATGGAAAGTTGCCTTGCCTTTTTCATTCTAATGAGTGTGAAGTTTTTTCATTTTATTTTCTGAAAAAGAGTTGTGCTCGTTATCAGAATTAAAGCTCTTTACTAGTTTGTTGCTTTATTTTCTGAAATGGATGACCTTTTTTTTTTTTTAGCACAGGATATCAGGAGCCAAAACGCAGATGATTATGGAAGACTGGGACTTCCTTCAATTGCAATGTGCCCTTTACATCAACAGTGAGCTTTCTGGAATTCCTCTGAACATGGCACCTAAAAAATGGACCAGAGGTTTTGTCCAGAGACTTAAGGGAAAGCAAGGTTTGTCTAGGAAGTTGGTTTTAGTTAAGTTAGAACTATTTTCTATTTCAAAACATCTCTTTGTTACCATTGTGTTGTGCTACTGTTATGTACCTTGAAAGATATTCTAATGCGTTACCATAACAGGCAGCATTTTGAAATTAATTTTCTCTGAAGGAGTTCTTGTTTTCTTGTTAGGTCGGTTTAGGGGGAATCTGTCTGGAAAGCGAGTGGATTTCTCTGGCAGAACGGTTATTTCCCCTGATCCTAACTTAAGAATAGATGAAGTAGCAGTGCCTATTCACGTTGCTAAAATACTGACTTTTCCTGAGAAGGTAGGTAGCGCAGAACCAGAACTTTTATCTGCCTTTTTGTGGTTTTTTTGGGGGGGTTGTTTTGTTGTTAGGTTTTTTTAATCATACACAAGTAGAGTTATTACTTACACTGTTCTTCTAAAACGGAATAAATGTGTTGTTTATCTGCTCAACATTTGATTTGGTTGCAGCTGGTAAACAAAACTTGTACTTTCGGATGTATACAAGTACTGTGGAAGCATTAGGGTAAGGAGTGACAGACCAGGATAGAATGGTTTACCTTGATGTTTTCAGTCTTGAAATATAGCTTCATATTTTCATTGATTTATCTGCTTAAGGAGCGTTTGTCTTATTTCTAAATTTCCTTACCAGACTTTTCATGTGTTTTCACCATTACTGTGCTCTAAATTTTCCTCTTTTTACTTCACAGCTGAAGGCTGTGAGGGGAATTATCAGTTGAGCTGAAAATTTGCAAATGTTTCACTTGTTCCTGTTTGAAATGTTTATGCAATAGGTGAACAAAGCAAATATTAATTTTATGAGGAAACTTGTCCGAAATGGTCCTGATCTTCATCCTGGAGCCAACTTCATTCAGCAAAGGCACACACAGATGAAAAGGTACCATGTTTATCTGTAATTATTCACTTTTCCTCTTTTCTCATGAGCTTGTTCTTACTGCTGTGTGGAATCAATTATATCTAAAGGGATTGGCATCACTTTTTATCTCTAGCATCTTTCATAAAGGACAGTAGCAAAAAAAAAAAATATATGAAAAGGAGCTATATACTAAACCTGAAGAGATTATACATATATATATATATAGTGAATATATACTTAAAATTCACATATTAATGATAGTGAACTGCAATTAGATTACTTTAGGGCACTCTCTATTTGGTATCGAGGCCAAGATACCATAGGTAGTATAGAAACTTGAGTGAGATGAATGTTTTGGGTCTTACTGAGAGGTGATAAGTGAAAGGAGACAATATTGGTAACTTTGCGCTGTTTTCACGGAAGGGCTATCAGTTTATAGATACTAAAAAGTAATTGTATGAGAGTGAAACTCCTTGTTGTCCCTGATACAACTAAAATAATTGGTTTGTCTTTGTAGGCTTTCTTAGTTTTTGTGGTAATGACTGTGGTTTTTACTGATATCACAATTTTGTCACTTAAAACAGCAACTGATCTAATGTTTCATGATGCAGTCCCTACATTCTGTCATCTAGTCATTGCAGTACAAATACTCCAACATTTAATGAAGAAGCTTGCATTGTGAACACAGAATTTATTAGAAGTTCTCTTTATGTCTTTGTCTTTTTGTTTATGACACGTTGTTGTGTGTTGTTATAAGATTTTTGAAATACGGAAACCGAGAAAAGATGGCACAGGAGCTGAAATTTGGTGATATTGTGGAACGGCATCTTATAGATGGTGATATTGTCCTGTTCAACCGACAGCCCTCTCTTCATAAGCTGAGCATTATGGCTCACATTGTGAGTGCACAGTCTAACAGTAAGGTGGTAGTACATCACGTGATTGTGAAGAGGCCTTCATTTGCAGCTGTTTATCTCTTGCATGTACAGAAATAAATAGCTGCTTTTCTAACCGTGCAGTTGTGCTTTTTGCATGGGAATTGATGTGTAACTGGGCAGTATGCTGCCAGACAGTTCTTTTAATAGCTCTATTTGACTTCAGAATCTGTTTTTGGGTAAGCATTTCATTATTGTAGAGTTCTTGTGGCCTCTACAAAGCATTCTGTGTAAATACTTTATAATATAAGTTAGATGTATTTGTGTAACCAATAATGTGTTCAGTTTCTATTGTTTCATGGCTGTGATGAGTCCTACAGTCAGAAATTTTGATGCATATCTGTAATAAATAGAATGTATAATGCCTACAAAGAAGTACCTGAGCTTAGTTTTTTTTCTCTCTTCACTGCATGCAAAGCATTTTTTTTTTCTGTTTGCAGGCTAGAGTAAAACCCCATAGAACATTCAGATTTAATGAATGTGTCTGTACACCATACAATGCAGACTTTGATGGAGATGAGATGAACCTTCACCTTCCTCAGACAGAAGAAGCAAAAGCAGAAGCACTTGTTTTAATGGGGGTATGTATGTAGATCACGTATTGGGACTTTGCTAGTGATGGCCATGCCTTGTCATACTGATCTTACATGTGAGATCCAAAATCATCATCAGGTTCATGGGTAGTATGCAGCTGTGAAACTCCCTAGAAGCAAAATGTGAAAGGGAATTGAGAATAAACCAGGGCTGTTAATCTGACAGTAGATTGAGTGATAGTCTAATACATGTGCATTTAGCATTCATGGTAAATTCTGGATTTTTAAATAAGTACATGTTGTCAACGTATTTCTGCTTGACTACCATTATCAGTTGCTGCCAAAGTAGTGTGTTTGTGCTGAGCTAATAGGTACTAGAGAAAACAGATGAGTAGGATTTTATTTAGGAGGGGGAAAAAATAGAAAAAAGATGGTAAATAGAGGAATATGGTACTTGCAGTGCCTTATCTGTAGCATGAAAGTAGAGTCAGTAGCAGTAATTCAAGGATTTTCCAGTATGTTGGTCCTCTCACAGGTGACTACTTCTGTTGTGCAAAGACAGCTGTTGTTTGCAGCATGTACTGACTTGCTGAGGTGATTTGGGAGCTTAAAAAGAAAGCTTCAACAATTAAAAAAATAATAATAAATGTATAATCTAGGTTTCTGTTGTTCTGTGAATAGTTCAGGCAAATCTAAGGCAGCCAGGTACTGGATAATGGGGTTACAGAGATGGCTAACTGGAGCAGGAAATAGTATGAGTGGAAGCTCCTTTCCCTAAACTCAATTTGTTTGCTGTAGAATGATGTTTGAGGAGAAGCAGTATTTCAGTTTATGTTTGTGGTACATATTAAATCATCGTTTTTAATGTTTTTTAATGTTTTTTTTAATGTTAAAATGCATGGATGCATTTTAAAAATATTTGAGTGAAGTGGATACAGGAATTGGTACATAAATCTACCTAAATGGAATATCAGTGTTTTGCAGTCTGTAACTTTTAATTCTACATCATATAGACTAAAGCAAACTTGGTAACACCAAGGAATGGAGAACCCCTAATTGCTGCTATTCAAGATTTCTTAACAGGTGTGTACTGTACTTAATCTTATTTTAGAGCTGTGTAAAGTAAGAATTCTTTGAGAATCCTTTTTTAATAATTTTTCTATATCAACTTAAAATTTTGTCTTTTTCAAGTAAAAGTGACTGTATCAGAGTAAGGCCATATTTTTAGTCTGAAATAGGATGTTCTTCAGATTCCTTCTGATACTGGCAACTTTAGTTGGTGCCATTTTTAGTAGCTTTTCATGGTTTGTGGCCTTTTCAATGTCAAAAGTGAATGTTTGGGAACTTCACTTGTTATGTAGTTATTATGATTTATTAATTAATTATGGTTGTGGTAGAGGAGTTAAACTTATTAGCCTAAAATGAGTTTTAACCTACAGTAAGTATCTTCAGTTTGTGTTATTTCTTTGAGAGAAGTAATGAATGTATGAAAGTGTATAAAGTCAGTGCTGAAGCTTTTATTTTACTTATGATATAGTGTATGAAAAAGAATAGATGGTAGCAAAGGAGAGTTGTGATGAGGAGGGGTTTGGCCTCTTCTCCTAGTCGGCAAACAGGACCCAAGGAAATGGCCACAAGTTGGCCAGGGGAGATTCAGATGAGACATAAGGAAGAACTTTTTCTCTCAGAGAGTAGCCAGTGGAATGGCCTGCCCAGGGAGGTGGTGGAGTCGCAGTGTTCAAGAGGCGTCTGGATGAGGAGCTACAAAATATGGTTTAGTAGCTTGTGGTAGCAATGGTGATGGGAGGACGGTTGGACTCAGATGATCTTGTAGGTCCTTTCCAACCTTGTGATTCTATGATTCTGTGATTCTATGAAATCTGACTGTGATACAATAAATTTTATCTGGAAAGCTGTGTAAACCATTGTTATTTTGTGCAGTACACAGTTACTTAGTATCAGAATGAGGTCATTAATACTGAATATGCAATAACCTCTAAATGTAATCACTTTTTACATTTCAGGTGCCTATCTTCTTACACTAAAAGATACCTTTTTTGATCGAGCAAAAGCCTGTCAAATCATTGCTTCTATTCTGGTTGGCAAAGATGAAAAAATTAAAGTTCGTCTTCCTCCCCCAGCAATTCTGAAGGTTATTTACTGTTATTTAATATTATAAACACTTTCTCTGTATGTTCTTTACCTATGGTGACGTTTTCAGCAAAAAGACCATTCTTATGTTTTCTGCTGTTTGTTTTGTATTAGATACTGTAAGGAATAAAGTGCATTCATTCTATGAATTTATATGAACCTTTTTAACAAGGAGCAGTGTTTCTTTGACTGCTTTTGCCATTCAAAATGAGAAAATATAGCTTTTTTTAGCAGTGATGTGTTTACTTTTGTTTAACTACAAGTGAGTGAAGTACATAATTACATAAATTTTTAATCTCTTATAGCTTCAGATGGCATTACATAAATAAGTAACTATAAATGTGATACTTCGCTTGTGAAATGAAATTCATGTAGCATCGTATTTTTTCCTTTTCTAATCAGGGAAATGTGACAACGCGAGGGAGCAGTGGAGCGTGTCTCAGTAAATGCATGCACATACCCTTACGGAAAGAATAGACGCTTGGGAATCAGTATTTTTATTTATGTAGAAATGCATATTGTTTCTCTATTCAAAGGAATAGCATTATGTAGCTTTCTATTTAGTATGGAAAGATTAAGAATTAAAAACAGAATTTTACAATGAAGCTCTTACTTGCTGCTTCTACTAGTTGTATCATAAAATCTGTAACCCTAATTTCTGTCATTTTATTTTCCTAAGCCGGTCACACTCTGGACAGGAAAACAGGTTTTCAGCCTCATTCTCAAACCCAGTGATGACTGTCCTGTAAAAGCCAATCTGCGAACCAAGGGCAAGCAGTATTGTGGCAAAGGGGAAGATTTGTGTTACAATGATTCTTGTGAGTGACACTTCTAAAGCTGTATTTTGGAAGCTTTCAATAACATTGTAGATGTTCAAATTCAGACTGCTTCTGGACGTGTTTCAGAGGTGAACTGAGTATGAGAATCTTTGAATAAAGAGAACCATTGCTTGGTTTCTGAGATTTTTTTTGGCTGTAATTAATAATGAATTACTGTAGTTTGTTGTCCATGATTGAGGACTTTATTTTTGGATGGGTAAAATGAAAAGCTTGATTTTCTTTGAAGAATTAAGTGCTTAGTGCTTTTATTTTATTTTTTAAACAAAAAAAATAATTAATACTTCTGAGAAACATTGTGAATAAAATAGATGCACTTGCCATTCTGAGGTAGAAGGAAAATACATATGTGTTCACTTCTGTAGGTAAGATCAGTTTGTAGACTGTTCCCTCTTAAATACTCATTCATATACTTATTTAGATTCAGTAAATGTTCATCATTTGATTTTGTTCTTTTCTTGAACAGAACTTTTATTTGAAGAACTGCTCTCTTCTTTAAAGAGTTTAAGTCATGCTTTAGAATTATGAATTATTTTTGCTTTTCTATTTCTAGATGTTACAATTCAGAATAGCGAGTTAATGAGTGGCAGTATGGACAAAGGAACCCTAGGTTCTGGATCAAAAAACAATATCTTCTACATTTTGCTGAGAGACTGGGGACAAGTGGAAGCTGCAGATGCCATGTCAAGGCTAGCCAGACTTGCTCCTGTCTATCTTTGTAAGTTTCCTTGTAAAACAATATCTTAAAGCAGAAATACAGAACAATCAAGCAAAATTTTTGCTTCAAATACAATGTATCATGTTCAAAACAAAACAGAGAAAAAACAAAAAAATAGTCATTAAATTGTCAAGTAGTGAAACAATTGGTATGTATACAAAGTGCTTATGTCTGTCATAATGGCAGCAGGAAATAACAAAGTTCCAAATGACAAAATTTCCTGATTTTTCATTTCTATTTTTTAATGTATGAGGTTGAGCTAGCATTATAATCTTTTTATTTTATGACAGCTAATCGTGGCTTTTCAATTGGGATTGGTGACGTTACCCCAGGTCAAGGCCTGTTAAAAGCTAAGTATGAGCTGCTGCATGCTGGCTATAAGAAATGTGATGAAT
Source organism: Phasianus colchicus (assembly GCF_987193195.1). Classification (NCBI taxonomy): domain Eukaryota; kingdom Metazoa; phylum Chordata; class Aves; order Galliformes; family Phasianidae; genus Phasianus; species Phasianus colchicus. The sequence goes on from NC_143443.1 coordinate 13,539,962, forward strand.
ACATTGAAGCACTGAACACTGGCAAGCTACAGCAGCAGCCTGGTTGTACTGCAGAAGAGACACTAGAGGTAAGCATTTTAAATTAAGTCAATATATATTTAGAATAGAAATTTCATGAACGTATTCACAGAATTTGTGAAGCTAAACATTGTCTCCTGATGCTTAAAAATATAAGCAAGTGTGGTCTGTCTATGCGCAACTTTTGTTGTGTGAATATCTAATCCTTTAGATGCATATAGCCACCTAAATGTTAAAATGTTAGCTAAATGCTTAAAAACCAGGATCCTTCAACCCCACTGGAAGTATTGAGGTGACACAATAAGAGAATGAAAACAAGATTAATTGCATTTACCAATATTTACTGAATTAGTAAACAGCAGTAACAACAATTAATCTAGTCCAAGAAACAAAACTCTTTTAAATAGAATTCTGTCCACAAGCAATATTTATTCTTATATCCTATTTCAGCAGCCATTAAGTGGACTTCAGTTACACTTTTTACTTTTTTTCAGTTTAAAAGAAAAAAAAAAATTAAGATAGCTAACATTATCCAAAAGCTTAGGGACGTGATCTAAGTGATATCTGCTGAAGAATACTATGTTAATTGCCTTTAATAGTTTTATACGTCTGTTCTCTTGGCTATCAATGTATTTTCTTTTACTTTGTTAATAGTAGAAAGGGGCATAGGGGAGGAAGTGTAGGAGGAAAAACAAAGACAGGAAAACCCACCCTGTGAAGTACTTCCACATTTGTCTAGTTACAGTTCACCTGAAAGAAGTCTTCCCGTGTTTTATGCTTTTCCTCTTCTCAGAGATCCTGGTTTTTGATAGTTATTTTATAAAAATAGTTATAGTTATTTTATAAAAATCAGATATATTAGCATTGTACATTATGAGAGCATTCCAAAATTACTTCTTTGCCTTAATCTTTCACATAGTACAGCTTAGCTTAGTGTAGTACTTGACTTAACTAGCTTAAGCTGGTGCTGCTAACAAAAGAGGTTGTAATGTCCCCAGATACTGCTGCCTTAACCCAACAAAGAATTACTTTGCTGCAAACTGGAAAGTTACACAAGTTAAAAGTTGCAACTTTACTAAAACAAATTCCAGGCTTATTTCTCTTAATTCTATTTTTAGTTCTTATGTACTGCTGGAAAGTGGTAGTATGTTGTTTGCATATGGCTTTTTTATTAATACTAAATCTCTGTTCTTGGATTTCAGGCCTTAATACTTAAAGAACTCTCTGTTATCAGAGATCATGCTGGCAGTGCCTGTCTCAGAGAACTGGACAAGAGCAACAGTCCCCTTATTATGGCTCTTTGTGGTTCTAAAGGTAGGGATAGCTGAGTTCCAGAATTTGTTTGTTAATTCCTTCTCTGTTAGACTTAGTTGTTCTGTCATAATAGCTTATTTTATGCAGGCAGTTGTGCAATTATCAAATTCACATCCTGCAAATTTGAAATGACTCCTTTCAGTAATAGCTAGTTGGATCTCATTAACTGAAAATGAGCTGGTGAACTATTTATTGTCTTTAATTTTTTTGTACTAGTTGAAAAGCATCCTACTAGGACTTGTTCTTAAGACTTTTGTTGTACCTCCCACTTGAAGAATCTCTGTCACATGGAAAAATCAGCCAGAAATGATCCCTTGAGAATTAGAAATAGCAAAAAGCCATTTTCACTGCAAATAAAGCTTTTTCATTCTCTGAGGTTTGTTTTGTTGTAGAAATCATGGTAAACACTTAACCCTTCTTTTAAAATAAATGCTGAAATATGCTTATTTGAGAAACTGTGAATCAAAATACTAAGGCTATGATCATGGGTTTTGTAAACCAGAATCCATAATACAAAACAGGATGGTGTTGAGTTATAATGAATGTCCATGGCTCCAAGAAAATATAGAATTGCTAGCTATCTTCAAAGAAATGAAGGCAGCTCTGTCAGGGTGTTGATATTACTTATTTGTAAGATTTTTCCTTCCTTTTTAGGCTCCTTCATTAATATATCCCAGATGATTGCATGTGTAGGTCAACAGGCTATCAGTGGGTCCAGAGTTCCTGATGGATTTGAGAATAGGTCTTTGCCTCATTTTGAGAAGCATTCGAAGGTAATTCTGTATGTTAAAACACTGTAAAGAAAAGTTAAGAAACAAGTTAACCTAGAACATTTTAAGAAAGGTGCATAGTGAAGAAACAGGAACACATACAGTTAATGTAAAATGTTTTGAATGTAATGTGGAGCTTAGTAGTATTGTGAATTGTTTTGGGACATTTCATTAGCCCAAATATTTACAGCTAGAACATGTTGTTTTCCATGGTAGATTTCTAATTTAGTAATTTAAAGTAAGTTGGATGCATTTTTGGTTCTTATGAGAGTTCTAAAATCATTTGCTAATTTGTCTTGCTGTCTCTCACTGTCCTGAGTTTTCAGTACACCTTTTGGGTGTGTTATCAGTGAAACATGTCAGAAAAATCATTCTGGAGTAAGTTTTTTCTTTTTGTACTAGGATATCATTGGATGCTTTGTACATAGAGCAATGAGGAATCATGCACTTGTTAATGCAAATAATGAGATTTGTGGTTTATTGTTTTTTTTTTCTTAACCTCTCATCTGAAATGTAAGGATCACTAGAGAAAGTTCTTTACACCAATCATCAATCTTGTTAACAGATTTAACTCAAGTGTCAGATGATAACCATGACACTTAGATCAGTTACTGAAGTCCAAGTTTCAATTTATGAATTGTGCAACGTAAAATCTTGTATTTCCTGAGTAAATTCAGGAAGGAAAAAACTACTTTGGTTATGTAAGGATGAAAAATTCAAGTTTTAACTTTGGCTTTTTTTACTGATTTAGAAAGCACTTCCTATTATGTAGTGGCATATGGTAGTCTTCAAACACAAACCTTTTGTAGCTCATACGTGATTCTGTGTCATTATGGAGACAGCTTGGTGTTTTTTGACTTTGTAATGCCTGCATAAAGTTCACTGTCAAGAACTGTTCTCAGTCATCATAGGAAAACATTCACAAGAATTAGTTACATATATTTCTCCATATTTTTTTCTGGATTCCTTGGTCTTAGCATGAACATTTGTATCATCCTTTCAATTCCCTTACCATTAAGTGAAGTTGACTTGTTAGAAGTTGGTGTAGTGTTTACAAGAGTGGCTAGAGACGTGGCTGGACTTAAAAGCGAGCTAAAATCTTGTTTAGTAGTTTGGAAAAACTAGGTGAGGGTACTGAAACCTGTGTCACATTTAAAATACATTACGTTTCAGAGCTAAACACAACTGTGACAAATTGTTCTATGCTTATATATCACCTATCTTTTTTTTCTGTTATGTTTGTGAAGAATGTTCATTGTTTCAACTTCTTTCCACTCTTTCCTGTAGCTTCCAGCAGCAAAAGGCTTTGTTGCTAACAGCTTCTATTCTGGGTTGACTCCCACTGAATTTTTTTTTCACACTATGGCTGGTCGAGAAGGTCTGGTTGACACTGCTGTAAAAACAGCTGAAACTGGATATATGCAGGTAACTCTCAGTGGAGTGGGAGCTTCAATTTTTCCAAATGAGACTATTTACTTAATGCTTGATGGGACAGGGGGCAGTGCATGTGTTTTGTGTAGTTTTTATTGTTGTATGTTTTTAATGTAAGAATAGTTTATTTTGGAAAGTAAATTTTGCTCGGTTCTCTGGTAGGTGTGAGGCTTGTGAGAGACGTCAAGCAATAGTGTAGTAATATGCTTGTGTTAAGCTGTTTTCTTTTGAGTGTAGCCAATAAAAGCCCTCATTCTAGGTAATTACTGAGGACTGCTTTCAAGGTGCTTTAATTTTTGTGCAGATATAACATAGATTTGAGCTGAATGACTTTTCAGATTTGATATTGTGATGATGAGAAACAGAAAAAGCATCTATAAGATGTCTGGATGATATAAATGTGTCTAACCCTTTCTTCTAGTATCTGTCCTCTTTAGGTGGCAGCCTGTAGAGACTTGGATTTCCCAGAAAATGAATCTATGTAAGAGACAATAGCTAGCTAACACTGTTGGAAGAATGGCAACTACTGGCTTTGGATGGATGAGCTAATTGTTTTTTTATCAGTGAAAGCAGTTGTCTGGTTTTGTTGCTGTATGCAAAATTAATATCACTTGAGAAACAAACCTGACTACAAGAATACAAAAGAATACAAGACTTGAGATTTTTTTTTTTTTTCATGAATAACCACAAATAGTCTTCAGACTGTAATAGGTTATTGCAGTTTGGCATTCTGGAATTCTGTAGTATAGGAAGCAATAACAAAATTGTATTGTGACTTTAAATTTTGTTATTGCTGTCTCTCACGGTATGGGGAAGGTCTAGGGAATGTGTGGCTTAAAATAGGCTTTTGTGCCTGCTCTGTCAAATGTACTTCCCGACTCCATTTTCTATAATTTTTATGGTCCCAACCAATAAAACAATCACATTTTATCTTCCCTGCATCTTTTTTTCCCTCAGAGGCGGCTGGTAAAATCCCTTGAAGATCTCTGTTCACAGTATGATTTGACAGTCAGAAGTTCTACTGGTGACATTATTCAGTTTATTTATGGAGGAGATGGCTTGGATCCTGCAGCAATGGAAGGGAAGGATGAACCACTGGAATTTAAGCGAGTTCTAGACAATATCAGAGTAAGGATTAGTGACATTGTGTTCCAAGTGAAAAGACTATTATGCATGTGGGAAGGAGAAAGAAATTATGCAGAGCATTGTTTCAATTAAAGAATTTAAATCACTTTTTTGGCAGTCCTGATATCAGGGTTTTTTAGCACGTCTGCTAAGTTATAGATACCTTTCACGTTAGAATACAACAACTGGAACTTAAGTGTATGAGCAGTGAAAAGCTGTGTTCTTACATACATTGGCATACATAACACCATATGGTAGCGAAGTTACTATTGATTCAGTCAGATGTTGTGTTGGATTTAAATTACACAAAGCAATTCTTATTTAATTCAAGACTTTTTTGTGCTGAAGTATTGCTTAGGTCATCCTAACATTTTGTTGAGTAACTCTTGAAATATTGTGATTTTTGAAAGCAATATTGTTTATTTTTTGTTTTGCTTTCTTTTTCACAACATACATAAAGCCTTTTGCTGAAATGATTGTCCAGGTTTCTGTAATCTAAGTGTAATAAATTAACAGATTAGAAATCTGGATGTGTACATCTTCAGATTTATTTGAACGCAAATGTATATGGAATGCCTTTTCACAATTGTCAAACATTGGGTTTAAAAAAATACTTAAGTATACTGTTAATCATTTGCATATATCTCTTATTTCGTGCCTCTGTTTTGAAATTTCATGTGAATAATTTGTTTTTTTCTCTGAAGGCTGTATATCCATGCCGAAGTGAACCAGCCCTTAGTAAAAATGAATTGGTGTTAACGTCTGAATCTATCATGAAGAAGAATGAATTTCTTTGCTGCCGAGACAGCTTTCTGCAGGTAATACCACTATGTCACTTTCTTATCATACAGTTAATAACCTTACCTTATTGATCTGTAGGAGCAGTGGTTGAATTTGTTGCATTAGTAACAGGGATAGTAGTTAGCTCAGTAATATATTTCTGTACATTTTAGAGATGGGGAAGTAGGACAAGTTGTTCTTAATGTGGTAGATGTTCACACCACAGTGACATAGATTAGTGATTTTTGGGTATAAGTTATCATTGATCTCATTAGACTTATGTAGCTGGAATTTCTGCTTATAGTACAACGGTACAGTTATGTGCTTTCTGTGGGATGTCAGAAATTAAATAGTCCTCACTGATTTCATTAGAAACTATTATTTAATCTGTTTCATATGCGTGTGTTCTGATATTATTGACCTTCTGAAGGGCTGCTTTTAGGCATTTGCTTGTGTTCCTCCAGTAAACTATATTCTTACACCTTTTTATGTCACTTTCCTTATGTACTAGCCCAGCTAAAAAAACTTCAGCCATATGAAGCACTTAGTTCAATATGGCTTTATCTTTTGGGATATATTAGCATATCTTTCAAGGATGAGTAAATGTTCAAATGACTGTGCTTGGAATTGCAAAAAACTATTTGTTTAGAAAAGCATTAAGTGTTGGAGCGTTTAGGAGAGTATCCTACTTGAGACTACTTTTGGAGACAGATTAAAAACTGCAGAAATAAGGTGACGGTGGATATGTAAAATCTTGATGAACCTTTGGATTTTTGGCAGTGATGACAGCAACGTGAATTTAGTAACCTAGTTTTGAAGGGTTTGTTTTTAATAGATCAGAGTACTTTAGAGCTCTAAGATAGCAAAACCAGTGAGTAATCTGACGTGCATTGCTAGAGCAGAGCAGAAGAATCATTTGTATCTATAGTTGAAATACACTGTGAATCTCAACTGCACCTGTAAGGGGAAAAAAATCAAATATGCCAGTGTTCATAGACAAAGCTGTTTTTTTGAGGTGTTATTTATTTTTAATCACATCAGTAAAAGTTAACTATACTTATCCTTTTGAAGTGTTATATTTACATAGCATTATTGATAATGAACTTCACTTTTGATTTTTAAGTTTCAAATATTGTTACTTTTTCTTATTTCTTCTCCTTTTTTCTGTTCAACCTTGAAGACATTAACTGAAACAGGTTATGAAAAATATAATGAGGTAATTGTAGCATGTGTGTGCATTGTGTGAGCATTAATGTTAGTGCTTTTAGCTACAGATGTGTATATAGTGCTAATAGCGCTAAAAGATATTGATTAGCATATATACATTACTGCTTGTTAAATTCTAATCTAGGTATCCATCAAAGTCATTTAACCAAGTCCTTTTTTTAATTATGAAAACAATATGAATTCATCATTGCAGTAAGTTCCTTAGTAATCTGAGGATTTGAGAAAGCTTTCTTTTGATACATAACTTTCCTTTCAACAATTCATTTTTTCAACTTGCATTAATGTTAACATGGGTTTTCTTATTATTTCTTCTCTTCCTCTACTTTCTCTTCTGTTTTAAGGGGAGGTTATTATAATGGGCTTACTCACTCTAGAAAGCAGGATGTCTAAATGACCTGTTTCAAGCAGGCTGTACTATTTCAGCTTGCACTGTTTCCCCACTAGAGGGAGATCAGCTGATGGGAAAAGAGTATTGTTGGCTGGATCAACTTTCAGTATGGCTTAACATTTGATTGCAAACATTTAAATATATTAAAATACAGCAGTAGGGAAATTTTCTTCATATGGAAATAAGGAAACCTTGTTTTTGTTGTTCTTTTTTTTTTGTCAAGAAAATTATTTTTCTACTTTCTGGAGATGACTACAGATAAACACTGGGAGGTGTGGTACAAATACAGAAAAGACCTAGATAGTGGAACATGCAGAGCTTACCTAATGGGTGTGACTGGATTTGAATGGCTTCCTGCTGAATCACTTTGTATTTCAGTGGGCTTCCTAACTGAGAATTCCTATATTAGCTGTGCTTAACATACATAAATACTCCTACTAACTTAAGTGTTGGGAAAAATGATTTAAATACTTGAGTGACCAGGCTTTGTAGACTGCTATTTTAATTAAGCATTGGCTATTACAGAAACTTACCAAGTCATTTTAGTGCCTTTTGTTAAACATGTCGTGACTAAAAGACGTGATAGGTTTGGACTGTGTGAAAAAGATAACTTGGGAGCTGCATTATGTGTGTTTATGGAGCATCATGTTCCAAATGATAATTCCATAAACAGGGACAGACTCAAAAGGAATCATCTACCTCTTCTTTTTATTTGTAGCCTGAACTAACCCATAATTGAAATAAACTACTAAAAGATCATGGAAAGTTGAGAGTCATAGGTCACTTTTCTCTATTACTTCCACATGAATAAAATGTTTTGATAATGAAAAAACTCTTCAGAGTTTTATCTTAATTCTCACCATTCTTTCTTTGTTCTTAGTACATGGAAGTAAAAGGTACTCAAATGATACATTATTTATAATGCAGAATTGTATATAGCATGTAATGGTTTATAATGCTAGACACTTAAATATATATATTTTACTAGTTAGGGACTGTAAAAGACTAAAAGTTGGCAATAAAATTGTCCATGATGCCATTTGCTGCCCTATGCTGCTTTTGTGTTATGTATTTTGCTGTTGCAGACTTTCTCCACATGACCACAGGACTAATTCTTCAGTCAGTACGACAGCCTCTCTTGAGTTCTTGTGGTTATTGCTATTATTGTTCCTGTCCCTCGGTTTTCAGAGAGTAAATAAAAACAGAAGAGTTTATCCTATGGTGTTCTAGAGGGAGAAGTTGGTATCTTATTTTGTCATTTTTCCTTTCCACCCTTCCACAAATGAAGTGTATTTCAAGGTGGAATTACTTTTAAAGCATCTCTTGTATTGTTTTCTACTGATCAAGTGTTACCCACTTCTCTAAGTCCTGCAGTATTATTTTTAGTCATCCAATAAGAAGATTAATCTTTCTAATGCTGCATTATTACTTTAAACTTAAAAAATAATTACATTTGTCAATTTTATCTGAAGATTTAATGATCAAAACTGTTCAGAATGACACAGTATTTCATTTGTGTGTTATGATGACTTACTGTGGGGCAAAAGGGGCAGAAATGTATGAATGCAACCTATTTCATCCAAATGAGAAACAACATAAAGCATCCATTTCAGCAGCACACTTCTGTTGTCAGTTCCTTCATTTGATCTTAGATCTAATAGTCACAGAACATAATGAACTGTTTGCAAGTACTTGGAATGTCAGTAAGAATGTTCTATTTTGAGAATCTGAGGATTCTGTTAGGTTGTAAAAGAAGTGTTTTGATAGTGATCTATGAATGGAATAATTAAAAAAAAAAAAAGGGCAATTACTCAAATATTTACTTTGAGTTATTTTCAGTGCCCAGCTACTGCAGGAGTCAGAAGGAGTCCAGCAGTGACTGAAGAGGTGATACTACATGATCATTTTGGTTGGCAGGCAGGATTGTTAGGGTTAAAGGGGTTTAAAATGGACTCAAAAAATCAAACTTTTTGCTCTTCTGTAGAGGTTTGCTTACATCGTTGTTAAAGTGGATGGAAAGAATTTCCTCTTGATTTTTAATTTTTTTTCATTTATATTTTGGTTTTCATTAGCTGTTATAGTAATGACTTGCCCGAGTCCACTTTAATGAAAAAGTTCAATCATGGGCCTCATGTTTCATATCTATGTCCAAAGCATAATACCTGAATGATGTTCTGTAGAAGTACTGGATATTTTTGTAACAGTATTATTTCAGTTGGCATTCCAGTAAAGACTGGAATTACAACTACCTCTGGATATTAATTCATACTAAATGCTCTTGTTTGTCCCTCAGCAGTATAGAGAAATCATTTGAACTAAGCAATGTAGACTGACATATTTCTATCAGTTTTAAGGGGTTATTTTTTTGTTTTGACTTTTTTTGATTCAATCCCTCTCTTCCCAGATAACGTATGTCTCTGAAACGATGAACAGTTTTCATCAGGAATCCTTTACATATTTCTCTTGTTGCAATCTTTCAATTTTGATTTATTTTGAATACTGAGAAATGAGTGAAAATGATTTTGTCAGTGTATTAAGAAAATAAGATTTTTGGGGGGGGGGGGGGTCTTTTTTTATGGCTTTTTTTATTTTTGACTGAAGAAGAGTTTCAGTGAGTGGTGAGTAGGAAGGAAGAACTGACCATTGTCAAATCTCTTCGTTTTCAGTGTGTGCTCAAGAAGGATGCTTTTATTCAGTGTGGACCATACTCCTCTGTGTTGCTACTAATTCACAAAAGTGAATTTGATTTGCTGAATTTTAGTGTGTTTAGTTTCAATGTTTCTCTCTTTGTATTGTGCAGTTAATATATTGTTGTAAACGTTTTATCTGGATCCCTTAGCAAGTAATCGCTGAAGATTTCAATATAAAGAATGTATCTTTGCTTACTTTTGTTTCCATGTAATTTCAGGAAATAAAAAAATTCATCAAAGGTGTTTCTGAGAAGATAAAAAAAACTAGGGACAAGTATGGTATCAATGACAATGGCACGACAGAGGTAAATAGTTTCAGTTGGTTATTTATGTTGTTATTTTAAGTCATCATAAGCTATTTCTTTTTCAACTGTTCTATTCTCTTTATAGCCACGGGTTTTATATCAGTTGGATAGGATTACTCCAACCCAACTGGAGAAGTTTCTAGAGACCTGTAGGGACAAATACATGAGGTAAATGTTTGGCTTGTTAATTTCTCTCTATTTATTTAACCAGCTTAGTACATTTGCTTTCTTTGCCATCTAGGAGTAACTCAAATGCTAAAAACAACATTTTGCTATTTTACTCTATGGATTCTGTTGTAACTGCAACACAAATAAATAGTTGACCTCAATGACCTCAACAAAAATTGGAAGACCAAAGTAGGATGTGAATAAAAAGAAGGCAGAGTTGAGTCTTGTGAGACAGTTCTTGAGATTTGACTGATAGTTTTCATCTTTCTGTTGTTGAGTCTAATAATCTGATTATTTTGTTAGATGACTCTCACTACTTGTTTGTTTCCTTTTACGCTGCAGGAAAATAGTTTGTATTTCATATTATATTTCTTCTTACATCAGGAGATTTGACCATATAAATCTAGCTGCTTGTATTTAGGCGTATTTCTTCTGAGATAATAGGAGTCATACTGCTGTAGTGGGGAGGCTACAAAGATAATTGGGGGCATGAAGCACCTCCCCCACGATGAAAGGCTGAGAAACCTGGGATTGTTCAGCCTAGAGAAGAGAGGGCTGAGAGGGGATCTTGTTAACACTTCTAAATATCTAAAGAATGAGTGTCAACTGGCTGGGGTGGGCTTTTTTTTAGTGGTGCCGAGCGACAGGGCAAGGAGCACTGAGTAGAAACAGGAACAAAGTTCTATCTGCACATGAGAAGAAACTTATTTTGAGGGTGATAGAGCACTGAAACAGCCTGCCCAGAGAGGTTGTGGGGTCTCCCTCTCTGGTGATAATCAAAACTGCCAGGATGCTTTCCTGTGCAGGCTACTGACCTTCAATGGGGGAAGGTTGGACTTGATGGATTTCCAGAGGTCCCTTCCAATCACTATGATTCTGGGGTATCTGCAGAGGCATGTTTTTCATTTCTAGCTAATTACCAGCTATGTCCACAGATCCTGTTTTGATAGCAGGTTCTGGTAAAAGCCAAAAGTAATGTGTTCAGAGTAGGAGAAGATATTATGTAACACCCAGCATTTTTACATCCACTGGTACAGATGTTCTCTTCCTCCTCTGATCGCAAGAGACTGTTGCCTCCAAAGGCTCTGTGAGAAGTAGTAGATGAATGTCTGTTTCAGTCCATAACAGTGTTAATTGTTTATCTTGGTCTAAGCTGTCCATGGAGAGCTATGTGACATTTTGTATTAACATGTTCTTGAATCTGTTATGGACTGTTCAGAAGCTTTTTTTCATTCTTTATTACAGTAAAGTAATAGTAAGAGATGTGAACATCTACACTATCCATAAGAGTTATTTACTTAAAGGTCTCCAGTCTCCTGAGATTTGCTCACTGGTATACAGTAGTCAGTGGCATCTATTTTGTTTGATTTTTGTTCTAATTTGATTTCTCACATAACCTTAGGATATTTGTCTTGTGTTGTTAAACATGAAGAGCTAGTAACATCACATACTTTGTGAGCTTAAGAACATTAACTGCAGGGTCTGAAGAAAATCGTAGGGGAGAATGTAAACCATTTTGAGATTGCATGGTGTACTGTAGTCAGCTTCATTTTCTGTGTTGTAAGGACAACCAGTATTCCAAGTACATAAATTTTAGACGGGGATGAATATGGGATGCTCCCATTAAATGTGTAAGTTGAAGGGAAAGTAAGTCATCAGTTTAAGTTTTATTCTTAAGTTGAAAGTAAGGAGGCATTAATGTCTGGATTTTGCTCTAATTAGTAGTAGTCTGCCTAGTAATTTATTGAAGACTTAATAACATCTCTCCTGCTTAAGAATATGAAGGGGGATTTTGAAAATATTGGTAGGGGTGTTCCCTGAATGGGGAATCTAGAATTGCTGTCTGATAGTTTTGGGGATGAGGAGACAAGAATTTTGTTTTCTATTCCAGATGTTATTGTGAGGCTGTGGAATGTCTATATGGTAAGGCATCCTCTTGCCTTGAATTAGATCATGGCCTTTCTGCATTAGTTAAATGCACAAAGTCTCCTATTGCTTGTTTACTTAAAGCAAGCAACCCCCCAAAAAAGAACCTCACAAGTAATAAACTCCTATTAAATCCACCAGAATAGTCTCTATCTTTGCTTGCCGTAGGATAGCCTTGAGTTCAGTGTTTCTTGTGTTTTTATGAGACTCTTTCTTTCTTTGTCAGGGCACAGATGGAGCCTGGTTCTGCAGTAGGAGCTCTTTGTGCACAGAGCATCGGTGAGCCTGGCACACAGATGACTCTGAAGACTTTCCATTTTGCTGGGGTTGCTTCAATGAACATTACTCTGGGTGTGCCAAGAATCAAGGAAATTATTAATGCTTCAAAAGCAATTAGGTGCTAACATTTACTTGTTTATTTTTAATTCCTTCTCTTAAGTGAAATCTGATGGAAAAACATAGTGATAGCATTTTCCTATTGTCAGTAGCATACTAGGCAATACTGAATACATACAATACCCAAATAAGAAGAATCTAATGTCTTTGCAACTAACTGATGATTTAAAGCCAGAAAATAGAACAGTCTTGTGGTTGTGTTTTGCTTTTTGTTTTGAAAATTAAATGAGACAAATTTTTTACTCAAGTTAAATTTTCTGTTGGTATCTGTCATATTGTGAAGCTTTCTAGTGTTTAGTGATAGTTAAAGCTACCTACTTATCCTTGAAGTTATTCTTTAAATAATACCATAGTAGTGCAGGCCATCAAAATAGTAACTATCGTATTGTTATAATCTCTTGTGTATTTGATTAATTTTTACCAACCTAAAGTACATGAATATTCTTTAAATGCATCTGAGAAGACTCAAAGTCTTTCATTGTTCTTAAATGCCTCTCTTAGACTTCATAAGGTGAGCTGTAATTCGTGTTGCCATCTCTAATCTAGTTTAGCAATTTTCTACTTCTGTTTTCTTGTGTGTTCGTTCTTTGTAGCACACCTATTATAACAGCTCAGTTGGACAAAGATGATGATCCTGATTTTGCCCGCCTGGTTAAAGGAAGAATTGAGAAGACCTTGTTAGGAGAGGTAGGAAAAAATGTATTATTGGTAATGTCTTAAATATAAATATCAGTCAATTACAATAAGGCATTTTAACCATCCTTATATGCTAACTATTTCATCTTCAAGATATCAGAATATATTGAAGAAGTGTTTCTTCCAGATGATTGTTTCATCCTAGTGAAGCTGTCTTTGGAGCGCATTAGACTACTGAGATTAGAGGTGAGTTTTTCAGCTCTTAATCAGAACATGCTTTTGAAAGGCTCCAGAGGATGTCCTAATCCTTTCACAGAAATAAAAATGAAAGAAAAGAATGAAAAATCTATGAAAGGAGAAATAGAAAGTGAACAAAGGATGGTCTGTGGCTGTATTAAATCTATATCTTTTACCTGTGGATAATTTTTCATGTATTTGGAAATGAGAATGTAAATTCATTTCTTGGTGTCATTCTCAGTGCAAGAGTATTAATATTTTTCCATCTATTAGGAACATATAGGCCTGTATGTACCTTCAGCATAGGTTGGTGTATCATGTAACTTAAGAGTAATTTTAGGGGCTTTTTTGTTTTGCTTTTTTGCACTGCATTTCTTGATTTTCTGTTGAGAGGACAGAAATATTGTCTACAGCATGTCTTTGAGCAAATTTACGTGTGTTGAGATATTCAGATGTTTGCTGACTGATTCTTGTCACAGGTGAATGCGGAGACTGTGCGCTACTCAATTTGTATATCTAAACTCAGAGTGAAGCCTGGAGATGTTGCTGTCCATGGAGAAGCAGTCGTATGTGTGACGCCTCGTGAAAATAGCAAGAGTTCAATGTATTATGTATTGCAGTCCCTGAAAGAAGAACTACCAAAGGTTAAAACAGAGGCTTTGTTTTGTGTTCTTGTGAGAGATACTCAATAATAGTAATTAGGATATTTTGGTTGGGAAGATGAAATAGTTGGTTTTGATATTGACAGTATTGAAGATAATCTGAGTTCAGAACTTTTGATTTTGATGCTAATGCTAAGCTATACTACTAAAACTAAGATTCCGTTAGTAATCTTTATGAGTGAAATTGTAGCCTTGGTACTTTTGTTACAGCTCGTGTTTTTGCAGTTTTGTGAGGAGGCTGGCTACTTTGACTTTTAAGAATACTAATAATTAAACCTTACTATTGGCAAATGCTTTTTCAGTTGTGTAGATCTACCATTCAGAGAGACGGGTCTCTATGTGAGGATATGTGATGGCATAAAATAGAAAATATAGGTAGTGTGTAAGATTACTGGTACAGTATGAATGTCATATTGAGTAATGTGGATAAGAGCCCAAAATCTGATTTCACATATTTTTAAATTTAGTATCTGCTCCAAAGACTGAAGTTTCAAAACAGGTTTAAGTTCTGATTAGGGTTTCTGTTTTATACTGCATTGCTGTAGACGTTGAAATAGTTTGTGTTTTTGTTTTGTGCAGGTTGTAGTGCAAGGTATACCCGAGGTTTCCCGTGCTGTCATCCATATTGATGAACAAAGTGGTAAGGAAAAGTACAAACTTCTAGTTGAAGGTGATAACCTGCGAGCTGTTATGGCTACTCATGGAGTGAAAGGAACAAAAACATCCTCTAACAACACTTATGAGGTAATGTGCAGTTGGTATAGTTGTTTTTTGGTTTTTTTTTCAGTAGCATCCTTATTACAAGTGCTTTTTTGTGTTCAGATGCTGCAATTTATTTATAATAAAGCCTGATTTCATTAGTAGTTATCAGGATACATTAACACAAGAGAATAATTTGACTGGCATCACAGTTCAGAATTTTTTTATAAATATTTTTGAAGCAAAGGAGTACAAAATACTATTAATGTCATTGTTATTTGACACTATGTGCCTGAACAAATACCACCCATGTTGTCTAAGGTTATTCATTAATTCTACATAATCTTTCTTGTAGGTAGAGAAAACACTAGGAATTGAAGCTGCTCGAACCACCATTATCAATGAGATTCAGTATACAATGGTGAACCACGGTATGAGCATTGACAGGAGGCATGTTATGTTGCTGTCTGATCTTATGACTTACAAGGTTTGTACTGTGCATTTTTATTTTTTTCAGTCTAACATTGGTCTGCTTATACAAATTAATCTTATTAATCAATTAATCACTGATAATCTTGACTCAGATAGGGAGATAGGAATCAGTTAAAAGTTCAAAGAATTGTAGCTTATACCAACTAAATATTGTTGATTGATTGTATCAAACAAAAATGTCTGATGAATCATGGGGAGTGGGTGAAGGTTCTGTTTTGATTGAAGACATGTTGATACAATGAATAGAGAATCGTAATTTCATACTGGAAATCAAGCTTAAAAATAGCAGAATGAAAATCAGCTGGGTAATTCTGCATGCAATTTAAAGGTCGCTTTGCAGAAAACTACATGGGGTGTGGTTCAAAGCAGCTGTACTGTGCATAGGAGTCAAAGAATACAGACCTTACAAACAGAATCAGATTGCATTTAGAGCATCAAGAAGCTTCCAGAATTTTTTAATAAAAGAATTATCTCTGTTCGTTATTGATTTCACTTTTTTTGCCTTCACATCCAAAATGTTTTCAGATGTATTTGAGTCCACTTAGTGAAGTCAGATTTTCCACTATTGCCTGCCAGAGCACAAGGGTTTGATCTGGGGGAAATGCATGAAGAAGTTCAGACATCTTTCAAAACTGTAGGGCTTTGTTGTACTGAGCAGAAGCAGTCCCTGGGGCTGGCTGTGCAGAGCTGCCACACAATGGGGAAAAAGGGCATTGGAGTGCAGCACTTTACACTTTTTGGGCTCCTACCGTGCATTCTTTTGCCACAAAACTGCACTGAGTCTGTTATAATTGGGATGTTTGTTAGAAACAGAGGCAGAAATACGCCAAGATAGTTTTAAAAACAGAAGTGTTTTTATCAGGAGGCTTCAAAAATGAAGACTTAATATGTTCTGTAGTTCTCTGGCAGCTGAAGTCAGATTTATTGTTAGACAATAGGCTGTAGTTTCAGTATAGTGCTTTCATAGCTCTAGTCTGAGACACCACAGAAGTTTGTAGCACAACAACTAGCTTATTTGTGTTTTTTCTTATGTCCATGTTTATTTCATTCTTGTGTTTGATACTCTTGTGTCACAAAATACCCTATTTAGTTTATATGTGTTTCAGTAGCACATGAATGATATCTTTTGATTTAAGTACTTGTTACTATAGAACTACTAACCTTCAGGATGCTTAGCTGTGAAGCAGCATATTATGAAAATGCTATATAGTAGATAGTACTTTAGCTACTACATGTCTTATGTACTTTTCAGAATAAAAAATTACATTTTTGTTCATCACTTGATTTTCTTTTTAAGCATAACTGACCTTGAGCTGCTTTCTTTGGGTTTCTTCATCAATCAAGGGTGAAGTACTGGGCATTACCAGGTTTGGACTGGCAAAAATGAAGGAAAGTGTGTTAATGTTGGCTTCTTTTGAAAAGACTGCAGACCATCTCTTTGATGCTGCCTACTTTGGACAGAAGGACTCTGTTTGCGGTAGGTATTGCAAATCCTCTTGTAGTTTGTGGTCCTTACCCTACAGCTGTAAACCTCTTCAAAGTATATTAGATTTTTTTTTGCATTTTTAAGCTTTCTGTTCAACTTAGGTGTCAAAAACTTCAGGTCTGAGACTGATCTGTATTTCTTGATTCTAGAAGTGTGGTAGATGTTTCTGTACTACTTATCTCAGTTGGACATTTGTTTAATCTTGCTTAAGCACATTTACTTATATGGATTTTCTGTTAAACTAAACTGAGAAAAGGAGAGGCCTAAGATTTTATGCTCTTCATCATGTCTTTAGGGCTTATCATTCAGGAGTTGTAACTCCTCATTATACTTCATTAGCACCAAGAAACTCTAATAAAACAACTGTGATACACTAAGATGTACTGACTTGTGTGTATTTGAAGATCATCTTAAAAAGCGTAGTCAGTTTTACTCAAGTGTTTTGTAGACAGAATCTTTTCAGAATTGATGATACCTATTAGAAACCTTTATATAACCTGTCTGTATTTTAAGAACTCTGACAATTTCTGGCTGTCCAGCATTCCATATGAGTGGGATTTCTGTAATTTTTTTAAAAATTCTGTCCAAAACTAAAGAAAAATACTGTGCAGACTGATTCCACTCTGTACAGTAGTGAAAAGAAAGTATTTTTTCAAAATTCCCGCTGAGATAGTGAAATCTTGTTTTGAATGATGTGTAAACTAAAGATCTTTTCATGTTGCCTTTTATAAAAATATTTTGATTCCAATATGTAAACAGAATGGACAGAACAGAAAATCGTTGCTTGTCTCCCCAGACTGGAGTGATCTTTCTTGTAAGAAAACTTGCTGTGTAACTGTCTGACCTGATCATCACGAGTTATCTTTTGAATTGCTATGAGAACACTCTTGCTCACGTTTTTGCATCTCCAGAGCAGGAAAACTTAAACATTGCCAAGAAAAATGAGCAGGTGCTCAATATCAACTATAGGTGCTGAACTGAATGGCATTTCAAATCAGCGCTTCTACAGAATGTGTGGATGTAGTTTTGAGCAATGTGGCTTCTGAAACTCTTGTGTTTTTTTTTCAACTGAGAAAATGAGGAACAGCTGATTTAATGCTTTACATACCTAAAAGACAAGCACTTTTTCTGTGCGTTGCTGATGCCAGCTTTTAGTGGGCAGAGCAAAATCCTAGTATGTGTTAAAATGAACATGTATATAACATGTTTGTTTGATACAGCAGTGTTTTCTGCTCAGACGTTTCCTGCTATATGTGACTACTGCTAGATGCTACAAAAGGACATGGGGAGAAAAGGACTCCTGGTTGTTTAAATTGAAGTATTGCTAGGGAGAATGATTCTCAAAATCTAAATGTTGTTTCCATGGTTCAGGAGTTGGATCTGCTTGAAAAGTTATTCTGTAAAACCAGGAAAGCTTTATTTCATTAGGTTTTAGAAAGGTATTTCCTTCATACATTCTAACATGTATGCTGTAAAGGCTGTTCAAAGTAGGCCTAAATATATAGTAGGTAACCTAAGATTTCTGTTATGAATAAGATTTTTAAGTATATAATGCTGGAAACTACGTAGTAGAAATGCAACAGTCAGCTAAGAGCAAAAATACTGAGTCTTCATTTATAGACATAAAAAATATCAGTAAAATTTTGCTAGAATTTTAAGGAAATGAATCTTCAGCCTAGGATGTTTGTTCAAATGCACTGTTTTTTACTGCTCATAGGATTAACTGTTTTTATTGTTGCTTGTACTGGTTTGGTTTTCTTTAATGCATGCAGGAAGGATTGTGTTCTCGTATTCCTGAGACTGTGTGAAAGTGTGTTTGGATTAAAAGTCTGAAGAGATAAAAACACTGATTTCTGATAGTTTACTTTTAATATGGCATGATGCTCTTTAGAAAAATTGAGTACATCAAAATGTCTGAGATGTCAGCACATTGCTGTGGAAACTTAATAGCAAAAGAAAATAAAGAAGACAGACCAGATCTTTAAGTTCAAACCAAGCAGTTTTTGAATTAAGAAAATGCAATAAATAAAAATAACAAACTAAAATAGTGAATACACCTCTTTCACTGGGAAATTGCTTGATGTTTGAAGGGAACTTGGCCAGATTTGACTAAATTATTTTCTCCAACTCAGAAAATGAATATTAAGTGAATTTGCTGTGCAACTTCTGGTGTTGTCACCAAGTGGAATGCATCTTCTCCAAAAACAAACCTTCTGGTGCTGTTACTGGCAGAGGTGGTGTTGAAGTTAGGTTGAATTTTTACCTATCTAGAATTTAAGTAACACCCGTTGAATAACATACTGATCTAACAATTCTGATAAGCATAACATTTAACTTAATCTAGTAAAGAGAAATTGGTTTTCACATGTGAGATTCAAGGAGATTGATAGGTGATATGTTCAGAATGGACATGTTAAAGCAATTACAGTTTATCTAAACTTTTGTTCTTCATGTCTTTAGTGTGTATTGGTTTGCTTTTTTTCCCCTCTAGGTGTTTCTGAGTGCATCATCATGGGAATCCCAATGAATATTGGAACAGGACTTTTTAAGCTTTTGCACAAAGCAGACAAAGAATCAACCCCTCCTAGGAGGCCTCTGGTGTTTGATAATAATGAGTTTCATATCCCCATTGTTACATAACATTTGGGCATAATACAAGGTAGAGGGGGGAAAAAAAATGAAATAATGAGGAAGCATAAGGAATATGTATTATCAGTTCTGTGTGTCTCAATAACTGAATTGGTAAGTGAAATACTAGCAGAAGAATTGCCTAATTATTTAACATCTGTTGCTTGTACAGTCTCTTAAAAGGAGAGATTTCTCTGTGCCAGAGAGTGGAAATAGATGTAAAGTATATTTCAGCTGATGGTTTTCTTCGTATGCTAGGATTTTCCATGGTACAAATAATAAAAATAGAAACATGCTTTGGAATGACTCAAAGTTGTTATACCTTCTGGGAATTACTTCCCAGGCTAGTTGATGCTGGTTTGTATAGGAACAAAGTTTTTCTTCACTGTCACAAGCAAAATTCTGAGTTTTTGGCATGCAATTCCTGCTGCCTATGAAGTAAAAATAGTGTTTAGAATATAATATACGTATTACAACATCTGAGGCAGTGTTTTTTCTGTTTGGGTTTTTTAAGAAATGATTTGTATCTAGATTACTGAAACTGATGAGAAATAATTCTGCTTCGGGTACTCTTGCGGCAGGGCTGAACAAACATTGAAAAGCATGTCAAAACATGGTGTTGGAGGAAAGGAAGTGCTGCACTTGGAAGTATGTGCTCTGTGTGGGTGGATCTCAAGTGTCAAAGCTACTGTTGCCTTGCTTTGTGGTTCTGTAGGCAGTGCAAACTTCTTGTAAGCGAATAGTATAGCTAAAACCTCATAGTAAAGTTACACATGTTTGGGAAAATAACTCCACAACTTGCTCATTATTTCCTGAGAACTAGGCTATTCTGGAGGCTGAAGGAAATTGTGAGCAACTGATGACTATGAGAAAAGTATATTTAATGAAAATGTAATATTGGCTACAAACGGAAGTGAAGAATAATTATATTTCAGTATTTGTTAAAATTTGTGCAATATAATAGCTTGCTTTATTTATAGATATTTTCATTACTGTTAATGCGTGAAAGATGTTCTTAACTTAGGAGTGGACAGACATATTCAGACTTGATTAAAAAAATACCTGCTGAAGTATTCTGGAAGCTTGCACACCATGTATTTGGAACTGACATCCTAACAGAAGCAGCAGAGATCATTCTATAACTCCTAAGAAGTGACACTTGAAGAAATCTAGAATCGAGTTGCTGATTTCATTTATTCTGTGTTAACTTAAGAAGTGGTGTCAAAAGCATTTTAAATATTTGTTCTTAGCTTGTTGTTTTTCTTTCTGTATTTTTCCTTTATCCAAAGTTGTTATCCAGGAAATGGTGCTTTCCTCCCCAGAATTGTGCTTTAGGACATAACTACAAGAAGTGGCAGATTATAAAACAGTTACCAAGTTCTGCGAAGATGATTACAAGAACATGATGAACTATAAATAGACTTTCATAATATAGTACTTGTTGTTACACTGCTAGAATCTGCAACTTAAAGCAGCCTTTGTTTTGGAAGTTTCATAAGTGAGCAGGGTTGTCTGAACAACTCAATCCCATTTTGATACATAAAGCAGAAATAGAAAGGAAGCTGCTTTCGTGCATGGACATGAAGTAATTTGAAAGTGTTTTAATCTTTAGCCTATTAGACTAGTTTTCATAGTGAATACACATTGTAAATTATTTCAGTGTAGCATGTTTAAACTTACTTTAGTTCTGTGGAGAGAAACTGTCTTGGTTCTTTTTCTTGTCAGCAGTACTTGGATAAGGAGTGTACTTACAACATCAGTCAAGAAAAGCAAAGTAGAGAGAGAAACTCAAGTTGTACACTCTTAAAGTAAGAGGAGGCAGTTAAATAATCTAGCATTTAAAAAGGAATGAGTCTGTGCTGCAGTTTGTCTTTACATGGCAACCAAAAGAGAAGTGTAATGCTACTTAACCAGAATGTAAAACCTGTTGTTTTAAACTGAAAGTTCCATTATTCTTAGTTTTTTTCATTCATCAAATTGTGCAGAGAAGACCCAATGTGAAATTCAATGTTGCTGTTCTCAAATGTTTTTGTACTTTTTATGTAGTACTGAAATATTCTTCTGTCTAGATTTTGGCAGGGTAAAAATTTGGAATGTAATGCATTTGGTACCTGCTCTGAAAGCCGTGTGTATTTTGCTGTTTTAACAGTTAAAGAATTCAGAATAAATTAAAATTTTCTTTGATCTCAGTGAGATTGCCTTTTAACAATCTGTATAGATTCTACCTACTTTTTTTTTTTTTTTTTTTTTTTTGTATGGGAGTATAAGACAGGTAGGGGCCAAATGGAGAGCAAGCCAGTAAAGCTTTCCTGTGGATAAGTACCTAATTTTGTCATGGGAAACTGTCATAAAAGAGCTTGGCATTTTTATGAGTCCCTTCTGAAGATTCTTCTGCAGTTTTAATTGTGTGAGGTTTGTATTGGTATGAGTGGCCACCTAGTTTTTTTCTGTAAGTATGGTGAAAGCAAGCTATTGAAATGGTGGCTTTACTCTTTTGTGTGTCTTAAGTATTCAGTAAATTACATCTGTTATCATTGCCTATAGTATGACAATAAAAAGAGGCAGAGATTATAATGTAAACCTTGTGTTTGTTTATTGATGCATTATAATTTGTGCATAATTGATTTATGGGTGACCTGACCCTCTCTCTCCCCCTCATCTGCTTAGTTAAGACAATTGACAATTACTGAGTTTTCCAAAAAAGACCTTTCTGGTAGCTGGAAAGAGGCATCAGTAAAGGCTTAATATGCTACTGTTGTACTTCTGAAGTGATGACAGTTTGGGATCTAAGTGCACTTCTCAAAGGAAGAGAAACAATGGCTCAAGGAGGCAGTTCCTCAGTTTTGTAGCATTGGTTATCACTGTGCTTGCAGACAGGAATGCCTTTAGAAACTTATAGCAAATGACAAAGATTTCAGTAGTATCTACTTATGTGCCTAAATTCTTCTGGAAAGAATATAACTCATGAATATTGTTTTTTGAAAGGGATTAGCTAAAACTATGTATTTAGACCTGGAAAAATCTGTCAGTAATCAGAATGTGGAGGGGGAAGAAATAATGTAGTGAAAATTTGCCTGGGATTTTCTGTTGCCTAAGAACGGAAAAATTAAAAGGGATCAAATTAGAAAAAAAATATATTAATGCTTTGGCGCACAAATACTTCATGGGTCACTGAGATGTGGTTACAGCATTGATGTAATTGCAGAGCAAATTTATCTTGATTATTTGAATAAAGATCCAAATCTCCCTGGACAACCTGAAAGAACAAAATAAAACCAAACAGTCCTGCTACTTCAGTATGCTAGTGCTTGTGAAAATTAAGGTTGCTAGTAGCTAATAAAGTGAAAAATGTTAAAGCATTCCATTGAGTGTGACTGGATCACATTCTATATTGTTTCTGGAAAAGAGAGATGAGTTGCAATTCTCTATTTTTAATTAAAGGTATTTTTTTCAATGTTGGAGCTATGAGAGGGAAGGCAACCTGTCAAAACAGTATGTGTGAGGAAGGCAGGTAGAGGAAAAAACAGTCCTGATGTGCTTCTTTCGTGAATTGGGAAAGGCTTGTTTTCTTTTGCCTCATCTTGCTTAAAAAATAACTTAAAAAAAAAAAAATAATGCAGAAATGATTGTTACCGCCTGTATTTGTTCTCTATAGTGAATGTTTAAATAATAGCTTCAATATCTTCTCTGAAGCATGAAGTTCTGGCAGGTCACTGGGTATCATCTCACATTCTGCAGCTGCTGCAGAGCACTGAAGCAAAGCTGGCTTAATAATGCTTGAAGGTGATGCTGAGAGATGCAAGACACCAATGTCTAGGACTGAAAATAATATGAAACAGGTGCTCTTGTGTGTACTCACAATTGGAAACAGCAAAACATATGAAAGATGACTTCCTCTTCACTGCCTGAAAGCTATGAAGTTGCTGTAGCTTTGTGAGTGCCTTTCTGCTGTGTAACTCAGTTCACAGGGGTCTTTTAAACAAGAACTTAGACTGTACTTCAGAATTCTGCTGACTGTGATCATCTTTGAATACAGCATTGTCCAAACCACTTTTTGTTCTGATTATGAGGTATAGCTATATACATAAATTGCTCTGAAAGTAATGCTTCCTGTTTATTTCTGTGGAAACAGCAACAGTTACAACATGTACAATAACAATGTATGGAAGAGCAAATTCTCAGCTATGAAAAAGGTTATTTTTTAACGTTGTCACCACCATTAGCCAATTTGTGAACATGAGCTGGTTGAAAAGCTATTCATTTTGTGATGTGACAGCTGTTCGTGGCCATCTGGAACACAGCTTGTCTTTCATGTTGCTGTCACCTTTGTACTACCCATTGTCTCGCTGTGCTCACATCCACTGTTCGGTCTCCATGAGCATTCAGCAAGTGTTGATATATGTCCATGGGTGCCATCTTTTCTGCATGGAGGAATTCCATTCTACACCTTTGCTTTATCTACGTGTCCATATCAGGCACCATTGAATCAGACTGCCCCACTGCTGCCATCTGTCATACTGCAGCAAAATGTAATGGGAGGCTGTTGGAAAGGTTCAACCTCTATTGCCATACCACCAGTATCCACCTGTGACACTGTGGGCCAATGTAATTAGCAGATACTGCTTTTGGAACAGCCCCAATATAAAGCATCTGTATTCATCAAATGCTTAAAGATCCTTCTTAATCCAAAGAGTCTGTTTTGTGAGTCTTGTAAGCCTGCAAGATTAGAGTGTTTGCTGTTGCTTTCGGAAGAAATGGTGGTTGACACAGCATGGGAATAGAGTTGTTTCTCTAGTTGTTGAGGATAGAAGGAAGAAAAGTGGAAGACACAATGCAAAAAATAACAAAGGAGTATAGAAACAGAGTAGAAGTTCATGTTTGTTTGTGGAGAGACATGCCAACTAGGTGAAGTGGCACATAAATGTTAGTAATCTCTAGAAACCGTCCTAGTGAAGCAGTGGAAATGACAGAAAAAGAACATGTATTTCTCAGAATTCAGATTTCATCATTTTTACTGGAGATCAGACTGTGACAACTGATAGTTAAATCATCATTTACTCATTAGGTGATTACTAATAATGAGTAATAACTGAATTATTTTCCTTCAGTTATCAGTACAATCTGGTGGTTATAGTAGTCATTCAATCAACTGTACAAAAATACAGCAGTTGAATTACAGTGGCATACAGTTAAGTGTAAAAACTGCACATTGAATTCTAGTACAGTCCATGCAGATGATATACAAGTATATGAAAGTGAGGCAGTTAGGAATCTGGTGTTGATCTTAGATCACAAGTATTCCTGGAAAATCCTTATTTGAGGACTTTTAAATAGTATGAAACTCCTGCTGCTAGGCCAATATATGGAAATGACATTAGTTAATTTGCTAGTGGTGTCGTCCCACTAGAAGACAAGCTATGATGTCTGTGAAGATCTTTAGCAGAGCCTGTTGTGATAGGACAAGGGGAAATGGTTTCAAATTAAAAGAGAAGAGATTTAGATTGGATACAAGGTAGACTTTTTTATAATAATGGTGGTGAGACAATAGAACAATTGTCCAGAGAGTTGCTGGATGCCCTAACCTTGGAAACATTCGAGATCAGGCTGGACAGGGCTCTGAGCAACCTGATTGAGTTGTAGGTGTCCCTGTTTGCTGTGGAGGAGTTGGACCAGATGGCCCTTAAGGGTCTCTTCTAACCCAATACATTCTGTAATTCTATTATTCTATATTTGCATTGAATGTTTACTACCACTGAGGACTGTTGGCAAGTCCTAGTATACAAGTAAAAGACTGGAGGGTGTGCAGCCTCTGTGAGTGGCTTCCTTTTTCTGCTGAAAGCTGGTGTACACTGCTGGACCAGGTTCATTTCACCTCCATTTTGCCCGTGTTTTGTCAACTGGAGACACTAGAATCCAGAAATGAAGCTGTTGTGAAAGCAGCAGGTAGCTGAATTGTTTACTGCAGATATTTTTTTCTCCTTCCTGGGAAAGTGGGTGTTGGTCAGCTAATATTCCCACACATACAGCAATTTTATCTGCATACACCCTTTTTTAACTGTTACATTGTACAAGTTTTAAAAGTAAAATAAAGAAAGTTAATTGCCAAGAAATACAAAATAGCGAGACTGCACTGAGGTAAACTTTAATGGTCCAGAAGGTGCTAGCATTAGGCATATGTGAAACTTCAAAACTCTTTGCTTTGTTGTTTGGTGTTGTGTTCGCATCTGAGAAGTACTGGTTAGCAGCATGGTATGATTCATCCCTGTTTCTATGCATATGATACTGCCTTTTTCTATTACTTCATAGAGGAGTTGTTTCCTCAAGTAATTTCCTAAAGAATGAAGTTCTTCAGCCTGAGCAACCTGGGGTTGCAGGTAAGGGATCCTTTGAATCAGGATGACTCACAGTGTTTCTGCTGGAAACTCTTGCTGGTGTTTCCTGTGGTGAGAATGACCTTGATCATAGCTCTGCAGTGATATGGTGAAGGGTACAGAGGGCAGAGAGCCTTCTTCGTGCTGCTTGCTACTTGACCCCTGCACTTTGCCAGTGCAATGATGTTCAAGTGTTTGGGGTATATACATAAAGGTACCTTGAAAAAATCCACAAGTCTTTTTACCATAAGCAAATCTTCCAGGTTTTCAGCTCATACAAATATTTTCCAGTTCCATCAGTGACTTCCTTTATACTTCAGTTTAAAGAAGATACTTAATTCTTCTGACTTATGCCACTGCAGTGCTTTTCCTAGTTTCCTTTTACATTTATTCATTTTCTTCCTGTCCTTGTTTCTCCCTTCTGGGCCCTGGTGACTGTCACTGCTGGTGACACAGCTTCCCTGCAGCAGTGCTATGTCAACCATATTGTGCCACTGGCTGGCTTCAGCTCAGCCATGCGAGGTTGCTGTGAACCCTTGCCTGGAGGATAATTAAACCACTCGAGGAAAAAACACTTCCTCAGCACATCTGGATGTGGAAATGTACTGCCATCAAAATTACCATTATGGTCAAATAACTTCTGAGCTGATGACCTTGTTATGTAAGGATGTGTATTTGTGCTCTGAACTGAAATACAGGTCATCCCTGCTAGATCGGGTTTTCTGTCATCACTGAAAACTCTTCATCTGCTTAATTTTCCACTTTTCTCACTGGCATGCATTTGTTCCTTCCTGTGTACGCAGCACAGATGTTTCACTTGCTGTGTTTGCATGTGTTCTGTTGAGAATAAGAAGAGATGCTTAGTGCAGGAGTGTGGTGACAGGCACGTGTAGGATCAGCTGCTCCTGCTGTACGCTTGTGTGATCTTGGGAAATCCATAGGCTCTCTGTACATAGGTTGCTCTGAAAAGAACGCCTCCTATTTATTTCCATGGAAACTACAGCAGACAGAAAGAGCACAATGACACTATTTGATAAAGCAAATTCTCAGCTACAAAACACCATTTTTCAACATGGCCACCACCATTAGCAATGCGTATTCACCAGCGATGAGCAAAACCCTGCATGCCGCACTTGTAAAAGTCTGCAGCGGTGGTGGTGAGCTACTGTTGCTGTTGCCACTGCTGAAAAGCACTACCCACCACCTGTGTGCTCCCATCCACTGTTTGGTCTCCAGAAACGTTCAGCAAGTGTTGATGAATGTCTGTGGGTGCCTTTTTTCCGCATGGAGGAATTCAGTTCCACACCTTTGCTTCATCTGCACTTCCATGTCAGACACCATCGTGTCAGACTGCCCCTCTGCTGCAACAAAATGTAACGGAATGTCGGCAGGAAGATTCAACCTCTATAGCCTGGAAGGTGAGTGAAGGGAAGAAGTTCTATTAGTACAAATAGCCCATGGTTAAAAGGATAATATTTGGCTTGCCTTGCTGGTGAGGTGTATTTATCCTTTGCAGAATATCCCTAGCAGAGTTGGAGGCTTTTCAATTCAGTTATTCTTTTGCACAGTATTTTCATTACCAAGTTGGAGCTTAATCCCAGTCCCCTGGAAACCAATTAAAGAACTCTCTCTAGCTCAGCAGAACTGGATGAGCTTTGATATATGCTTTATAAATGTATATCCATCAATCCCCCTCTGGTTAATGCACCTCTCTACATTTCAAACAGTCACACAACATTTTTCTAAACAGTGTTGCTGTGGACGTGATCTGGAAAGGAGCATTTTAATCTAAATCCTTCTTAAATCTTCACATGCAGCTCAGGACTTTGTCTCAGATGCTTCTGCTTATTTTGGGACACTGTCTGTATGTTCTTTTCCATTTAGTATTCAGGTGTGTGATTTTTTTTTAAGTTATTTTTTTAATGGAATGATTTAAAACAAGGATATTTTGCTGTTGTTGTTGCTTTTTACCAGCTCCCCAGTGACAAATCTGCAATGGCAGATGCTCTGGCTTCCAGCTCAACACATTGATTCCCCTCTAAAAATAGCGAAATGGACATAAATATTGTTCAAATCAGACACAACTTGGTATTTATAATAATTTAAGTTCTAAATTATAGTTATGGCACTTTTCTTTGAAAAATATTTGTGAACCTGAAAAGTTCTATTTTTAATTTTTAAATTTGTTTTGGGTGGAGGAATACAGTTGTGCTGGAGATAGGTACCTCATGTTAAAGTGAATAACCAAACCTCATGAAGCTGGCAGTGAAGCTGCTGCTGTGCCAAGCAGAGACATGATTCCATTCTGGAAATGGCTGATAGCTTTCCTGTCCCTGCCAAGGCATGGAGGCTGGCTCAGGCTTTATTCCTTTTTGCCTCAAAATGGGAGTGCAACACGGGAGTTACTTTGTTTCACGAGTTACTGTTTTCAGAACTGACTTTTCTAAAGTCCAGCATTTTTGTAATGTGGAACAATCCATAGTATTTAGCTGTGACCACGGCCTGCTTTGTCTGAGCAAGGATGACTGTAGGAAGTTGTACAACCTCAACTTAATTCTCAACCCCACAAAGAATATCCTGCAATGTTACAAGTAAAGATTTATTTTCAAATTGCAAGTCTGAAGAATTTTGACAGTGTTTACCTACATAAATCTTGTAATAATTCAGCTGTTGCACAGAATTCAGAGAATCCTGGAGAACCAAAGTTGGAAGCGTAGCTGTCGCCATTTCCACAGGTACCTCTTTGGGTTTGGGCTAGCGACATCTAGAACATCCTTGTGTTTTCAGGGATTACTGGCTTCTAATCATCAGCAAGAACCTTTTCCTTCAAGCCTAGCTTTGACCCCAGCCAACCCACAACTGAAGCACTGCCCCACATTCCCCAGCATCATCCTGCTTCTCAGGCAATGCTTCCGATGTGGCTCTGCAAGCATTCTGCCTATAAGTCCTTCTAAATCTCTGCTTTGTCAATTCTGCCTGCTAGGCACAACGGTTTTTCTTTCTATACCCATCAGGCTAATGCCTGACAGGAATTATATCCTATCACAACAATGTCTATTTCTCTCTTGCAGCTTTTTTTTAACATATTACATTTTCCACTGATAGAATGAAATGTGTATATTCTAATGGATAATGAGCTGGATAACTGAACCAAAGCCCTTCAAAATCAATAGGAGGATCCCTTTCAGTTTCAGAACCACTTTGAAAATATTCATTACTCTAATAGCCAAGAAGATTTGACAGAAGAACAACGAAGATCTTGAAACAGAGCAGACTTACTGATAGTCCTTGCCATTACAGCTGTCTACATTCAGCTGAATTTTTCTTATGGATTCTCAGATTGTGCATGACTTGTTTATAGATATTTCCCAGGAATGCTGAGGGCGTGCATTTGCTTTTAACTCCCCATTATTGTGAAAAGAAATAAAAGTAAATGGCATAAATAGCCAATATTTATTTCAGCTGAAAATTGACTATCAGCAAATTACAAGCAATGGCCTTCAAAACTGACTGTTTAAGATCTGCTGGCTTACAGATGAAGTTAAGCATGTAAACCCAGGTTCCTATAGGAAATCCTGTTGTCTTCAGTTTTGTTCTGGACAGACTGGTATTTGAGAGGTGCATTTTGGTGCATCCTTCCCAAAGCAAGATGAAATTCTTGCCCTGGAGGATTGTCATGTAGATCTGCAGTGTTTCAGGTTTTAAATGGGAAAGTTTAGTTGCTGAAGTAAAACACGATTTTGATTTGCTTCTGCTTTTTCATTAGCCTCAGAAATACTAAAAGCCTTCAGCAGACAGAGTGATTTGTTTCTATGGAATCTGACTGAGGAAGCTGTCTGATCTTCATTTTAATCTGAGTTACCAGTTCAATCCCCGCCCAGAGTGGGAATAGTCCAAAGCAAGCTGCCCCAGGCAGCACAGGATGAAACCACTGATAGATTATTAAGGCTACAGAAAAAGCTACGCCATACTTTGGTCGTGCTGTACTCTGCAGCAACTTTCTGAAGAAGGGCCAAACCATTTCCTGTAGCCTGTGATCACGCATGTTTAGGAAGATAAACCCCTGTGGTCTGTGAGCCCCCAGCCACTCCCTGAGGCTGGAACAGTGTCTGTAGGCAGCACGGTGCCCTCAGTGCCGCTGACGTGCCCTGTGCCGCTCGTGCTACATGTGCACCTCTACATCTTTGCCTTTTTTATGGATCAGTGAGACCTTCTGATCCACTGGGCCAGTAGACCTGCACCTTCCTATTCTGAGATCACTAACCTATTGTCTCTAAATTACATCAGTCCAAAACAATACAATTCCATTGAGATCTGCTCGGCTGCTATTGTTCCATATTGTTCCATTCCATAGTACCTAAGACAAAATCTTTGTTTACTTTGCTCTGTCTGCTCACCTTGATAACAGCTTGTATTTCTTCTGCTTGTGGAATATCTAATCGTCTTCCTTCCTAGGTTCCACAATGTTGTCAGCTTCCATTAACAGACTGTAGCTCTCAATATTTTTCTCTAAGCCCTGGGTGCTTGAGTCACATGGCTACGTGAGAAGCTTAGCTTTCATTGCAAAACTATGCCTTTAGCTTACGTGGCTGCCAGTGAAGCTTGAAGACCTGAATCCTAAGGGCTCTGAAAAAAAGAAAGGAAATAAAACATTTTCTGAGTATTTAAATATAAGGGAAAAAAAATTCTAGTCCTAAGGAATATCCTCTCCTTTGAGGCATTAGACTTTCTGATAGTTCACACTGAAGCTACTGAGGAGGTGATTCACCAGTGAAATTATAGCAGCAGGGCTGCTTCTGGGCTGCAGGCACCAGTAGCTGGTAGCTTCAGAGAAGGATAAAGTACCTGAGACTGAGTGACAGGTACTTTTTACACTGAAGACTATCATAAGGCCTATTAAAATGAATATAAGAAATCTGTTAGAAAGCCCAAATGTTTCTAGCAGGCATCTTATCAAAAAATCCCAAACTAAAATAGCACAATAGTGTCGCTCAGTATGTGGATCACTGACATAGAATATAAATCTCATTGCCTAATGGCTTTGGAAGGCAGAGAGATGGCAAGATAGAATGTTCACTGGTACAGTCTCTGGCACTGCAGGTGCAATGCTTTATATGATTGCACTGAAATCCATCTTGAAAACAGGTAGGATTTTCTTTTCCACCATTTTATCTTTCTTGTCTGTTTCTGTTCTTCTCTATCCCTTTTCCATATAGCTGTCACGATGCTCAGAACCACTTCAGTTTCAATCTACAGTCTGATCTGTGTGGAGGATACACTTTTACATTGAAAGCTGTGCTATGCTGCAGGAGCTTCAATCTCTTTTCAGATTCTAATTCAAATGTATGACACAATATTTCATTTCAGGAAACATGCTGAGTTTGCATACACAGGCATGATAATGATTGCAGAATAACAAAGGTGTACAGGCAATTACAGGAACAAACTCTTCTTGTCCTAAAGGTTGAATCCTGCTCCTGCTGTTCTTTACTCTGTGTTTAAAGTTCTTCTTTATACACACGTGTATGTATACATAAATATGTATACAATATACTTCCATTAATATTGTGAAATTTAATGGGATTCGATATACTGCACAGAGTTGAATGGAATAAAAAGAAAAATTGCCCTCAGTTGCATGACTGTGAATTGCTGAGACCTAATGCTTGTGTTGTGGGTGATGCTGTCCTTCTGACAGAAAATTCTGCAAGAGAAGGACTTAAAAGTTCTTTGCTGTCCTCAGTGTAAATCTACACAGGGAGGTTTCAGAGGGGCAGATTTACCAAGTAGACACCCATTTTAGTTTTTCAAACTCTATGTTTGAGTACTTTGCTTCTTCAGGGCAACACTAGTGTTCTATTTCTTTCTCAAAAAAAGATAAATAAATAAATTATAATATTAACCGAATTGCTGCTTTTTTATGATATCCTGTCCCCTAATGTTTCTCAAACTGCATAAGCAACTCAAGAATAAACAAATGCGGGAAGTGTTGCACATGTGGCTGGTATGACTAGTTGTTGGATCGCCTATTACAAGACACTGTTTCCACACCTTATATTTTAGCTTAACTTAATGATTTCAAAATAATCATTCTTCTAGTTCTGACTAAAAGTGCTGCTACCCTAACAACATCTCTGAAGGTCACAGCTTTTTTTTTCTGATGGCCAAAGCACACATCCCCACTAGTCTGGCTTCCAAAGATACAGCTTAGAAAATGTATTGATCTTTTCCTCTGTTAAGTTGTTTCGAATCCTATTTTATATAAACACACAGGCTGTCTTCTGGCAGAGCTTTTTATTACAGAGTATATTTTAATGAATATACTTTTTTAAACTTTCATTTTTCTTGTTTTAAACAAGAAAACAACAAACAAACAAACAGAAAAAAAAAAAACCAAAACCAACAAAAAACTGTGCTTGAGTTACCAAATCTTAGAAAATTCTTGAATATTCTGTGCAAGTAATAGACTTTGAGTTTCAATCAAAGATCTTTGGTTAACTTAAATCTAAGTTTGAAAATCTCTTCCATAGTTTATCTCAGAAAACTTGGCAGGGAAACCAGAGAGAGTTTTTCCCTTTCTTCTTGAGGACTTTGGAGGAGGCTTCCTTGAAAATTGATTTTGCTTCTTTGTTATCTTGGCAGTAGAGTTGTACACTCTGGGGTATTGTAACGATCCAACTCTTGTTCAATTCACATTGGCACAATAATTTTGCTCGTTTCATAGTTTGAGCCTTCAAATATAACACATATACCTATTCCATCAAGGGACGGAACACCTCCCCTGTCAGAACAGGCTGAGAGCTGGAGCAATTGAGCCTGGAGAAGGCTTCAAGGAGACCTGATAGCGGCCTTTAAGTATCTGATGGGAGGCTGTAAGAAAGAACAAAGACTCTTTAGCTTTTGTGATAGGACAAAAGGAAATGCTTTTAATCTAAAAAAGGGGAGATTTAGAATAGAAATATGGACCTAATTTTTTACAATAATCATAGAATCATAGAATGCCTAGGGCTAGAAAGGACCTCGAAGATAATCTCGTTCAAGACCCAGGTGCCGCATGCAGGGTTGCTGACTGCTAGAAGAACACAAGACCTGTGCCTGCACTGGCCTCACCCATGCGCTGCATTAACCTCTCTGGTGGCTCCATTCTGGATGGCTTCTGTTTCTTTTTGCAGAGTTGAAAACAAGCCATGTACACCAGCATTAATTAGTATTTCTGGAATGTACTATTGCTTTCCTGACTAACGTTTACCAAGTTTGTTGGAGAGAAATAGGCATTTTTTCAGATAAAATCAAATAGCCTCAGAATAATGCAGTTTGCAGGTATTACAACACCAGCTGTTAGCCAGTGTTGCAGAGCTCTGCATGTGTTGCCTATAAAAGTCTCACTAAGAAAAACACTGATGCGGATTTAGAAGAAAGGAAT
Organism: Phasianus colchicus; assembly: GCF_987193195.1. Lineage (NCBI taxonomy): Eukaryota > Metazoa > Chordata > Aves > Galliformes > Phasianidae > Phasianus > Phasianus colchicus. The sequence continues at coordinate 13,573,134 of NC_143443.1, forward strand.
CCACAAAAGCATAACAAGGGATAAAACATGAAAAAAACTTGTTTCAACTTGTTTCAAACCCATAGCATACTAGCAAATATTGAGAGGCATTCCTTTGAATAATGACCTTCCAGGCAGGAAAAAATCCCCAAGTGCTTTCACGTTGTATTCCCAGTAAGAATTGTGCTGGATTTGGTATCACAGTTACACACAGAAACCAAGGCTGTTTACACATAAGTGAGACATCATCCTCATCTGTCGAACTGCATAATACAACTTGATACACAGCGTGGAACTTCGATGCTCTCAGTCAGTGAGCTCAGAGAAAACAGAACGAGCTCCCTGACTGCGGCTCTATGGACATTACACACAGCACTCAGATGTTGGCCCAGGGGTACCTTCAGGTCACCCAACTGCTACTGGATGTGATGGAGATGATACAATCACTCCTGCTGTGTCGTGAGTGCCGCTGTTATCTTTGTGTGCTTACCCAGTGAGGGTTTTTCAGATAAAATGTGAATTTCAGATTTAAGTAACCCTGCAGTCCGAGCCCTGGTTGTTTGGGGTTCAGTTGCTGTTCAGGACATGAACGCAGGCAGGCTGCTTGCCTTCAGCCACACGTTGTTACTCTTTTCATTTGCCAAATGATCACGTTCTGCAGCTGCTGAGAACAAGGCCATTTGTTTTCCATTGGTAAGTTAATAGTTGTTTGTTGAACGGCCAAAATCCCATTTAGGAGAAGATGAGACAGCACCCGTTTCTAATATGTACATCTTTTATTTGAAACTCTCATTTCTATAACTCCTAGTGGACAAAAATCCCAGCGGTCTGTCCGTATTGTGGCGTTTCCGTCAGATCAGACGAGTTTCGGAGTATCTGTTAGCACACCGTTCCCTCGGGACGGTGCCGGGACGGTGCCAGCCCCGAGCCCGCCAGCCCTGCCCGATGCGGGCCGCGCCGCCTTCAGGCCCCGCTCCCAGAGCCGCGCCTCCGGGAGATGGCGGTGCGCGCCCCGCCGCCGAGCAGCACCGCCCCGCGGGGCCTTTGTCTCGCCGCCGCCGCCGCCGCCGCCGCCGCCGCCGCTTAGGGGCCCGGGCTCGGTGCGGGATAAGCAGAGCCGGCGGGATGCCGGCCCCTTAAGTGATCTGATCTCCCCCTCGCCTTGAACACTGCCCTCACCGGGCCAGCCGGCCACCCCCACCGCAGCTCTCCCGCCGCCGAGGCTCGGGTCTTTCTCGGGGCCGCCCCGCCCGCGCCCCGCCTCCTTGCAGCCCCCCCGCGGCGGCCGGCGGGAGCCGCTGAGTGACGGGCGGAGCGCGGCCGGGGCAGAGGCCGTCGCGTTTCGCCGCCGGCAGCGGGAGGCGCGGAGCGGGCGGGCCGGGCCATGCGCCGCCGCGGCACCGTCTGGGCGCAGGCAGCCGCCGTGTGCGACCAATATGGCTGCGCGCTGCCGCGAATGAAAGGAGGCGCCTGGAGCTGAGGCCGTCTCCCCCCACCCCTCCTCGCCCCGCGGCCTGCAGTGAGAGCAGGAGAGAAGTTGGCTGAGCCGCCCCGCGGGGTGGGGGGCGCCGGCTGGCGGCGGCGGTAGAGAGGAGGAGGAGGAGGAGGAGGAGAAGTTGTTTGGCCGCCGGGAAGGCGGAAAGGAGAGCGCGGCGCCGGCTGAGGAGGACGAGGAGCAGCCCCGCGGCGGGCTCTTCCCCCGCGAGCGCCCGAGGGGAGAGCGGCGGTCGGCAGCCCGCGGCGGGAGGAGGAGGCGAGGAGGCGCGGGGCGGCCCGGCCCCGGGTCGGAGTCGTGCGGCGGCCGGCGGCGGCGCCTCCCCCTCGACCCGCGCGTCCCCGGGGGCGGCGGCCGCCCGGTGGGGCCGGGGGCCGAAGTTTGGCCGTCGGCGACCATGGAGCCGAAGCACAAGGAGCTGCTCGCGCAGTGCCGGCAGAGCCTGGCGCAGGCCATGACCGAGGTGGACAAGGTGGTGGAGCTGCTGGAGGCCGCCGGCGCTCTCGGTCCCCGCGACCTGCGCGACCTGGAGGCGGCGGGCGGCGGCAAGGCCGAGCTGCTGATCGCCCTGCTGCTGGCTAAGGAGCGGGACCACTTCCAGGACCTGCGGGTGGCCCTGGAGAAGACGCAGCCCCACCTGCTCTCCATCCTCTACCTGAACGGCGTGGCGGGGGCGCCGGCGGCGGCGGAGGAGACGGCCGGTGAGCGGGGAGGGGGGCGCGGGGCGGCGGCGTGGGGAGGGCGGAGGGGAGCGGCTGCACCCGCCCAACCCCGCCGGGCAGGGAGCGGCCGCGCGGCGCGGGCCCCCCGGGCCGCCTTCCTCGGAGCGGGGCGGAGCGGGACGAGCGCGGGGGTCCCGGCTCCGCCGCAGCCCGCCGGCTTTTCCGGGGGAAACGGGGCTGCCGCGCTCGCGTTCGGGCTCTCGGTGTTTGTTTTCTGCTCTCTTCCTCCTTTCTCTTCTGGGCACTGCGCTGCCGCTTGTTCCCCGAAGTACGGCGGATGCTATACTTCCAGCCGCTTTATCCGAGCAGCGTCTCGGTCCCCGCCGGACCCCGCCGCTGGGACGGGCCGGAGCCGAGCCTCGGCACCCGCCCGGGCCGCCGCTTCGCTGGCCCCGCCACCGCGTTCCTGCGGGAGAGCTCGGGGAGGCGCGTGCTCAGCGCTCGGATAAATGTTGTAACTGCTTTTCTTCCCATGAATGTGGGCTTGTTTGGGGCCGTGCTGCTGTAGCACTCGGCTGCGGTTAGAACAGAAAAGCAATTGATAGAGCTGCAAATCACGGTGAGAATTGCAGTGCAGACCTTCTGAAGTTTGTCTTTGACCCAGAGGTGTTCCTTTCTTCCTGCTCTCCAAGTCAGAATCTAGTTCAAAAAGAAAAAAAAAAAGGTTTAGTGGTAATCCTCGAGGCCTTGGAAGTGGAGCTGTGTTTCTAGATAAGAAATACTTTGGTTGGAATAAATGTAGGTGAAGAGCAGGCAGTTGTGTGCGATTGGTATGTAAGCATTCTCTTGCCTACATCAAGCTGACTGATGAAGAATGTGTAGTTGTTTTTGTTATTGTGGGGTTTGGGAGTTGCTCAGTAAGTACCCATTTACGTAGTTTCCTGACTCCTATACCTCTTCTTCAGGAGAATCATAGAGCAGCATAGTTTAGAAAGGACCTTAGAGATCATCTAGCTCCCACTCCCTTGTTGTGGGCAAGGCTGCCAACCACTAGATCAGGCTGCCCAGGATCCTATCCAACCTGGCCTTGAATGCCTCCAGAGGTAGAGCACTCACAACTCTCTGGGCAACTCGTTCCAGTGTGTCACCACTCTGAGTAAAAAGTTTCTTCCTAACATCTACCCTAATGCTTTTAGTTTAAAGCCTTTGTACTATCGCTACCGGAGCCTTCAAGAACTGGAAAGCCCCACTGAGGTCTCCCCAGAGCATTCTCTTCTCCAGGCTAAACAAACCAAACTCCCTCAAACTTTCTTCATAGGAGAGGTCTTTTGATCATCATTGTGGCCCTATTCTGGACCTACTTCAACACCTCTGCATCCTTCTTGTGTTGGGGGCCCCAGGATTGGACATAGTACTCTGGATGGGGCCTTACAAGGCAGAATAGAGGGAGACAATTCTCTTCCTCTCTCTGCTAGTACCCATCTTTTGTTATAGCCCAAGGATACTGTTGGCCTTCTGGGCTGCAAGAGCATGCTGTTGGCTTATGTCCAGCTTCTTATCCATCAGGACCCCAAGTCCTTCTCCGCAGGGTTACTCTTAATGAGTTGTTCTCCCAGTCTTTAATTTTATCTGGGATTGTCTCAACCCAAGTGCAGTGCCTTGCACTTGGCCTTGTTAAATCTCAATAGCTTCTCATGCGCCCCATTTGAGCATGTCCAGGTCCCTCTGGATGGCATTCCTTCCTTCCTTTTGCATCAACTACACTCAGCTTAGCGTCGTCAGCAAACTTGCTGAGGGTACACTCGTTTCCACTGTCTGTGTTATTGATAAAGGTGTTGAGAAGTACCGGTCTCAAGATGGACCCCAGAGGGGAGACCACGTGTGACCTGCCTTCACCTGGACATAGAGCCATAGCTAGCAACCTTCTGGCTAGGACCATCCAACCAATTCTTTATCCACTTAATAGTCCAGCCTTCAAATCTTTCTCTCTTATTTGGAGATAAGGATATGATGTGGGACTAAGTCAAAGGCCTTGTGCAAGTCCAGGTAGATTATATCATTTGCTCTTCCTTTCTCCATTGGTGCCATCAGTCCACTGTAGAAGGCCATTGGAATGTTCTGACATGATCTGCCCTTGGTGAGGGCATGCGGGCTGTCTCTGATCACCATCTTGTCTCACCTGTGCCTTAACATAGCTTTGAGGAGGATCTGCTCCATGATCTTCCCAAGCACAGACCTGAGGCTCATCGGCCTGCAGTTCCCTGGATTTTCCTTCCTCCCTTTCTTGAATATGGAAATGATATTTCCCTGTTCCAGTCTCTGGAGATGACTTCTGACTGCTGAAACACCAAAATGTGTATCTGAGGGTCTTACATTTTGTTGTATATCCCTGTGTTATGGTGTACAGCTGTTTTTAATGAGTATATGCCAGGACCTTACAGGACAGGGGGAAATGGATGGAACAATAGATCTCAGCACTTCCAGTGTATGTGATCTGACATCAGAGGATGGTGAGTATAGTACCGGCTTTTGGAAATGGGATCTATGATGTTTCTGTATGATTAGATTAATGCTTGGCCCTATCTTGTTGGGAACATATATTAATGGCACTGGGTTACCAGTATTCCTCAGCCTTAAAAGCAAAGCTGTAAAACACGAATGGCATGAAAAATGCAACACACATTGTGTGTAATAATACTTAGTTCTAAAATGAAAGAATTACAGAATATCTCACAACACTGAGTGCACAAGAAAAGTGTAGCCTGTTTGGCAAAGTGAACTGTATCCTCCTTGTCTGAACCCAATCCTGAGGATCATCTGTGTTCCATCCACATTTGTGTGGGGAAGGATGTTCCCCTGACACAGTGGTTTTCATTGCTACTGGTAAATGAAAACAAAAAGAGCCTACTTGAAGCGTTAAGTTTTTGTTTGCCTTGTGATGGACATGTCTACAAATGAGTGTGTGGGAGGCTGCTAGTAGTGAGCTGCCCTCACATGTGGAGGTGGGGGACCTGAGCTCTCTGAGGCTATTCTGTATGCTCCAGCTGGACTGCTCAGAGCAGGTCTCATTGTAACAGGTCAGAACTACTTGTGCCTGCTGAATGCCTCCAGAAAATCTCAGCCTTTGCTGACTTTGTTCTGAGTGTGCTATGCAAAAGGTTAATGTGTGAGGGTAGCTGTGGTGGAAAGGTTCGTGTTGGAACCTGTGTGCAGGTGTAACTGGACCTATCCTCCGTTCTTCCTTAGGAAGTCTGACTGCCTGGCTGCCTTTTGCTGCCTGCATGGGGTTTTCACTCCCTGTCACTGTAGGTGCTGAAGGCAGATAGGCCCAGCTGCTTTTTGCTCTTTGGGTGCTGCATCAAGCTTTATGTATGGAAGTAGGGATTCTGTATCTAAAATACTTGAGAGAGATGATCTTCTGCATTGCGTATTACCTACAAGGAGGAAAAAAAAAAAAAAAGAAACCACCAAAGAAGCCTCCCAAGTATCTCCTTTAATTTAACCTATCTGACTTTTAGAATTACCGTTAGTATCTGAAAAATGCCAAGTTACACCAAGGCAGGCTCATACTCTTGTATGAATGACATCTACTGAATGCTTGTTGTAGGTGAAAATTAAAAGTGATCAATAACTTGTTGCACAATTAATTGGTGATTCCTTCTTCCTAGCTGATGTTGTGAGGGAAGTGGGAAGGCAGTTAGCAAGGTCCTTTTGTTTGAGATTGTAGAGTTCACAGACAGACGGTGCTGAAAGAGTGGTTCTCCCTCCATTTCAGTGTATGCAACCTCACTTGTGTTTTCCCTGTATTTTTCATTTGCAGAATAACTTTGTATTTTCTTCTGTCTCATTTTAAATATAACCTTTTGAATTTCAGTGATAATATGTAAACTGTGCTGGAAATGCAGGCTGTTGTTTACACCAGCAGTTCTTGTGGCTGACTGGACAATGTAGTACTGACACTTTTATAGGTATTTATCTGCACAACAGAAAGGAAGTCAACAGCTGTTCAGATAGCTACAGGGACTGAACTGGAGTCCTAGTAGCTACTGTGAGCTTTTAGCATGGGTAACTGTGCTTATGCTTCAAGGAGCTTTCTTGATAGAATTTTCCCTGTTTCGGTCTCCATTTAGATACGTTTGTTCTTCAGAATAGTTCCTATATGCTTCTGTTAAATGTATCTTTCCAAGCTTGCTTTGTTTCTAATTCAAGAATACTCTACTTACCAGTGTTTGTAAACAAAATGGATGAGAAAGCTGCCTTCTGTCAAAGTAAAAAGAAGGCACCATTTGCTCTGTTCTCCTTAGTCATGTCTGGAGGTGGCATTCAGTCCTTCCTTGAGTGATACCTTTGGTTATAACCATGCGTTCCTGCGTAAATGTTTCTGTGAGAAATCGTCTCTGTCCATGTGTAAGTGAATGTTCTCCTGATTTAAAATCTCCCAGTCCTTCACACAGGGATTAGTTCTTTTTTTTTATGTAGTGTGCCAATTGCTTTTTCTTGTTTATTTTGGTTTACTAATGGATTATTGTTTATTTACCTCTATCCCATATGAGAAGTCCTATATTCTGACAGTCAAATATATCCTTCCTGACATGGAGTTTAAAGACTTCCATAAGTTTCTTATATCTTAGATCTCATGCTAGACCAGTCGTCTTTGACACTGACGTGAAGAACGTTTTTTAACTTAGAACATGACCAAGAACAGAATGAAAGATATTTCTTTATGATGTGTACTTGACTAGGGTCAAGAAAGACCCTCTAAGAAAGGTCTTGAAAGGGACATGAAGGAAAGAAGGAAGATGTTTGAAAACTGAATAGTTTCCTTCTATTGTTTTATGAGGCTTATTTTTTTCCTAACTCTGGTCAGGGATTGAATGTTAATTTCTAGTCCAGAAAATAAATGTGTGGGCATTTTATTAGAATAGAAAAAAGTAGGAGTAGGAAAAAGGCCAGGAACTGCTTCTCCAGGTGTTCATTTTTTTTTAAGCGTGTTGATTCAGACAGAATTAATTTGAAGTCACAGATGACTTTTAAATATTGCAGTATTGCAGCAGTCTTTGAGTGCATGTAAAAAGAAAAGACCAGCTGCCTCTTGTGTGTCAGCAGTTAGGAGATGGAAGGCTAAGACCCAGCTCTTGTGCTTCTTGCCTCTGAGCTGCCAGTACACAAGAAATTGGACTGTGCCCAAGATGCTGAGAGCAGAACAGCTGGTGGTTGGTTCTGGGCTCTCTGCATTTTGCCCCTTCCCTGATCTCCCAGAATGTTGCCCTGTAACAGAGGAGCCAGTGAGTGGCCAAGAGGCTGTGTGGAAGAAGGCTGTGAAGTATGGAGACAGGTGATGTTGTCCTGTAGGAATGAGAAGAGGGAAGCTTGGGAGAGTAGGGGCCAGGGTAGAGGAGCATGATTGTAGAAGTGTTTGGAGAAGATGAAAAGTAATGTTGGAATTGTACATTCTCTAGGAAAAAGGGAAATGAGAATGAAGAGAAATTGTAAAAGTATAATTTTCTGATTCAAGGACTGAAGAGGCAATTTTGCAATTAAGCTCAATTTATATTCTCTTCCAGTGCTGCAAACTGAAGAGTGGCAGAAGTAGAGCATACAGTATGCTTGGTTATGTCAGACTTGTTATTAGTTCTTATGGTCTCCTCTCAAGCCCTGAAACAGGACTGACTTTTTTAAAAATGGTGCAGATAAAAAGTGAGTGGTGTTCAGAAGTCACTTACATTGGGAGAAGTACAGGTCTCTGACAGTGATAAGCAGTAATTAAACTTGCAAAAATACCCAGTACTTGTTTCACAGTACATGTGTCTTCTGATGACCTCAATTACACAGTATCCCTTCCAAGTATCAGGCTAACAAATACAAGAAGCTTCCAGCAAGTGTTCAGGGGGGTAATTCCCGACAAAAAACAGTGGGTGGAAGTGATCTTTTACTCCCAAAGAAGGAAATGTGTATTTAGTAGTTCACAACTCCCAAGAGTGATGGTTCTCAATTATATTTTTGCTGTGCTCAGAGGAGAAGGAAAAGAAAACTGGTTACAGTAAACTCATGTGGCCACTGTTTTCAGTTGTGTAAAATGAATAATAATTTTGGGGGTATCGGTGCCTACAGTTATTGAGCAGTTTTGGACATAAACAAGTCTTACTGTCTTACGGTTGCTGTGAGGTTTTTTTGTTTGTTTTTTTTTAGACCTCTGGTCTAGATAGCAAAGACCACAGCTGCCATATGGAAGTGACTGGTCTTCTCAGGTTTAAACAGTCTGCAATTTGAGTTTTCTTTTTTCCCCTGTTTTGCATACTTCTACCACTTCCTATTTTTTTTCCCCCTCTTCCTACTCCACCTTTATTTCCTTCAACTTGCTCCTTATCTTTCCTTACCTATTAACTCTTATTCCATTCAGTCATAATTCCAATTTCCATTATTATTTTATAGCACAATTCCTTATTCAAAAGATGCCGGTATGTTATGGTGGATTCCTTCCTTCTATTTTACACTTCTTTACAGCAGAGCCTCTTATATCATAAAATCTCAGGTGAGACATTTTTCAGAGCTGTTCAGCGCCCTGCACATTTTGGATGTCTCAGTGTGAGGCAATCTGTTTTTGTTGTTTGTTTTTTTTTAATATAAGAGCAATCTTGAAATGCTGTATTTATAGTAAAATTGATCTAGATAGCAAAACATGTTGGCCCAAATAACTTTGTATGAATAGAGCTGTAGTAATAAAGTTGAGGCTTTATTACATTTATATCTAGGCTTCAATGACTTTCTTCATTATTCTGTGTAATCGGTGCTGAAACATTATTTATGACCCTCAAGATGCAGGTCATTAGCTGTCTTTTAGTAAGAAGTATTGATTTAGAACTGAATCATCGTGGAAACATTGCGCTGAGCTTCGACTTAAGGTTATCCAACACTTCTCTTGTATAAGCTTAAAAGAATGGTACTGTCCTATGGAGAGCCTAAAACTGTTACTACATCCTCAACTTTAGAGCCCTACAATACCACAAGGAACGTGTTTGGAGATTCTCAGTGTAATTCTGACATACTACTAATTCTTGTCAGTGTTTGGCAGAGCTGGTAGTATGTTGAAGGAGGCCCACAGCACTACAGCACAGAAACCAGTTCAAAATACCTTGTGTCCAGTGTTTGCTGTGCTATGGGTGTGTTTGTATACTTACCGTGGGTTGTGTTGCATCAGCAGTTGTCCTGATGGTAACAGGTGGTACAGCAGCTTCTACTGTTGTGACTAACAAGTAAGATGAAGTTTCAGATCTCCTTCTGTAAGCTGCTGTGCAAATGGAACTCAGTCTGTACAGGACAATGTTTGCAGACTTGAAAAACATGCTGGTAGATTGGGTCCCTGGAATCCCTGGGTTTTGCAGAATCTGGCAGAAGTACTTGGCCACTTGGGCCGAATACATAAGGCTATTTTTCTTGATGATGAGTGGCTGTTGGGCAATAAAGAAAAACTCATTATAACTCAAAGGCCCTTCTTACTCAGCTGATGTCAGAGAAAGCAAAGAGCTGGCAGTCACCTTCCCCATCAGTTGCTGAATTCTCCAGTTTCACAATTCTGGGCTGAACTGTTCACAGCATTGATTAGCTTGTTCTGGATTGCTGCTGTTAGTATTTTAGAAGAATCTTTTTTTTAGTTATCGACTGAAAAGTTAGTTTTAATTGTATGCAATATGACCCAGTTCAGGAGCTTTCCAGGCATACAGCTGAGCCTGTAGCTGGGGAAACAAGTCCAGAGGGAATGTAAAAACTGTATTTCAGCTTGTGAAGCTGAGCAGGAAGAGGGTTGAGGAAGAAGGGACAGATGATACAGGCTGGTGTGACACAGACTAAGAATTGCCTTTTTGCAGGCTTCTTATGTAAATGACAGTTTATGTGTTCAGAAATGTACAGAAAAATATTTTGTTAATAAACATAAACTCTTCTTGTAACTATTCACAGTCATCACAACCACTTTCATACCTCATTTCCCCTTTTGCCTTAGCTTTTTTTTGTACCTGAATGTAATGCTGATTCATGAAAATACTTACTACTAATGTGCTTGCCTTCTAGCATACGAGTAATTCCTGTCTATATGTGTATAATCAATGAAAATTATATAAAGGAATATTATATAATTTAATAATATTGAGATGTTATAATAATGAAATAAGCAAGAGAGTTAGGCACAGCGAGACAAAGAGAATAAATAGGAGGCTTATCCGTGTTGTGGGCTTGCTCAGGAAACTCCAGTGGACTGGATCTTCCAAAGAGAGATCCTTCCCCACTGGTAGTCAGCTCTTAAATGGGTCTAGGAGAGGTGGAGCCAGGCTCCACCCCTTCCTGCAGCACAGGTGAATTGCTTTCACCTGTGCTCCCAGGGCTGACTCATTGCTCACCTCAGGTGATCAATCAGAGGTTCAGGCCATGACTCAGCAGCTCCCATACAATATGCATCAAGTTGGACATGTGCAACTGTTGGCAGGACTTGGGCCTTGTATGCTAAGTTGTGTGGATTAGGTGATGTCTTTGGTCAAGTATCAGTCATACAGTTGAGCCTCAGTAAATATCGCTGATAGCTGCTTGCTTTTCAGCAGTACTCAAAATTGAGTTTGGGCTGCAAAATTTTTCTTGAGGCTTATTCTAAAATGTAGTTGAAATTCTGGACTTGCTCTGTGCAGGCAAGCTACATCCTGTTGATGTCGGTGCAACAAAACCTTGGCTTTTTGAGTGTATTCTTTCACTTTGAGGCAGGCTGGCTGGCAGGTGTGTGTGTACAGTTTTTTTTCTAAAAGCTTTAGAACTTACAGAATGAGGGAAACAAAACTGATGCAGTAAACATCAAAATTACCAAACAGAGCTGCTAAATTGTTCATGTGTTGTTTTAATTAGCATGAAGCTATGCGTATTCCTTTTTGTTATTGGTAGCTTTCTCCTGTTGTGTGCTTTCATGAAAAATAAATTTGAGAAGAGATCTGAGGTTCGTAGTTGTGCCATGTGATCTTGCTCTTTTCGAGCACTTAATTTTAGATCTTCCTCGTAATCCTCTTGCTGAAGGCAGTGTTGGTTGAGATGTCAATAGCTCTTCAACCAGAAGTCAGCAGGAAATGGAGGTGGTTTTAATGACTCCTTTCTTTGAGGACAGTTTACTTCTGTAGCTTAAGTACTCTTTAATACTTCTTGAATGATCTTGTGAGTGCTTGGAATGATTTTTAAGGTTGTCTTCCTATTTAGATCGCAGTGATCTGGCTTTCAAGTGGTGTGGGAATAAGCACAGTGATGAGATCAGACCATCTAAAGGTTTTCTTTGAGTCCATATGTAACACCACAATGAAAACATTTGGATATTAACTTCATTTCTTAATCTTTAAAATCATCATGAATAACTTTCTGGGTTGATTTTTCTTTTTCGTCTTTTGAATACTTTTATGAGAAAGTAATACTATTTGAGAGCTTGCTTAAATTGTACTCAAAGATGGGTCCTTGTTCATTTTTAACAATTTCTTTCTCAGTTTCTTTAAGGACATTTGGCTTATGTGGGTGTGTTTGAAAAAGAAAACAAAATGCTTGAGTCTTATGCAAAAACAAACAAATCTTATTTGTAGGCTTCTATTTGTAATTCATTAACTGACTTGTCAGCTGATTCACGAGCTGCTTCATCATATAGTTCTTCAGTTATGCTAGGCTCTGAGTGAGCTCTGTAGGTGCAACCTGAATTTTGGAAATAGTTGTTTTTTAAAAACAAAACTCTAAATCCACTCGGAATTACAAAATACTTCTCTTGAGGAGAGAATTTGCTGATTTAAAATGGCTTTACCTTAAAATGTTGTTTGGTAGGTTTTCTTTCTAACAGAAATGAGTATTTAAAAAAAAAAAAAAAAAAAAAAACAAAAACTTCATGCACCCGTGGTGGTGGTCCTTGGGTTGCTCAGCCAGCCTGTTTTGTTCCTTGTTTGTTTAGATCTGCCGCAGCAGCTTTTCTTTGCTCTGTCTGTGCATAGGCAGATTTTGCTTTTTTTTTTTTTTCCTTTGCTGGAGTAATGTTTCGAAGGCTTCTGATTGCTGCTAGGAGTGGGTACTTTCTCTAAGGTGTGTTGACTACTTCTTTAGGTTAAGGGTCAGATTAGTCAGACTTAATGGGGAAAAATCCACAAGCCTGTTGAGCATCACGAGGCTGGCTTAGGTATAGAGTGCAGAACATGACCTTTGAGATACTTAGTGAGCTATTTTTCTAAAACACTGGCCTTGAAAAGTGTAGGCCAGCATTTTGGTATATGCTACATGAGCTCACTGTACCAATCTATTCATCTGTTGTTACCCTGGGTTATGAGCCTCATTTATTCTACTGGCATTTTATACTGCATAGTCTGGAGAAGGCAGTGGGCTGTGTGGCAGCATGTGGCAGAGCAGTGCTTTGGCTGAGCAGGATGCTCCTTGGTAACACTGACAAGCAGTTTCAAATGCTTTCAGAGATATTTCCTGCCTCTGGTTTTCAGATTCTGGTAGAATATCAGTAGTATTGGTATTAATATGAAAATGAGTCAGGCAAGTCTGACATCCCTATTCTGTTAGGCCACAACCTGTGTGCAATTTGTACCAGAACTGGGAGAAAATCTTGCGTAAAGTTGAGGCCATTTTTCTGTCTCTGGCTGTGTTGAACTTTGGTTGATACACTGTGCGTACGTGACTTGTATTTCTCGGAGTGTTCCATCAGTGCATTATAGGACAGGACCTCAGAAAGAAATTGGCCAAACATAGGAGAGGCAGAGAGATTTCATTATGTATCCTGTCTGTATTTGCTTATATGAGAACACATAAATTTTGTTTTCATTGTTTCTCTTGTGGGTTTCTTTGTTCAAAATCAGAGATGGTTGTGTTGGTATCCCGGCTTATGATGACTTATTTCGTATATACTGCATCTGGTAGAATTGTGTCACGTTCAATTAACTGTTCTATTTTGGTTGTAGATAGCTAGTTAACAAAAGAGAGCTGGAAGGAGGGGTTGGGTGAAATACTTACCAGATAGGGATGAAGTTACAGTTTGTGAGAGAATAAATTTGCTGTGGTTAGGGCTTAATTTTGGGAAATAATTCCCTACTTTTTACATTAGTCAGAGAGGGTGACTTTGGATCTTACGTGCTTTAAGATTCCTAACCCTGCAGATAAGGTTGTGAGACTGTGGCCTTTAGATTTAATTTTTATTAATATCAAATTTTGAATAATATTAGCTCTCTGTGTAAAACTATTGTTCTGAGCATTTGTAAATAAAGGTAAAAAAAAAAAAAAATGTGGTGGGTTAGGAATGTAGAACAAAACATTTGTGTCTTTTGCTGTTAAACTGCAAGATGTGCCAGTGGCAGGCTTTTCTGGAAATGATTTTTGATAGTTTTTAAGAAATGAACTTGTTCTCTGATTTTCTTTATTATTATTATTTTTTTTCTGTTATGTGGGACAGAAATGATGTACGGGAGTCAGTTTTTCTGTTCCAGCAGTTTCTTAGTAAATGAGTATATCTGCAGCCTTCAGGACATAATGCTCTGACTTGTTGAAAAACCTGTTAGTATTACAGGTCTTACTTAAAAGCTTTTTTCTTTTTTTAAACTCACTTCAAAGGAAGAGCTTTGTATGTTTATTTATTTATTTATTTATTATTAATCTTTGCTTTATATCAGGTTGGATATATTTGCATCATTCTTTGTGAACAGGAATTATCCAAGACTAGTTTTCATTAAGCATGGATTAATCTGCATGATGAAAATAATGAAATGTGTATATAGTTTCTCCAATATTTTTCCGAGATCAACAAGAAAGTTTAAATAAATTAACTTTGTGTCCTTGACCATTTTATTCTGTTTACATCAGACGCAGTGCATATCTGCATTTTTTTACTAGAAATAGCATTGCGAGGAAGAGCTGTTAACTGTGTTTTCTTCTAGATAGCTCTGTGTTCATTAAGAGCATCATTGAATATGAACCTGATAGTGCTTCAGCTAAGACTGCTCATTTCATGGTAGTACAAAAACAATTTCAGCCTCAAAAAATAGCTTTTTAGAGAGAGCTTTTCTTTTCTGACTGCCTTCTTTATAATTTTGTTTCAGCTGTTTTGTGGATGGAGGAAAAAGAAGAGTAACCTTACAGCAGAATAAGCCTTTAGCAGGGCTGTGCTCAGTTGGTTCATTGGCCACCTGCAATTCCAAGCTGGGTTACATGGAGCTTTTTGCAAAAGGTGTCCTATTGTGCTGTTTCATACAGACTGTTTTCCCTTTCACCCCATGGTATGTTGAAACAGAACAACCAGCATTACTGATGCAAACTTCTCTGCCTCTCTAAACTTCTCCTTTCTAAAGATGGGAATCTTTAGAAGTTAAGGGCAGATGTGCTTTCAAAGCAAGATATGAATGATGTATTATTAAGTGTGAGACAACCCACTGTAAGAACTCCTATACATGAGGAATACAGGTAGTTTCGTAAAGAGAAAAGATAGATCATAGGCAGTTATATCAGCTTGCTTAAGCCTCTTGCAGAGCCTCTTCTTTCGACTTGGGCTGGGTGATAGGATTTATCACTGTTCTCAGCTGCCTTCTGACTGAGCATTGCAGGAACTCTGAGCTGAGGAGAGCAGGCAGCAGGGCTTGATGATCTCCACAGCTCAGGTAGGATAACAGCAGTAAAATTGTTAGTGCAGATTTACTTATCTTTGCTGCTGCTTTTATATGTAGAAATAATTTGCATAAGATGAAAGAATGTGAATTGACCGTATGTGCAAAGGCAGTGTCTTCTACTGTGTTCAGGTGCTACTTGCAAATGAAGTGGAAATGTTAAAATTTTAAATATGCTGTTTTCAAACACCAATCAGAAAGTGCTCATGGTCTTGCAGTTAATGGAAAAAGTCAAACTCAGTGTCATGTCTCTTGCTATTAGATGTTGCTGTTGAATGTTCAGTGTTTGTGCTGTAAGAAAATGGGAAATTATATAAGTATAGTTCCAATTACAGTTGCTATATTGTGTTTAGACATTAGATTACAAATATATTCCTTGAGACTTGAGTGTCATTTTACTTTTCTGAGAAAAGTTTATTCTTAGATGAAACTAAAACTGACATAAATGGCTGGGGTTTTTGTTGGTGGTGGTGGTTGTTTTTTTTTTTGGTTTTTTTTTTTTGTTTTTTTTTTGTTTTTTTTTTTTGTTTTTTTTTTTTGTTTTTTTTTTTTTTACAAATGCTTGCTTGAAAAACCAGTATCACATTGGAAGGCTTTTGGAGAAGATTTGTCATTCAGAGGGTACTAATTTTTGAATGTGAAGGTCTGTGGCATACTAGATTGTGCCTTAAAAAGACACAAACTGTCAAGTTGCACTGTATTTTTTTTAGAGTTGTATTTTTCAACACCTAATCTCAGTTCACAGGTTCAGAATTGTGGTAAAA
The DNA here is from genome assembly GCF_987193195.1 of Phasianus colchicus. Lineage (NCBI taxonomy): Eukaryota > Metazoa > Chordata > Aves > Galliformes > Phasianidae > Phasianus > Phasianus colchicus. The sequence continues at coordinate 13,588,687 of NC_143443.1, forward strand.
CGTGGTTTTACGGTTGAGGAGGCAGCAAAGGGAGGTCAACCCTGAAAGACATAAGCAAGGCTAGAAGATCTGCTCCAGTGCTCTATTAGATGGTGCAGCCTGCAGAAAAATGACTATTTTCAAAACTGCTGCCTTAAAATGTGTGTTGTAAACTAAAGCTAATATTTAAGTGCTGTGACAGTATCACAGCATCTGAATCTTCCTAGCACACTTCCACAGAAATAGCCTCCTCCCCAGTGCAAAGAAGATACAGAGAAAAGCCTGCAGCCTCTCCCTCTGGCTTACTGCTGATGGACTTTGTAATTACATGAGTAACTTCATCTGCAGCCTGCTTTGCTAGAGGTTGGATTTAAGATTAATTGTGTGACGGAGGATCCTGGCTTACAGCTATATCTTAATTAGAATTCAGAATCCACTTTACATTAAAAAAAAAAAAAATCTTAAAACTCTTTTCTGAAAGAACACTGATTATAGGGCAAATGAAAATGTTTTGATCTTTCTTTTCTTGTAATTTGGGAATATCTTGAATATATTATAAATATATTCCCATGCCATAGGGTTATTTTTTCTCTTTTCATCTTGTTCTCTGCTTCCATCATCTTGCTCATTCTTCTTTGCCTTTATAATTGGAAGGAAAAAGCAAGTAGAAGAGAGTGACTTGTCTGTTCACAGTAACATTTCAAAGATTACTGAGTGCTATGAAAAAGTACTGCTTTTCTTAGTTTTGAAATTTACTACTGTTGAATATAACTGTGCCATTGATATGTATGTACTAAATGCCTTGGAAGTGAGTGCAAAACAGCTTATTGTTGATAACCAACACTTTTCTGAAAAGTATGCCATTTTTTCAGAAATGAGTTTGAAGGCTTAACTATGATTGTAAGATTGTTCTTTCAAGTTTCAGATTCCGGTGGTGTCCTGGCTGAAATTAGTCAGCTTCTAAAAGCTAGGATTTGGAAGTATTTAGTTGAATGCGTGGGAATTATTATTTACTACATTTTGAGAACTCTTAGGGAACAGTCTTGTTAAGAATGAGAAGGATGTGATAGAGAAATTGTGTGTTTCAACGACTTAGCTAAGAGGAAAAGAAAAGGGAAGATGCACATTCTTTTTTATAGCATTTAATTTAATCTGAAGTGCTACAATATAACTTCCAAACTGTTTTGTTTTTTCTACTAAAATAAAATACTTGGGACCCCAGAGGTTTTCTTCAGGAGAAGTAGATTTGAGTAAGATAACCTTAAAAATTAGGGGAAAGTCCTAAAGCCCTTCCTTAAATGCCAGCATATTAAAGATTCAGTGTGGTACAGCAAGGTGCATAAGTGTATGCTGCTCGTAAGCAAAAGAGCGCTTTCCCTCTTGGGTTTTATAATGATTTTACTGTTTGCTTGAGTTAGTGTTAGGGTCATACTTAATAATCTTGTCAAACCAGGGTCTGACTTACTCATACGATTTGCAAATAAAATTTACTTTCTTATAGTGTTGCTTGTATTCCAGTTTTTCAAGCAACATTTGGAAATTAAATACCCTAACTTCATCACTCTTATCTCAGACAGGAGAATGCTCTTAATGTTGAAGCAAATGCTGAACTAAAGGAAGAACACCAAAACCCTTTTTCAGACCTCTGTATATTTATTTGAACCTTTTTATTAAGTGAAACAGGGTGTAATAGAAAAGTTCCCTTAAAAATTGGAAAAATAAAGTTTCTTTTTATCCATGGCAAAGTGTACATTTTGGCAAATGAGAAATTATGCAACTTGTATATGGATTGTAAATATTATCAGCTTTGTTTTCCAGTCTATTTTTTTAAGCAATTCATCACACCAAGATCTCATACATTTCTTCTCTTGGCAGTAATCTACCTAAAGTCTGTTGTCTTCCACAGGAGGAAAACAAAGCCAAGCAATTCCTTTGTTTATGATGTGTTGGAGCTGGCCAGAGGTAGTCTCTGAATCTTCCAGGATTGCCAGCCATAAAACTCTCTTCAATATGTGACTGTTCAGAGTTGTTGACTTGAGTTAACCTCCCCTTAACGATTGATCTTTAGCTTTACTGGAGGCATACTAAGTGTCATCAGTGAAGTAAGAAATTGGAGCACAGTTTTACTACTGGATCATCTAAGAACTAAAATCTCTTTGTAGAATCATAGAATGGTCTGAGTTGAAAGGGACCACAATGATCATCTAGTTTCAACCCTGCTGCTGTGTGCAGGGTCATCAACCACTAGCCCAGACTGCCCAGAGCCAGGTTCAGCCTGGCCTTGAATGCATCCAGGGGTGCGGCATCCACAGCCTCCTTGGACAACTCGTTTTTCCTCTGTATTTGATTAAAAGGTTAGTGTGGTATTAGGACGCCTTGATATCTTGGCCATCTTCTTGTTTGTGTCTTTCTTTAGTACCGTTTTGCATGTTGCCTTAAGTTAAAATGGGAAAATTTGTCTTTTGGAGTGTTATTACCAAGAAAGTTATCCTTCTACGCCAGCGCCATGGGGATTCGAGCTAATGAGAAGGTCAGTGCTGTGTGGTGGGGTAGATGGTCTTGGCACTAATGGTGTCTTGGATGAAGAAAGCTCAGTTAGTATTCATCCTAAGGAGGCATGTCTTGAGTTGGTTTTTATAGTGTATGTATAAAACTGAAAAGCATTACTTAATTTGTCATTACTTTTTTTCCTCTTCTTTGGAGAAGATTGTGCTGATTAAAGTTTCTAAAGGGAATACTGTGCTTTAATGTAGCAGCTTTTGTGTCTTTGACAATAGGGTGCTTTTTTGTCTGCTAATTTCTCCACAGCTGCTTATCCTGCTCCTCATCAGCTTCTCAATTAATGTGTTCGTTGGGATTTATAAGAGAAAGAACTTATGGAAACTAAAATCAGTATGTGCTTGTTAAAGGTACTTAGCTTATCTGTGGAATAGCACTTGAATATTTCAGTATCGTACAGAGAATAGTGTTGCAGTTAATTTTCTAGGTTTGGGAGATATCTGAGAGCTAGCTATTGAAAGCAAACAAATGAAGCAATAATGCTGCTTTTGAAAAGGGTTAGTAATTCTGCAGTAGTAAAATCTGTCAGCAAATGACCTCCCAGAACTGTGTAACTCTACACCAACACACACTAATTGTCTGTCGAGGTCGCAGCAAGTCCTACCGAGCCACAGCCCAGCACTGTACTGGGCCGACTGGTCAGGCTGCCGCCCCAGCGCTGGCTGACAAGTGGCCTTTGTTGAGGCCCTGGTGCCTCAGCAGCAGGTTGCTCAGCCTGCAGGCTGCAGGACCTGTCAGCTAGCCTAATGGTGGCTTGCGTGCTAGTAAATCATGCCAATGGCAGCGCAAAGTCCAGAGGCTATCAGAGCGTTGCTGGGTTCTGGCTGTGAGGAGTTGTTCTGCTTCATTTTGTGTTTCCTGTCTGTGCTGTAGCACATCTTGCAGTGCCCTACATGTGATGAGATTTTCTAGGTGGGTTAGCAGTGTTGGCTTGGACTCTTCCATCTGCCTTTTCACAAGTAGTTTAGTTGCAATTTAGCTCGTAACAAGTGAAGCTACTTCTAAAAGCATACTAGGAGGGTGAGTTGTGTAGTGGGTTTTTCAACTGCTTTTTCACTATAGCAGTTATGAGACAAAGACATTTATTTATTTAGTTTTAAAACTTACTTTTAAATTGTTTTCTTCAGAGTTGTGTAGGTAGATGCTCTGGTTTTGAAACAAAGCTTTAAAAAGTTTGAGTGTTAATACATTGAAACTGACTTAATTTGGAGACGCAATTATCTGCTTTCTCCTCTCTCAACATCCTAGAGTTGTTGCTTTATATGCTATCTAGCATGGCAGTTTTCCTATAAGTATTCTGAAAATGTTTCTGAACTGATTTGCATGGAGTTCTTACGAATTTGTGTCACATTTATTCAGGCATTGCTCCTAGGAGCATTAGATCTGTTTTTTATATCTTCTTGCCATTGTAATACAAATGCATTCTGCAGCTTGACTAATGGAATACTGGTAATACATGGTTGTTGAGTGTACACAACTATAATTTCTGCTGTTTTTCCCCCCCAGCGTTATCTTACATTTTTTAATCACAAGGACTAAGCTGGATAGGTTTTTTTTCTTTTTCCCTCAGAATGTGTGCTTGCTTTCCTTATGCTTTTTTTTTTTTTCCATAGTTTATTCTGATTTTTTTTTTCAAGTTTGCATTAAGTTGGGTATCAGTTTTATTTAAATTCTGTTAGTACATATTTGCTGATGTCATTCATCCCAGGATCAGTGCTGAAGATTATAGCATGCTATGACATAGTAAAAATAATGAAAATAAAGTGTTACGTGGAGAGCACCTGAAACTAGGTGATAATTACTGTGATTATTAAGCAACTTGTCTGGCTTTAATCAGAGACTTGTTGGGGAACTCGGGCATGATGAGGAACACAACAGCAAAGTGATAATAACAAAGCTTTGTTGTGTTGGGAGGACTTGGTGAGCAACGTGTGCTGTCCCATCTGTGCGATCAACTTGAAGTCTTAGGACCTGAGCTGGAAGATGAGTTGGAAGAGAGCAGAAGCTGAAAAGTTTTATTATGAAACTTCTCTAAAAGGTACTGGGCGATCGAGTGGTTGCATCTGTGTAGAGTGGCTGTGTGGGCTCTTTAGTTATTGTTTTGCCTTTCTGCTTCATTTAGAAAGGAAATGGAGGCAAGAAACGAAGATTTCTGGGTTCGTGTTTCTGTTTTCACTCTTTTGCTCCTCTTTTTCTGAGAGATTTGATTATGATGGGATCTGCATCTTGATGAGGGTATTCATTTGCTTTGGCCATTTGTAGTACAGAATGTTGCTGTTTACAAAAAATTGCCAAAATTCCTTTATAGAAGGAAAAATGTTTTTACTGGCAAATGAAGTAGTCTTATGTCCAATGTGGACATTATTTTATGTGATTCTTAAAAGATCTACTATGTAAAGAAGTCAAACATTCTGAAACTAAAATCAAACTTTTCTTGTGGTTTAGTTTTGACTGGGTCACAACCCACTTCCCTTTTACAATGCTCAGTAGCATGAAGTGTTTCAGCTGAAGTCCCAACCACTCTGGCTTCCTGTGGTTGTTTTGAGACTGATTAAAAACCACACATGAAGGAAGATTTTAATTCTTTTTTTTTTTTCCTTAAAATGTTTTTATCCCCACATATGATATTGTATGTGATATTGCTGTATGTGCCCTGGAATAATTTCTTTGTGAGCTGTATTACCCTTTTAGCTTTATACAGAGCCTGCAGCAGGTTCCTACATTGTCAACTTTTGTATGGGTGGGCTGTTCAGTGCCTTCTAGTAGCAGATTGGCAATAGGTAAAATGACTTTCTGAAAAAATATCAATAATATTGGACCACCTACTACCGGTCTGCATGTGTCTCTTATTGAAAATAGTTTAAAAGAAAGGAAATAATCCTTCTGTGTATGACACTGAAGTTGTGAATGTCTGTGCAGTGTCTGAATTTATACTTCACAACTAACCATCCTCTATTTTTTAACTATGTACGGAGGAAATTGTCTCACTAGCAGCTGAGACTGTAAAACCAAGGCATTACAAACCTGGATTTTGAAAGCTAGGACTTCCTACAAGTGATTTCTTTGTAGAGGGAGCTCTTGCTAGTGACCACCATGAGACAAAGTGTTTTAATTTCTGTAACTCCCCACCCCCCTGCACATATTTTTATTTTTCAGGTCTCTCTCAACAGAGCTTGTCCTGGAAATTCCGTGGGGGAATTTGTATTGGCAGTGTTGTTTGTAATGAAGTTGTGAGTTTGCAACTGTAGCACACATTTTAGCCTAAACTGGGAACTGAATGGAAATCTTGGAAATTGTTGTTTTATATATGCCACAGTCTATATTTTGTACAGAAGTAGGTACTTTAATGTGTAGCTTTTCTGCGAGAAGTTGATTCATTCTCATGTTAGTTTTCACATTGTGTTGAATGCATCATGGATGAAAGTATTTCAGGTTTGGCATAGGGAGCAGGAGTCTGTTCCCCTTGACGCTGCTTCATAGGTGAACACTGCATATTGTACCACTTAATTTTCTCCTGGCCTGTTACTGTTGTTACTTAGTGTTACAAATAGTTTGTTCCCCATTCTTCTTAACCAACTTCTTCCATGCCCACTCCATAGAGTGAGGCAGTGTTTTACAAATGTTTCTGGTCTTTCAAAGCTTTACCATTGGACTAGAGACTCCTAACCACTGAGTTAGGAGTGGTATTACTCTGCTGGCAGATTCCCAGAAAGCCTTCTGCTTCCCATTTGGGGAAAATGCTCAGTAATCTGAAAATTCTGAAGGCTTATATTTTTTCATACTGAATATTTGACTGTTTAAAAATATTGATTATTTTTGTTGTTTGTGGGAAGAACAGTAAATGTATAATGTACATTCAATGGATATATTGTGTTCTAAAAGACACTTATTTTAAATATCTCAATTTGAAATTTCAAAATAGTAATAATGTTTTCAGTTTTCAATAAACACATTCATCTTTCTCTTCTAAATGCAGGCTACTGCATTTGGCTTAAAATACTGTAGGTCTTCCCACCATGGAGGTTGGGAATAGGGAAATAACTGTCTTCTATCAGTGTGAAGTTCTGGGAAGATAATTCAAAATGATCTTGCTTCTGTGTGCCGGCAGTGATGCTTGATTTTTGTTTTTCTTTCAAAGAAGTGAGTCTAGCCACCATTACTGTTTTGTACTAAGACTTGCAACAGAAAAATGTCATTTTGAACAAATGATGTCTGTTGGTCTAATTATGACAGAAAATTCTTGATAAATCAAGAGATCAAATAAGCAGTTCATTGTATTGTCTTGTTTAAGTCTTCAGTTTTTCTACTTTGTGAACATATTATTTTCCAGATACAGAATTACACTTAAACAACAACAAAACAAACACACAAGTAAATACTCCTAGAGTATTTACTTAAATGAGAAACCACCGTTGGTTTAATAAAGAAATAGACATTTTAAAGCAGATCATGTGTTTTCAGGTCATTAACAAGTTGTTTTGTTGCTGTTGAGTGAGACAGTTTTAGTCCTACTTCAGGTTAAGATGTCCCTAACCTCTAGTTACTCCTGATCCTCATTAATTTTTTCTCTTTCCTACTTGACCCTCCCCACTCTCCCAACCTTTCTTGACAAGTGGAAGATACAGATATGGCCTCTGGTTTTGGAAATAGAATATTAGTTTATGAGCAGGAGACAAATTATGCAGTGATGTGTGTTCTGAGAAATTGTCATGTATTTGTTTGGAGTTCAAACATCATGGTAGGGAATTCTCAGCCCTATAAAAACTGGGCTGTTTTGCTTTCAGACAACAGCTTTTCTTCTCCAGAAATGCTAGTCATAAGAATACTCCTTTCCCTGTGTGATTAATTCAGTATCTTTTTCTTAGGGCAGACAAAAAGAAGGTAAAGTGAAGAGATTTACTTGAGTAAGACAATAAGCAGTGTCTCAAAGCCATGTAGAAGACTATGATAAAGAGCCCAGACTTCATCTCTTTCTACAGTGGGATATAAGTAGGAGAAATGAGCCACCTCCTCTTATGAGGGATGAGAAATAGAGCTGGAGTAATGCAGGGCTATCAGATTTCTACTTGTGAGGAAAAGGAAGGAGTACAATCACCACTATGGATTTCCTTATCCTGTTTCTACTAGTTATACTAGTTGGTTTTCTTCTGTATCTGATAGGAGGGGAATAGTTATTAAGATCCACTGTACTTCAGAAAACACAAAGCAAATTTTAATGCCTCTCTCTGTGTTCCAGTAAAACTTGGTGGCCTAATTGATCTGGAGTTTTTCTGTTTGAATATTAATCTTCAGTATTTCTTTGAAATATTGAGTCTTCAGTCCTCTTCAGCTGCCGTGATCACTGATACCCTTTTGTTAAATGTTGCTTTTATTTTTATTTACTACTAATTCTGTATAGGTGATAAACTTGCGTGGACGAAGAGAAATCATTCCAGGTCTGCTTTCCGCCAATATGTTCTTTCTGGTGGATTCTGGACCTCTCTGGGCAGAAGAAACATATATACCACACAGACAGGTATCAGGGGCTGATTGACTCATCTCTGGAAATATTCTTGTGTACAGTGAGCTGAGGAACCAGGGAGGTTACTTTTAAAAAGTATGTAAATTGTAACTAGAAGCCTATCATCTTGAGAAACAGGTCATCCATGGTGTATAATTGTCTCTGCAGAATTTAGTATAATGATGCGTATCTACTGTGCCCAAACATGAAAGGATTAATAGCTGTGGCCAGTATTTGCGCTTCCCAGAAAGCTCACAAAGGCTCAGCGTAGACATAGATAGCAGGGGTGGTAAGTGCTGTAACCAGGCGAGATGCATCTCTGTTTAATTAAAAGCATATTTGTCTACTACAGATTTTCAGGATAAGGATGTTGGTCGCCTATTTGAAGCTCTACAGTAGCTCAGATCCTGAGTTTCATTTTTCAAAGCTTCCCTGCCAGCTCTCCGTTCTATGCTGTAATTGCTTCTGGGCAGCATCACCGAAAAGTATTTGAGGCAGTACTTTTTTTTTTTTTTTTAATGTAGAAACTTCCAGTGGTTTTTAAAATCAAAGAAGTCCAAATCTTCTTGGATGTAACTTGACCTGGCTTTTGGATTGTAAAGCTTCTCCTTTATGCCTTGGAGAGGATGCTTCTGCTCAGTTGCAGAGATGGAACAATCAGCTCCTGTGTTTCATACATGGAGCTGGGGGCGAGTCATCAGCTTAGCTTTCTTGTCAAGTGGTTGGGTAATAAAGGGAGTTTGCATAGGCAGGACAGGTACTTCAGCATCTCTCCTGCAGTTTACGCCCTTCTTTTACATTTTTCTCATTTGAATTACATTTGTAAGTTGAGTCCCATAGTACTGATAATTTGCCCAGGGAATAGAGAAAAACATGCTTTATGAAACTGAAAAATAAATAACTATGACCAGCCTTCAAGCTCACATCTGTCAGGACACATTACTAAATGCAGAGAATGTTCTGAAAAACAAGAGTGCTCTCAGGTTAATCTCACTGCTTTATCCCATTATCCTCATAGCAAGGATGATAGCATGTAGGTTATGTGACTTTGTCCTTGATTTGGGGGGGGGAAGCCTGGACTGATCTGAAAGTCTATAGAGATTTTAATTTTACTCTGATTGGAAACAGAGTTTTTTGTTTGTTTTACTATTTTGCCTTCCAAGATATGTAGTAGCTTGGATTTTTTTTCCCTCCTTCCCCTCAATTTACTTCTATATTTTTTTCTATAATTTCCAATACCTTTTTTAAAAATCAGCAATATATTGCAGATTTCTGGAAGGTTTTCTGAATTTCATTTGAAGTAAAACAGAATCAGAATAACCATCACTAAATACACATCAAATTACTCCTATCAAATGCGAAGTTGCAATATTTGTTTTCCCTGTAGCAGAAGAAAGGTAAACAATGATTTTTCAAAAAGCTACTTACTATCAACCTTTTCAGTGGAGGAATTTAAGTTGTTGCAAAGTGTTCTTTGGTTTTCCACTGATCTTAGTTTTGGAGAGGAAAAAAAGATCGTTACATGCTTTCATACCTACTAAACACTTGAAATTGGTTGTATTGTGAGTTTTGAAATGTGAATCACTTCCTAACGGATCAAAGCTAATATTCACATTTGTATCTGACAAATCTTGCAGTGTACTTGAAATGTCATTTTATGGATGGTGTTATCCATGGGAAGAGGAGATACAGTATTTCTCATGGGAAACTTCGTTTTACAGTACCAGTACCATTATGAAGTATAACTGTTGATCTGAGATCAGATCATCTGTTTCTTTTCATATAGTTCACTTTCTACAATTAAACTTCCAATTTTATTTTCTTTTTCAATCATGTACTCCTAATGGTAAGTCCCTGAGCCAAGATAAAAGCAGATGGATGTGAAAATATTGTAATTGAATGTAACCTAGTTATCTGTAATTTAAGCATCTTGAATATCTTTGGTTTTGTAATGGAGAGGAAGACTGAAAATAATTTCTATAACAGGAAATTATGCCATAATATGCAGGAATAAGATATTTTCATTTTTTTTCCCCTAAAGTGAAAATATCTTGCAGAAAGGACCTGCTGTACCAGAGATGGCAGTAAATCACAATGGGATAGAGGTTTAATCCTGCACTTTTAAACAATGATTCATCTCAACTAATGTTTATATAGTCATTTCCTAAGCACCTTTTCACATTAGACTGGTTGAATTTGGTCTTCATTGTTACCTGTTTCAAACATTTTTATGATTAGCATGTTAATACATCTCTCTTTGTTTTCTTCTGGAGGAGAGCAGAGGGGAGAGAAGCCTTTTCTTACTGCATTAGAAAGATGTGTATTTCTGGTTATAATTTAATCAAACTTATGTTAATGTTTCATACTGCAAGCACTTTGTACATGAGAAAAACAGTGGATGCAATGGATGCTTTTTATTTTTTAAACCCACCGGCGTTCTCTTCCTGCTGTTTCTGTTCCTCTGTATGCTATGCCTCACTGCTGCTCTCATTGCTATAGGGAAATAGGAAGCAAAATGAAACAATAATTGAGTCTGCTGGCAGCTGATCTGACACCATCTTCATTAGAAAAATCCCCAGAATCTGCAGGGTCTGCTCAGGGAGGCAGATGTAAAGAAAGCTATCTCAGCAGAGATTTAAAGTGGAGCAGAAATGGCATAGCCCATTTCAAGTCTGCCTCTGGAGGCACAATTTTGAATGTCTCTTCTGTTGTTGGTATGGGAACTATAAAATGTATCCATGTTTATATGGTTAAATGGAGAGGCAACAAGTGTTACTTACATACAGTGTTACTCCAGATCACCTAGTGTGCTTAATTAAGACACATCTGTGCTGGCACCAGCAGACCCAGCACACTGTAAACCGCAGCATGAATGTGAAAGCTGTCCACAGTCAGCCTTCATGCCTGACAAGTAGTGCTGTGCTGATGGGGAGGCAACATCCACCTCTGTTCCTCCACTCAGAGAGATGCAGGTGAGACAAGGCTGAGGGCATCACAGCTGTGCTGCAGGGAGGCAGTTGACTTTCCAAGCAGGTTGGCTTCTGGCTGGCTCACTTACCCCTCTGAGGTGGGAGGCTACTTTCTGTCCTCAGCAGCTCTGACTCAAGCTATCAGTATGCCATGTTCCACTTCATCAGTGTTGTGATCTCGTTTTCTTCTGTCATCTTGTGTGTTGCTGTCTGGGAGATGGACTGAGGCACTAATTGCATTTGCCTTTGGAATTACATTCTGCTGAATGCAGTTCTGTAGCCTGCGCCTCTTCCAGAGAGGCCTGTTTTACTCCATTACGCTCAGTGTGCTCCATCATGTGATGTTGATAGTGATACTACTTCCTGCTCAGAGTGTAATTTCATCCTTTTGTAGATGTACTGTCTGCACACTAAGCTTTTAAAACATTTTCTGGAATTGATGAAGTGGATATACTGGCAGTGGATTTAACTGCCAGTATTGGAGACTTTTTTTTTTTTTCTCCTTGTAATTGATCCAGTGGCAAATATTTGCCTCAAAAATCCTCCCATCACTGAGATCTGTCACTGATGTCTCAAGTTCTCAATTATTCTTTGTATGCACACTGCTGTTGCTTCCTTGGTTAACCAGATCTACTGGCTTAAAAAGTCAGCATTTTCAAGTTATCAACTACTCTTTCTGGAGCTGTGACAGTTCTAGTCACTTTCTCCCTTCAAAAATCTCAGGCTAATATGCCCAGCTAGTATGTTGATATCCTTGCTGCATATGAGAAGTGCTCTCTAGACTCTACAACTGAGTCTTCAAATAGAATCTGTCACTAAGGAATTATAGAAACTGGTGAGGCAGGAACAGGTAGCCATCCCCGGAAGTGTTTGAGACCAGGTTGGATGGGGCCCTGGGCAACCTGATATAGTGAGTGGGAAACATGCCCATGGCAGGAAGTTAGAACAGGATGATCTTCAGGGTCCCTTCCAACCTAAGCCATTCTGTGAATCTGAGTGAGGGAGCTCCTGTCATACTGATATTGAAGCCAGCAGACTTCTAGCCTAGCAGGAAGGGCCTGGGCAGGCTGTGCTGTTTCCTGGCTGGGCTGGACTGAACCCTTGCAGCACCAAAGGACAGCATCTCAGCACAATCTCTTCCTCTCCCTGCCATAACTGTGACAGTTGCTCGGATATCTTGCATAGAAGATGCAAGAAGAGGGAGAGGAATGTGTGCTATAATTGCATTGTGTTTCCAGCATTCTCTGCTCGTAGCTGTAGGTAGGAGAGAGCGAACATCTATGTTCTTGGGCACCATGGTACTTGGGGAAAGAAGGCTTTTGTCATGTGTCATTAGCTCCATCCAAAGCCAGGTAGGATGGGGCCCTAGGCAACCTGGTCTAGTATTACAGAATCACAGAATCACTAAGGTTGGAAAAGACCTACAGGATCATCCCTTCAGGTAGTTATAGAGGGCAATAAGGTCTCCCCTGAGCCTCCTCTTCTCCAGGCTGAACAATCCCAGCTCCCTCAGCTGCTCCTCATAAGGCCTGTGCTCCAGACACCTCACCAGCTTTGTTGCCCTTCTTTGAACACGCTCCAGGGCCTCAATGTCTTTCTTGCAGTGAGGGGCCCAGAACTGGACACAGTACTCAAGGTGTGGCCTCACCAGAGCTGAGTACAGGGGAACAATTACTTCCCTACTCCTGCTGTTCACACTACTTCTGATACAAGCCAGGATGCCATTGGCCTTCTTGGCCACCCAGGCACACTGCTGCCTCAGTTTAGCCGACGTCAACCAACACCCCCAGGTCCATTTCCTCTACACAGTCTTCTAGCCACTCTGCCCCAAGCCTGTAGCGTTGCTTGGGGTTGCTGTGGCCAAAGTGTAGGACCCGGCATTTGGTCTTATTAAACCTTATCCCATTGGCTTCAGCCCAGCTGTCCAGCCTGTCCAGATCCCTCTGTAGGGCCTCGCTACCCCCAGGCAGATCGACACTTCCAGCCAACTTGGTGTCATCTGCAAACTTACTGAGGGTGCACTCAATGCCCTCATCCAGGTCATCAATAAAGATATTGAAAGGACAGGCCCCAGCACCGACCCCTGGGGAACACCACTCGTGACCGGTCGCCAGCTGGATTTAGCTCCATTCACCACCACTCTCTGGGCCCGGCGCTCCAGCCAGTTCCTTACTCAGCCAAGAGTGTACCTGTCCAAGCCACGGACTGCCAGCTTCTGCAGGAGAATACTGTGGGAGACAGTGTCAAAGGCCTTGCTGAAGTCTAGGTAGACTACATCAACAGCCTTTCCCTCATCCACCAGGTGGGTCACTAGATCATAGAAGGAGATCAGGTTGGTCAAGCAGGACCTACCCTTCGTGAACCCATGCTGACTAGGCCTGATCCCCCGGTTGTCCTGCACTTGCCGCGTGATCTCTCTCAAGACAATCTGTTCCATAACCTTCCCTGGCACTGAGGTCAGGCTAACAGGCCTGTAGTTCCCTGGGTTCTCCATACAGCCCTTCTTGTAGATGGGAGTCACGTTGGCAAGCCTCCAGTCTTCTGGTACTTCACCAGTCAACAAGGAGCGCTGATAGATGATGGAAAGCGGCTCGGCTATCACCTCCGCCAGCTCCCTCAGCACTCTCGGGTGAATCTCATCCAGCCCCATGGACTTGTGCCAGTCCAGTTGGAGTAGCAGGTCTCTGACTGGTTCCTTCTGAATCGTGGGTGGTTTAGTCTGCTCCCTAGCCGAGACTACCAGGTCAAAAAGTGGAGTACCCTGAGGATAACTGGTCTGACCTTTAAAGACAGACGTAAAGAAGGCATTCAGGACCTCTGCCTTTTCCTTATCCTCAGTAGTCACATTCCCAGCCTCATCCAGTAAGAAATGGAGATTCTCCTTAGTCCTCCTCTTACTGTTGATATATTTGTAAAAGGATTTCTTGTTTCTTTTTATCCCAGCGGCCAGGTTGAGTTCGAGCTGGCCTTTCACCTTTCTGATTTTCTCCCTGCACATCTTAACAACTTCTCTGTACTCTTTCTGAGTTGCCCGTCCCTTCTTCCACAGGAGGTAGATTCTCTTTTTCTCCCGGAGCCTCAAGAATAGTTCCCTATTCATCCATGCCGGTCTCCTTCCCCGCCGGCTCATTTTGCAGCTCAGGGGGACAGCCCACTCCTGCGCCTGTAAGACTACCTTCTTGAAGAGCAACCAGTTGTCTTGGACCCCTTTACCCTCTAAGACTGAATCCCAGGAGACTCCCCCTACTAGTCTTCTAAACAATTCAAAGTCCGCCCTCTGGAAGTCCAAGGTAACAGTTTTGCTGTTCTTCCTCCTGGCTCCACCAAGAATCGAGAACTCTACCATTTCATGGTCACTCTGTCCAAGACAACCCCCGACCTCCACATCTTCCACCAGACCTTCTCTGTTTGTGAACAGCAGGTCTAGCGGGGCAGCTCCTCTCGTAGGCTCTCTCACCAGCTGCACCAGAAAGTTATCCTCCATACACTCCAGAAACCTCCTAGACTGCTTCTTCTGCGCTGCGTTGAATTCCCAGCATATGTCAGGGAAGTTGAAGTCCCCCATGAGGACAAGGGCTGGCGATCTCGCAGCTTCTGCCAGTTGCTCATAGAACACCTCATCTGTCTCTTCATCCTGGTTCCGCGGTCTATAGCAGATGCCCACCAATATGTCTGCCTTGTCAGCCCTTCCCCTGATCTTTACCCATAGGGATTCAACCTTATCATCCCCAGCCACAAGCTCAGTAACATCAAAGCACTCTCTAACATACAGAGCCACATCACCACCCCTTCCTTGCCTATCCTTCCTGAAGAGCTTGTAGCCATCCATTGCAGCACTCCAGTCATATGGAGGTTGGTTGCTCTTGCGGTAGGAAGTTTGGAGCCTGATGATCTGTAAGGTCCCTTCCAACCCAAGCCATTCTATGATTCTATAACATGTTGCTCTGCCTCTTAGGAAGGGTAAGCAGTGTGTCTTTTGGCTGTGGCTCATGGTGTCCATGCCAGCTAAGTAGGTACCTCTCTGCTGCCATCCTCACAGCCAGTTACCTCTGGTGTGGGCACAGCAGTGCTGGTGGGTCCTCAGCTGAACCAGAAGAGGCATGAAGCTCATTGTGGGGATTTCTGCGACAAGTTACTTCTGTAAGTAGTTTGTAGGCATCTGTAATAATCATCCAGTATAGTAAAACACTTCAGGACGTACCTAACTGCATTGTTTAAATGGAGGCATAAGTGCAGTTTGTTTTTGTAATTGTTTGTTTTCTGAAAAAAATATAGTCTGTTCTACCCTGGAAATACCTGGTTACAAGACAGTGAGTTGGTAGAAATACTGGATGCAGTAAGTGTCTTATCTTAAAACCAGTGCTTGCTTAGTTTTTACCATTGCCAATTTTGTGGGCTTACTGTAATAGACTGAGAGCACATTTTTGTAGGGATCTGGGTTTTACCACCTTCATCTCACAACCGTTTTCTTCCTTCTGATTGTGTAAGTATCTGGGTAAGCATTTTGAGTATGTGGAGTTCCCTTCTATTGGATCTTTTAGGGTCAGTTGTGAAGGGCAGACTGTATCATCCTTTAGAAAACTTAGCTGTGTTATTTGTGGAGCTTCTGGCATATAGCTTCATGTAAAATAAATAAATAAAAACCATTGCCTCCCGAGATGGAAATAACTGGGCAAAGTGAGCTTTCTTTGAAAAGGCTGCTGCATAACAAAATAGACAAGCAACAAGTCTTTCTTCAAGCCTCAAGGTTTGGTTAGCATACTAAGAAAAATAGGTGTGAATGTATTACTGTCTGGTTTTAAATAAGTTTGCAAGGAGATCTGAAGGTATTCAGAAATACTATTTCTGCCAAAGCTTAATAACAGGAAGGGATGTTCTAAGAGGTGTCTATTCCCAGCCCAAATAATGATGTGTTATGTGACTTGATGCATCTTTCATCTGTCCTTTTTTCCCTCCAGAATAAAAATGAATGTATAATCTCCTTATTTTTTAAGAATTGTTACCAGTTTCTTGTCTTGATGATGATGTTAAAATATTCCAGCATTAGGAGAGTTGGGAAGAACAACTGTGTGGTGCGAGTTGGAAGGTACTGTGAAGCAGTGACCAGGTGTTTTCTCCATGTCCAGCCTTTCTGTTTGCCAAGTGAAGTTTAAGGGTATATATATAAACTGTTACGCATTTGTTTTCCAGAGCCTCAACTGCTGTGCACATTTAAAAAAGCTTAGTTCATGGCACTTCACAGTAGGACAGATTGTGCTCACCATCGCTACTATGCTCATTTCCTTCCTTTGATTTATTACCTCTCCTTCCTTATCTCCCAGTTTTTGCTTTTTCTCTGTTTTTTCATTTGAGCAGCTCTAATTATTATACTTTGTCTCTTTTGTCAGACCACTTGTTGCTGCAGCAGGTATAAAGTGCTTCAGGTTCTTGTGGTGTGTAAACACTATTCAGAAGTTCTTTAAACTGTCTAGTCCAAGGACAGAGGAGTCCCTCACTGTGTTGGTAATGCTGAAGTTGGATATTTGTGAGTCAGTTGGTCATTGCTGTTGGGGTTTAAAGTTAACCTTGAATGAGGTGAGCCAAAATATATACTTCCAAATCTATGAAGTACAGATATGATAAATCTTTCATTACTTTGTGTAGGAAGTGTGCTCGGACTATGGTAGCTGAAGAGTTGATTTTTGTTTCATTTATGTCAAGCTTCAGATTCTAGTTGCAGCCTCGAGACTTGTTGCAGCTTGTCTGCACACGTGTGTTTTTTGTTTGCTTTTATTTAAAGGATTTATACTGCCTGTAGGCTTGTTAATGTTTTTAGAAGTGGTATTGCTTGCAGATTTTTTGGCAGTGCTGTATTTACAACACTGTATGTCCTCTGACCATAAGAAGCCAGTGAACCTTTCTTCAAAAAATGTAGTTGCTTATCCACAGAAAGCATGGGATCGTTTGGATTTTCTCTTAGATTAACACCAAGTAGCATAAAAATAAGGGAACTGGCCTTAACGTAAGGGTTAGCTTTACAATCTGCATGACCTAGAATACGTACAGTTTGTTTTACCTGCCTACATTGCAGTTTTACTAAGACCTTAAATGCAACTTTTTCCTGTCTCTACAGAGGCAACAGAATTGCTGTCTGGCAGAGGTTAAAGAATCTGCAGCTAATTGTTATTCTTCCCTTTTTTGAATGTGAACCTGCAAAAATTGATATTTCTTGTTTAAGAAGGTTACTGTTGGAGGCTGTACATGCAGCTCTACAAATGTGAAATTGTTCTTTTGCCAGGATCTCAATGTAATATATGTTTGTATATTTTTTAGTAGCTACTTATGTAGCAATTTGTCTTAAAAGAACTGCTGAAAAGTCATCAGCCATCTGATGCATTACCTAGTGGGCATCTAGGACTGTAAGAGAGGGGCGTAGTCCCTGGCTGTGTGCTGTTGCAGCTCACCCGATGCTAAGTGTTGGAAATAAGTGACTTGTCAAGAGAAAATGCACTAAGTAAAGCAGAGATAAAAGCTATCACAGTCAAAAAGCAGAAGACAGAAGTTAAAGTTGTTGTTTCTCGTTCAGAATCTGAATAGCTACAGGATGTTTTGAATAAGTAATAGCAGTAGTAAATGTAGTTGGATCTTTGGTCCCGCTGCTCCAGCAGTACATTATTGCTGTTCTAGTAAATAACTGCTTTTAATATTGTTTCAAGGTGCAAAAAATTAAATTAGTCATTCTTAAAGTTATGAAGAAATAAATGAAAGAGTGAATGGTATCAAGGATCATTATTTTCAGCTGAACGGATATAGTTGGATGTCTTTTTTGTTGTTGTCTCTAGTTTTTAAAGCAGTCTAAGTTTTTTTTTAATGCCTTTGCTTACAGTTACCAGCAGGTAATTGTTATATAAGCTGATAAAACATCGTGGTAATTTGGCTCTTAAAAATTGCTTTTGTTACAACTTTCTAAGTTATTTTTAGTGTATGGCAAAGCAGCTTGATGCTGTCAGCTGAAACACTGTAAGAACTATGCAAATTTCGATTCGCAAAACTGCTTAATCCTTTCTCTGTGTCTTTTTGTGTAAAAAAGAGTGGTTTGACCCAGTGTTCACAGAAGAACAAATAATGCTAATAGACTGAGGATAGCAGTGAGTGTGTGCTCGTGGTAAAATTGTAACATATGAAGGCAAATATTCTCTTCTTCTCATCGCTTCCTTCATTTTGCTGTTCTCCTTTTTTTTCTTTTTTTAAATAGAAAATGCCAACTTTGGCTTTCATAGTTCAGGTTGTTATAGGATGGTCAACTGTTGTCCAGTGAATTAGATTTCTTAAAGATATATTTTGAATTCTTTTAAGTATAATTCACTGCATTGCTTGCTGGCCAGCAGTAAATTATCTGTGGTAATGAACGTATTCATTACTAGAAAGAACGTTTTTAAGAATGTGTATTTATATATACATGCATGTCTTTGATCTCCTGTGAAGTGTTTTGAAAAGAATGTAGCTATGAAAATAGGAATTTTCCAGATACCAATGTCTAGTATTGTTTTTAACACCTGAAGATCAGATGTTGTACTTAATTGTATGACTGACAGCTTGGAACTTGAGCATCTGAACTCAGAGCAGCTTTACTGATGTTTCTGGCCTGAGGCATGTTACTTAACTTTCCTGAATCCAAAGCTGCACAGAAATTGTCATATTATATTACAATCAGACTGATCTGTTACTCTGTCACCAGTGCTGATTTTTACGTGTTTGAACTGTTCTGTCCTCAAGAGGAGTTTATTCTTAAGCCACCCTTCAATTAGAAGAGATTAAGCTCTGAAATATGTCTTCTCCCAAACCTTACTTTATGTGTTGTCTTAAATATGTTGTTTTAAAATATCTTCTCAACTGTAAAAAGAAAATAAATATTTTAACCCTCACTCTTTATAAAATTCTGTGAGGTATTTGGGAAATCAAAATAGTAAGCTGCTTGATGCTTTGGAAAGCCATTTAATGTTCATGAGGTTTTCACGCTGTCCTGACGATAAAAGAGTGTTGTATGCTTCAGGGCATAGTATTAAGGAATCATAGGCATGGTGAATAAGCAATAAAACTGCTTTTAAAAGGAGGAAGAAGAGAGCAGGTTTTTGCTGATATGACCTCTGCTGCTTCTCTAGTGCTTATGTTTTCAGTTGGTTGTATCCTTAAAGGCAAATGTTTGTCAGGCGTCAAAAATGAAGATGACATGAACAGGAGCAAATACCCAATTGAAGGTATTGTGCAAGGTCAGGATTAAAGGTCTGAATGTCACACAGCTGGCAAGACATGACTGCATTTTATGTTTTCTGACAAACCTGGCTGTCCAGGCTTTCAAGAAAGGAATAGCCTTGGAGATAGAATGTGGCAGATCCATGTGGTCTTCAGCTCCTTAGGCAGTTCTGGTTGTTGTGATGTGAAAGGCAATGGGAACGCTATAATCTGGGTCATTTCCAGTTTTAATCAAAGTTGTTTGCTCCCCCACAGCAAGTATGAGTCCTGCCAAAGGCAGTTTGGTTTGGTGTGCTGAGGCATGGGTCAGAAACTGTTTGTCACACTGTGCTCACATCCGGTGCTGTGGGCCTCCCTTAGGAATGGCCCTCTGCTGCCCAGAACTGGATCGGCTGTGGCCACAGCACAGGAAGGAGTTGGGAGTAGAAGCAGAGTTTAATTAAAGTGGAAATTCACAGCAGGGGAGCGTGGAGAATTGTTTAATGACATCTGTAAGTTGAGGTGTAGCAGAGAAAACTTTTATGGGGAAAGTACTCTCCCTAGGCTTGGTCCTGCAGTGCTGTGTCCTAGTTAGGAAACATGCTTAATTTAGAGTCAGCAGTACTGCAGGTCTGAAATACAGCCCTTCATAAGTGAGTGACGTGCCATGGGCTGTGTAGCTAAGACCAGCGTGCTCTCTGTCTTGTGCAATGAAGCACTTAATAACTGTGAATTACACCCTGGTTCTTCACGCACTGAGGCGTGTTTGGTAGACCAGCCTCTTGTGCTTAAGGTGTGTATTTGGAGGAGTGATTATTCTTATTCCTACAGTTATTTAGTTAGTGTAGCAAAGTTTGGAAAATAAAATAGCATTCAGACTTGCCAAGTAGTCTCTTTCAGCTGGATCACATTTTTAACTTTGTAAGTATTTGTGAGAAAAACACACATTCTGGGGAGAAAAAAAGTGTATTCAAAACACACAGATAATGAATTTTGAAAATCTGAGTTCTGTGTATCTTATTTTGCCACTGCAGTCCCCTTCTGTACAGTGTTCTTTAGGGTCATGAGCAGAGATGGTGTTTTGTCTGTATCTTTCTAGAGGAAACGTTCAGGTTATGAGATAGAATGAAATCTGAAGTCACTGTTTTTATTTCCTTAGAATTTGTTCAATAATTGTTTCATTTAGTGCTGGAAGAAATTTTATTTCATCCTTTGTACTGCTTTCTTCTAGAAGGCACAAATGCAATCTTGTTTGTGAGGCTCTACTTTGGGATAGTTGGCTTGTCTTTTTTAGGCTCCTTCAAGTATAGACAATGCCCAGTGTTATGTGGTATTTCACAGTTCAGTGATTAGGAGGGATGGAGAAACGTTTTGCTGTAGTTTGGAACTCATAATTTAATCCTATCAACCTAGTAATCCCATCAGTCTAGACTTGGCACCACTATTGAGGAACTGCTGCAATTAGACAGTTGGTGTCTTCCTAGGATATGCAACTTCTTGCACCATTTATTTTTTTTAACAAAGGAAAAGGTATGTCACCGTGTAGACCAAGTGTTGAGAAATGGTGAAAAAAACAGGTTCCTGTTTCTCTTGCCTTCAGAGGTGACTTGGACAGCTAAGCAAATGATTCTTCGTTCTCCTCCTCAATTTGAAAGTTTATAAGTAGCCTTCCTGCCATCAGACCAAAAAGGACAGTAATAACGTGAGGGATGTTGACTTGCTTTAATGTTTTAAGTAAAAGGAAATGCGATTCTTAAAATTCTGAAGTGTAGATGGTAGCTGCTTCTAAATCTCTCTGTTCTGCCAAAACTCTTTAATTTAGCATGGAACTGATCTGAAGTTTGAATTCGGATGAGCAAAGAAGATGTGCCCCGAAGCAAATCTGCTGTGCAAAGGGAGAGCATGCTTACACTTTTTTTCCCCTCTGTACAAATGTGGATCTGTGAATGTCAGGTCATCAATCTGTGAATTAAAATAAGTCTAGTCGAGTGTAACTTATGACGTATCTGTTAAAATCTGGTAATCAGTTAAGCATCACTTGAAAGCATACATGGAAAAAAGAATGTTGACATAGATTAAAACTTAGTAGAAAATAGTATAATTTGGAAAAATTGTTGATGACCCAAGTAGTGTGGAAATTTAAGTTTTGGTTTTACTAGTGAAGTACAATCAATATGACAGCTATGAAATGTCACCTTGCTGATTTTTCCTTCAGCTTCTGTGTTAAGTTTGTAAGTCTTTCATTCTGTGGTTGCTGTATAGGTAGTAGTATTTTAATGTCAACTGCTTTCACAAGAGTTACTGTATTACTTGAAGATAACGTAGCTGTAGCTGTTACTTATATACAGATTTATAGTAGTAATTACTTCCAAGTAGTGTTACAAATATGTCTTAATCTAATGTGATCCATTTTGAAAATTGAAGATGATGTATGTTGAGCATCAGAATATGTTTTAAGCATTTATTAAATTTCACATACTGATTCTTAAATCTGTGTGTTGAGAAGATGACTGAGGTGTCAGGTAGAAAAGCCTGTGCTTATTTCTATTTTGCTTTGGACTTCTGTAATAGGCCATCTTCAGAGCTTTTCAACTGGATCAGCTAATCTTCCCTCCCCTCAAATGCTTATAGTTGGGAAACTGTAACAAATAGATGATTTAGTAAAGACTTAGTAAAGATTGCATGGAAAGGACTTGAAGCAAGATCCAGGTCATACAAACTTGATGTACCCTAATTAAAAGACTATCCTGTGTATCTATCTGGACACACAAGGATACCCTGATCATTCACAAAATAGTAAATTAATTCTTTGTAAATTGGGGTTTACAAAGCTTCTGTGTCTTCCATTATTGTTATTGTGGTTGTTGCAATTGGGTCTCTTTCAACAATTCTGTGAAAGGTGGAAAAAACTCATTCAGTGTTTCTGTGATGAAAACATGTTATGTTTCCACTTTAAAGAAGAAGCTGCAGCAGTTTAAGATCACCTAAACTTTGTTTCCATGTGGGACTCGTATGTAAGTTTTTGGAGGAAGTGGATGATTTTACATTGCCGAGTGTCACATCTTGGCATGCAGATTTCATTAGGCTGGAGTCTCATGCAGTTTTTTATGTGATGTTCTCTGTGTTGGTCTAATTTGTTCAATACATTGAGCTGTTTTTTCAGTTTTCCATTTATTTCTAATCCTTCCACTTCAGTCTGGCTGGAAATCATGTCCCCATTGATTGATCTATTTATTTATTTTCATTTCACTTTGGTGTTACTGCTTGTGTTGTCAGCCTAATTTTCTTTCTTCATCTCATCTTTCTTTCATCTGATATTGTAACAGGTGTTACTCCTTTTCCTAAGGAAGTGCAGGAGATGAGCAAAAATTAGTATTTCTTTAATCCATTTGAAAAATATGCCCGTGTGTTTAATCTCATGCTTCTTAGCTTTCATTTTTTAATTTCAAAGAGCTTGGAAGAAACGCATAGCAAAACACAGAAAGAAAGATCACAGGAGAAAGGCAGCTCCTGAAAATACTGAATTTATCTTTGAGCTCATGTTCTAGTTGCTGCTGAAAATGAATCAGATTTCAAATCACTTGCCCACATAATCTCTCCCTTTCTTTGCTGTGAGATGCTGATCTTGTTTGTTGAGGGATGGTGGAGCTGATTAATTCATAAGCTTTTGAATCGGGGCCCGTTTTTCTAGTTCTTCTGGTGCATTTCTGAACAAACTGAAATAAAAGGCGCCCCATCTATTTATATACATATGGAAAAACCTGATGTCAATACTGTCAATGACATCAGATAGCTCCCTTAAAAAGGTCAGATACCCAAAGTCGAAATGAATGCAAGTAAAATCTGTTTACTGGTGAAATTATGTTTCAAAGTGTGAGAAGTTAGAGGAAAGAAATAAAGTCAGTAAGACAAATGGAGCAAGAGCTCCATTTGACAAGTAACCAAAGTATATTCTGACAGTCATTGCAGACATCATTCAGTCTTCATACTTAAAGAAAAAACTTGGTGTTTTAAGTGCATCAGGAATAACTATTGTATTTTTTCTGTGTTCATTTTTTACCATTTTAGCTGAAACCATTTCCTGCTCAGTGCATGGTGTTGCATTCATTTACAAGTTATCCATTTCCTACTAGTTTTTTAAGCTTTGATAACATTTGTCCACTTAAATACCATTCAGTGGGTTTGGCTTTTACAGTCAAAAAAACAAATGGTTAGCTTGATTTTGTGAGGGTAAAAAAAAAAAAGTAATACTGTCTATCTTTTTCTAATTTTAGGATCTACTTACAGCGTGCTGTCCATAATGCCTTCTGATTCTGAAAGCAGCAGTTCTCTGAGTAGCATTGGTGAGTAAAGGATTAATTTAAAAACTTGATGAACAAATCTTTTGGCTGCTGGGATAATGTAGTTTTAAAGTTGTCTTTTTCAAGGTGGAAGGATAGAAGTTGTAACAGAAGAGAAGTTGAACTGTATTATACAGCCATGCATCTTTACAAGAAATAAGTGTACCCTTTTTGTGTAGTACAAGTTCACAATTTTTGTAGCTACGCATAGTTGTTGCCAATAAGATCTGTTACATCAAATTATGTAACTATGCTGCAAATTACTGTAGTAATGTAAAAATGTCACTGTTTAGGCTTCTATGAGTCTTAGGTATCTGTGTTTACAGATATACATGATATATGTATATATCGTGTATAATGATGCATATTTACAGATACATATTTACAGATAAATATGTATGTATATATTTATGTAGATATTAGAATTGTAGTTGGTCTAAAGCATCACGGATATTAAAAGGCTATGAACTTGGCTATTAATATTTTAAAACTTTTGGAAGTGAGTGTAAGCTTTAACTTTTTTTTTTTCCTGAGTGTAATAAGCTGCTTCATTTTCTGTAATTTTAAAGCCTTGGGAAACAAAATATTTGGGGAGAAAAAAAAAAAGACTAAAGGAAAAAAGAATGTGGACAGCAGCCCTTCAACAGCAAGGTGATCTCAGAACAGCTGTGATCGCTGTCAGTTTTCCTTTTCTTATAGAGAAGACTTTTTCTTATTTTCTTATAGAAATACTTTTATTGTGAAAATAATTTGCTGTGGATGGGGAATGTAGGCTTTCACATATTTAAAGTTCCAATTTTGTGTCAGGCATCTGTAGAGTTCCTTGACAGCATCAGGCAAGTCAGTTGTCTGTTTAAGGATGTGTGTAGACATCTGTTGCAGTCATCAAGATGAGCTTTTAACTCCAATGTGCAGAAATAAGGTTTTAAGGTTGACTGAATGTATGGGAAGTTGTGACATGTTAGTCTTATTTTTATCCAATTCAGGAGAGTTCCTTGTTTGAAGGTGACATTTGCTTTACAGTCTGGTTACAGATTTGTTATTCATGAATATAATTATTTTTCTCCAAATCATTTTCTCTCTCACACATCTTGTTCTATAAGGTAAAATATTTTAAATGTGATCTAATATCAGTAGCAAATTCTCTCTACTTAATAGCCAGTATGTCCTAATAGATGTGTTTTCAAGTCACTTCAAAGCTGCTGTGAGGTTTTAATACAGACAGATTTGTTGAGTGACAAGCCATCATAACAGAAGGTGTTTGCATGCCAATTCTCTAAAGGCTTCTTATGACTTATTTGAATGCAATCCCAACAAAACCTGAGTTTCTTCAGTGTTTCACTGTTTAGAAGCATCTTCCTTCCACCACTGATCTCCACCACAACCTGGCTCACTGGAATATATTTTCAAGGGCTGTATAGGGCAGTGGAAATAAGGTTTTTTTCTGTGAAATGAAAGTGTTAGTAGAAAAAGGTGAATAGCTCATAGTTTGGAGTCAGTGTAAGCTTTGGAATATATTGTGCACAACTATCAATGTCAAATATGCATATAAAGGGAATATTTTATTTTCTCCAGTCACATGTATCTTCTTTATGGGGCAGAGAAGAACTATATTTTATGTTTTCTGAGTTCAGAACACTTACTGTTAATATTAAACACACTTTTGTTTCTGATGTGCTTTGCTTCTTTTTGTCAAACAATGTGGAAACACATTTGAGCTTTCAGAGAAAATGAGAAGGGAGACTAATTAAGCCCAGTTAAATAAGCTGATAATACATCTTAGTGTCTCCCAACTAGGAGATATGATAGAAACTTCCGTTCACTGTCTTTATACTCCATAGTTCATAAAGTAACTAGAGAAGAGGATGTCCCTGTGTTTTATCTTTTCTTTCCAATCTTAATCATCCTAGCCATTGTTTCAGGTAGTTTCTGATGCTAGCATTCTTAATTGAATTATCTTTTTCTGAAATAGTTCCAGGATGTTACACAATTGAGGTGATTCTATCAACTGTGCTCTAGCAACTCATGATAGAGAATATTCCAGGTATTTAAATTTGATATGAGCTTGCCAAACAATTGAACTTGTTAATGGAGGTGAAACCTCTGGCTCAGGTAACTTCCCGAGCTGACAGTCGGTAGGTAGTGGTAAACAGTTTGGGGTAACTTATTTATTTATTTTAAATGTTTTTAGTGATAGGTGGATTCTTGATAGGAAAGTTTGTTCTGTAAAATTGTGATATCTACTTCATCACTGATGTTGTTGGAGGTAGTATAAATGCCCTCCACAAACTGATTAATTATAGTAATATGACATAAATGAACTGTTATGTTTATACTTGAACGTACTTGATCTGCAGATAGTATTTTGTGTGAGACTGACAAACGTGATGCTGAAGTACAAAATTATTTTTTGTATATCAGTCTGTGAGCTTTGTGACCTGTTGTGGTACCACAGATCTTTCTCCATTGCTTTATGAATGCAGGAGTAAATTGTTGCTAACTGATTTTTTTTCAATGGGACTGGAAAATATCATAATAAGGTAAACACATTATTTATCTTCAGTTGCTTAATGTTAACTTAATTCTGTCCATCTCAGATGCTTCCTCATTGAAATATTTTTTTGTTGTGTAATACTATTGATGTTTATATATTTTTAGTGCTTTTTAGCTAGTTATCTATTATTTATTTGTTTCTTTCAATCAGGAGAAACGGACTAGCTGTGTCTTGAGAGTTTTGGTAATGAAGGACAACAGATGACTGTAGGAAGGGCATTCAGTGTGTGGTGTAATGCAGCACTGCAGATTCCTCGCAGTTGTTCTGTTTTGCTCCAGTTTGTGTGTTGGACTCTATTTTTCCTGTTGCATGCTCTGTGTATGTGGGTTTTCAGCAGCCAGGCAGGAGGTTGGACCCTTGTGGTAGGACAAGCCTATGGTAACATTCATCAGAGAAGCAGCAGTTCCTACAGAAAGATGAGAAAATGACCTCATCCATCCATTGATACCTGAATTTTCACTGTGAAAGAGGAAAAATGCCTGTTTGGGAGAGGCAAAGGCCCTCTATTAGAGAAAAACTTAAGTGTCTGGCTGTTAGCTTCAAGGTGAGAAAAATAAATTGTAAAGATACAGCTGTAAATACGCTGTAAATAAAGAGTGACTACTTTAATTTTATCAAATCATTGTCTTGATCAGTGAGCTTTTCTATTACCACAATAGCCTTGTTGCTATGACCATGAAATGCATATGTCCTATAGGAAGGCAGGGGAGTTTTGAAAATTGTAAAATAAATCTTGCAAAAGGTTTTTGTCTGATCCCCAGTGACTTTGTAGTTGTTGGTTTTGTGTGTTGTTTTTTTAATGGTTAACACTTTTTTTCCTTTCTTTCTACAGTTAGCCAGATGGTAATAACTAGTCCCTTTGCACTCATTTCCCTACAGTAAACTAAGGTACAGAGTGACTTATATATAAGAATGATGTTGCTGGGGTTTTCATGTTTAGAGTGGAAGGAAATAGGATTTTCCTGGCAAGGATGCCATACAGTAGCAATATGATTACATGATTAGCTATTAGGTGAGATTCTTGAAACTGAGCCAGGTTTCCTTTCATTGACTGCAGCAATTGTTTGAATGTTTTATGCACTTTTCACTGTCCAAAAATAGGTAAGCACAGACGTAGATAGGATTTGGCATCAGCTCATGAAATTGCTCTCCTTTCATGTTGTTGGTACATATTCATAATGAATTTTTTCCTCCAAGTCTTCAGTAGTTGTCATAGTTCTGGTAGGAAAAGAGAGCAAGGAATGATGTAACACATACAGTGTTATCGATGTGACTCGCAGAATAGTTCAGAACCACTCTGTCCAATGTACTGCCATGTCATCCACTTTTTTTGCTGAGATAGTCTTGCAGGGAATGAGGTATGCAGGAAGAATGAACTTCCTGCCACCTGTGGATGTACTGTGTGCATATGGTAGAAGAAGCCACTGAGTTAGGGTGGCGGTCCTGGAGCAGGAACTTCGTAGATGGATCTGTCCTATATTTTTTCTTTTGCCTGTGTATAAATAAAAATACAGAGAAACAGTTCCTTACGCTATACGAGTTCTTCCTTCTCTATTTTCCTTGCCACTCAAAACTTCGTTAGATGATTGTGTTTTCTTTGTTCCCTTAAGTTTCCTTCCTTTTCTTTCTGCTGTATGAATGAAGTTCATGCTGTGTATGTGAAATAGGTAGTGTGGATAGGGAGAGTACTGAGGAGAGGAAAAAAAAATAAATCAGTGTTGATTGACCAAAGAGATATAAGCTTTCACAATTCCTGCATCCCACTGTTGTGCTTCGGCCCCATCTTCTTTCCCCCCAAAGGATGAAAAATCCTTATTAGCTTGTTGTATTCTCTCTGTATTTTGTTTCTTATCTCTTTCTCTTTGTTAATCACAAAGATATTTGTGTGTAAACAGAAGCATCCTTCATCTACCCACTATTTGTGCTCAGTATACTCTCTCAGTGGAGCTACAATCCTGCATCTCTGACATCAGAATAATTATTTATGGAGTGCCTGGTGTGCCAAGCACAAACCAAGTGTCACTTAGGAATGAGGTGGAGCCCAGCAACGGCACTGTATGTGACAGGCACTGGCTGATCTCCCGGTTGACCAGTAATGGTTATGGAGGAGAAGACAGTACAGAATAAAGAAAGATTTTTTAAAATAATGTGTTGATTTATATGGTGCACTCAGTCACTTAACATCTATGATTTTTGGAGATAAATATTACCAAGCGCTGAGGTGAACTTGTGTAACACAGTACTGGATACCCAGTGCCTAATGGCCACCTGGAGCAGGGAGGTGACTTAGATGTCCTCTCCGGGAGGAGGGGATATACAGCTTAGTGACAGAGTAGAGCTGGGAGACAATGTCACTTTATGAAACTGCAGGGGAGAACTTCAGGTTTGTCCCAGAGGAATTCAGGAGAGCTCATCTGAAAAAGTAACCCTGTGTGTAGCCCACCTGAAGTGCCCCAACACCAATGGACACAAGCATGAGAAATGAGCAGAAGTTGGAAGCTGCTTTGCAAATAAAATGCTATGACCTAATTGCTTTCACGGAAACATGATGGGACAAATCACACAGCTGGAATACTATGATTGAGGGCTACAAGCTTTTTAGAAGAGATAGGCAGGGCAGGAGGGGTGGGGAAGTTGCCCTTTATGTTAAGAAATGGATGGATTGCAAAGGGCAGATGACTTAAGAGATAGACAAAATAGTGGAAGTATTAAGGAATGTGTGTCTTGGACTTTTTTTTTTTTCTCAATGTAATATAGCTTTAAGTTTTGAATGGCAGTTTAATTTCAGTCTCTATATATTTCTTGCTGTATGGTGTCCATTCTAGACAGTATCAACTACTGGGCTTTATAGCATTGTCTGTAATTGTCTGTAAACGTAATGTTAGAGAAAGAAAGAGATGCTAATTATTTCCAGCTGCTTCAGGAGGCATTGCGGAGTACTTTGAATGAATATTAAATTGCTGGCAACTTACAGAAATGCTGTAAGTACCATGAATCTCAAGTTATTTTGTCTGCCTTCATATACCACTCTGAATAAAGAACCAAGACCAAAATTGTTGCATTTTTGAAGTATGCTTTTAAAATGTTTTAAGTATTTTTGCACATTGCATATCCCAGAGGATATTGTTTTGAACATGAAAGTAAGATAGAAGGCTTGAGATCTGATACATCGTCTGCAGATGATAGAGCATCAGCTGAATACCATTCTACTTATGTTTCAGCATGATGCTGCCAAATTTGTTTACAATACTGTGTACTAACACAGTATCTTTGTTAATTTCTATGCCTGTCTGGATTTACTTAATTTCCTATCTTTTATTTTCTATTCTATTACTTACTTACTTCGTATCTTTTCTTTAATATTTTTTAATTTTCTTTCCCTTTTCTTCCAAAGTCAATTTCCTTTTTCTCATTTTAGAATAAACAGGTAAGTCATCGTTCTGGCCCGTGTTCTTTGAAAAAGTCTCTATGAATTGGCTTAAAGGCTGTGTTTCAAGACTTCAGATACAGTACTTTTGCAACCTCCAGTAAAATGCTGTTGACCTAAGTAGCATGTTACTATGACAGGATTATAGTTCCTGGAACTGAACTTTTTTTTTAACCTACCTTTGTACTATTACAGAGCATCAAAGTTTTCTTTCATTACATTTAAAAAAAAAAAAAAAAAATCTTCCTTTACTTGCTGCACAGTATTTTATTTTATTTTATTTTTTCAAGATACATTTTATAGAAACCCGCAGCTACACTCAGGAATCAGGCAGTGGCTCTGAAGGTAGTCTGTGTTAAGCTTTTTTATGATGCATTTTTAACAGAATGGTGTTGCATAGTCTTCCATTCTTCAAAAATATACCAGAATACTAATGAGAGGTTATTCAGGATGGAAGAGGCCCTCCATTTTCCCATATATATCCTTTCCTTCTTTCCATAGCTACATCTCTGAATTGTGGTTACAACTGTCAGCTTTTCACTGCTCATTGCATACTCTAGATCCTGTCTTCCAGTTTATACCATACTATTATTCCAGGCGTTAGGCTCTTCAGTTATCATCCTTCTAGTTGTTTTGTTGTTCTCTCCCCGCCCCTTGTTTACATACCTATTTTTTCTGAGTCAATTGCCATTCCAGTCTCTAACAAACATTGTCATTGGCACTATGATTTTGACTGCAGCCACCAGGTGCTATCTATCTGTTCTCACTGATCTATTCCAATTTTTACTTTAACCAACAGTGTTTCCTTGCTTAACTCTTTGTTAACTTATCATCCTGACAAGGTATTTTTTCAGTAAACACAATTCAAATATTTAATCTGAGGCCATTAATTCTTACTCCAGAGCAAACTTACATCTCTTCCATCTGATGATAATTCCCAGCATGGTCTCTTTTACTGCTTCCAAATTTCATGTCGGTCATTCTAATAGCTGTCCTTTTACATTGCTGCGATTTCCATTTATTGCTTCATACTTTATACAGCTGTGCATAACAAGGTAGTAATTGTTTTTACTGTGCATAGGAAGTGTTTGCTGGCAGGTATGGGTTATGATACCCTTTCATAGATAAACACGCTTCCATTGTTCGAAAAAGTGTTTTCCAATTGTTTGCTCCTCCTTGACAGCCAGCTTATAGGATTTTTTTGCTTTTGATTTTTTTCTTTTTTTTTTTAACTAATGCAAACAAAGTTTACAATTGATAAATATAACAGCTGTTGCTTGTTCCTTTGTCAGTATATGCTAACATTGCACCTGCTGAAGGGCCATGAAAAAGGAGAAAATTTAACAGGAACACTACCAATACATTCTGCTGGAATCCTTTTGTTTATCCCAGTGATTGGCTTTGATAATCAACCTCTATTCAAAAGTCATATTCCTGTAACATTTCAATAGTCAAGTTAAACCTCTTTTTATAGATCTAAATCCTGTGTAATTTTCTTGTCCTTTGATCTAAGTAGTACATGTTTTGTTTCCTGGAAACAAACGTTACGAAATACCCACGCTCCTCCACAAACTTAGAACTTCACACTTCTTTTTCACTCAGTTCAGTTTATGAATCATATAGGTAATCCTTAATCTCTTTGCCTAATTTTCAGTCTGTTTGCTATTAACCACCTTCTTTTCAGTAACAAGCACTTTGAATTGCGTTATTGTATTCTCACTGACTTTTATAGCGTCCATTTCCTGGTAGCTATGGGTTTAAGTATAGTCATGCATTTTTTTGTCACTTCAGAGCCACCCAAGAATTACTCAATGAATGTGATGTCCTGATTTAAAAAATAAAAAATAAAACAAATAACGGGCAAATAAACAGAAAGCAGTAGTCACAAAGAAATTAAGAAATTAACTTTACTAATTAATACTCTCAGAGAAGAGGGAGTTGTGGGTTGGCATTTTTTTTTTACTTGCTTTTGTTTTTTTTGTGGGTTTTTTTTTTTTTCATTGCCTCCAAAAAATCAGTTTGAATTAGTTCTTAACCTCCTAATGATTCTGCATAAATTGAGCTTGAAAATGCATGATCTGACCACAACGTTTTACGTGCCTCAGTATCAGTCTTTGGCAGAAGAAGGGATTCCTGAAGATTCAATCTGTAGTAATCTGATTGGGAATGCAGCATGTGTGAATCCACACCTCCTGCACTCTAGACAGCATGTCTGGAACATGATGTCTTTCCCTACTCCCTACATCCCTTTATCAGTCAGTGCATTCAGGAAACCGTTTTGGTGTCAGCAGTTTTCTTTTTGGGCTATTAAACAGTATGATGAAATGATGCTCAGAGCTTGCTGTGGGGGAAGCTGTGGCAGTGAGCATCAGTGGAGCCTCAGCCTCAGGTTGGTGTGCAGCGACTGCCCGGCAGCAGTCCCGCTCTGTTTGGATGGGGTACCTGAGCCCAGGTTATGATTCTGCTGCACTTATTAACCTGATAAACGTTAGGTTTGATCATTCCCACCAGGAGCTGCTGGCTATTCAAATACAGAAGTTCCAACTGTATTTCCCTGGCTATGATACAGACTTTAATCTCTGTTGTAATCTCTCCATATGAAAGTTCTCTGCAAGAGCTTTTCAAAATGATATAATTAGTACTTTTTGCCTTTCTTTGCAATTTCTGAGTACCGGGTTGTAGATTTTCATTCACGTTGATCTTTCCAGTAGGACTGCTCAGCACTTTCTAAAGTCTTAAGTTTATCTAAGTTGAAAGTTTATTTTGCATGCCGGCGGGTTTGTTTAGGGTATTATATTCTTTAGTAAAATAAATACTGGAGTGTTGCACATTCTTTTTCTTGCATGTTACATGATCCTCACTGCTTTCATAACCTATTAGGTTTTCTGTCTGTCAGACGACGCTCTTCAACACAGTTCAGTATTGTACCTTTCAGTTTCCCTTTCTCTATGGACTGCTGCTGTTTTTACTAATGTTTTATTTCACCTACAAGGCAGTTCTATTCCACTGTCTCCGTTATTTCAAGACCACTTCTAAAGATGCATCTGAAGAAATGCATCAAATGATAGATTCTGTTATGTAATTCCATTCTAGAGCACATAAATTATTGAATGAAAGTAAATATTTTAGCACAGATTTTCCTGCAGCTAGAATAAGTGTTCCTGAGCTTGGGGAGAAACCCTGTTTGCAACACATCTTTTGTCTTATTTTGCAAGTGTTTTTTTAACGTATTCTCTCATGACTTACAGGACCTTAAAGAAATGATACTCAGGACATCCATGTTGATTTCTTTTTAAATTGAAGCAGTGAGGAGGATCAGCTGTACATAGACTAGGCTGATTGTTTTCAAGCAAAAATTGGCACACATTTATAAAAAGACTTGAAAAAAATTGAAATACAATTACAAGCATTCTGTTAGCTGATGACTGCCTTTTAAATTGGTTAATACTCATACAAGTGTATTTCTCAAAAAGGAAAATGTGTGTGTTATAACTTAAGGTATTTTCATATTATTTCTTAAAAATAATTGTTCATCTGTTGGTACTTGTTTTCCCACCTCAACATTGTACTGATTCAGTGTTGTGGTACATCTTAGTCAGTTTAACAAGTTTCCCAGCCCCATTCCTCTTAAAATGTTATTTTTAGTCAAAAAGTGTGCTGCCCTATCCCGAAGTATTGGGAGTGACATGCAAATGAAGCTAACTGCAGTAGTATCTATGTGGCTGTATTATCTCTTCAAATGTTGATTATTAGAGTAACCATCAAAAATTGTATTTGATAATTACTACGTCAGTGGATCTTTGTGACTTCCATGAAGTCGCATGTTTAAACTGCAGAGGATGTAATTGCTTCAGCTTCTGTTGTAACTGCTTTTCTTTTATAAAATGCAAAACTTTGGTTTTGATTCAGTTAATGTGTACTCAGGACTTCATGCATATACTGCATGAACTGATTTTGAACGTAGTGCCCCCACTGTGGGGCTGTTGTTGGAGGCAGTGGAGTGCTGCCTACCTGGAGGCTGGCAGCATGTGGCTGTATTGCTGGATCCTCGGCATCAGAGGGGAGCTGATATGGAAAAGGAGTTCTGGGGCTTACTAAGCAGATGGATGAGTTGCACTTGTCAAGACGTGCAGTATATCCATTTTAACAAATCCGGATTATCCGAGGAAGCAAGTAAGTTGTAAGGTGGCATCATTTGGATAATGGAAATTTAGCCTTTAGGCTTGTAGATTTTAAGACCAGTTTGAGTGGTTAAAATGCAGAAAGGAAGTACTGTTGTGTAAATATGCAGTCAGATGGAAAAAGAATATAAAGCTGGAAGCACAGGTCACTTCCCTTATATTGCATCAGGATGTCAGATGCAGTGAAAAGCTTTTAGCGTTCAACTATAAAAACCCTTTCAAGGAAATGGAGAGTATTGAATTTTTCTGATGAAAGAGAAGTTTACTGAACCTTTTTGGAATGTCCACAAATTTAACATTATACAATTATTAAAAATGTGAAGTCATTATCGAACAAAGATACGTTTTTGGGGCTTGGATTAGAGGGAATATTGTTTTTATAGCTCTTAAATCTTCACTGGTGTTAATATATGTTGACAATATCATCATTGTACTTTACATGCAAAAATAGTTTTCCAGTGTAAATATAAAAAGTGACAGGTTAATGAAAAATAACTGTTTCTGGTAATAAGGTTAATGACTACACATTTGTCCAGGAACTTCTTTCCTAAGGCTAGATAGCTTGATTTTATTTAAAGCAGTCTTGCCTTGCCTGGCATAGCTTGGGGATTGAATCTACCCAAGACTGTGCACCCTGTCAGTTCCTGGATTAGGAATTATAATTTTAAAATATATTTTTAAAATATTGTCTACTTCTTCACATGTTGATGAAACTGCTTTTCTCATTAACATGTCTATACTGTTCCAAATGGACATGCATTTTGACTTTTTCATTTATTATTTCCTGTTTATTCATTACAACATGAGCCTGGAATAGTGCATGCTGTTTCTGAATAATCTTTCATTAAGAATTATGTTGAATAATTCCTGTTTTAGGAAATAAAATAAATACAACTGTGTTTTATTAGTGTGAGATCCCTAGCCTTCATGGAAGAGGTTACTCTTGAATGAAGGAGTAGCAGGAGAAAAACCTAAATGTAGGCTCTGTTGAAAGTTCTTTAGAGCAGTGTGAGTCTGTGCCTTGTATCTTTCTACAGAATGTGGGATGTTCCTGCAATTTTTAACTATCAAAGCATTCATATGCATTATTCTAACTATGCAATAGTTAGAATAAAAGAATAGTCTGTGCTCAGAAATTCTTGTTACACAATTGCATTAACAGCTGAAGGGAATAAGAACAGGGATCCTATTATACTGGATGCTCTGTGTATGTTAGCCCTAGCCCTGAAGTTAGTTTGCTGTGGAAACTTAAGAACGGGAAGTTCTAGTTAAAAACTGGAGGGAGTTTTTGCGTTCTGTGGGCCAATCTCTTTGTATTGATATGAGATACCAAAAAGATAGTGGGGCATTGTTGTTCATCTCTGATGAGCATGATAGTGATGAGATCCTGCACGTACTGTCCAGTTGCAGTGATTGTAACGTGCTCACATTAACCAGTGTTGTTAAAAGTGAAGCTTGGCTCTCCTAATTTGCTGCCAAGTCAAATCTTTGCATGCATGACTGATAAGTTGTAATGTGTGAAAACAGAATTTTCCTGGAATAAAAAAAATCAAGCTAGCCATAGTATATCTATGAAATAGTCTATCTATAAGGTTAAAGGATCAGGAGAAGAGTCCCTCTGCTGTAACAGTTTGTCTACTGTCACTGAGCTAAGTTGATGTTTTCTTCTTTCTATATTTTTTCTTAAAGCATGGAACCTGATACTTCATTGGAAATGACCTTTTATATAAGACCTTTTTGTTGCTGTTGTTTGAGGTCTTTGCAGTTATGAGTCCAAAGGTGCCTTGCCTTTTTTCTAGGCAAGCCGTATGGCTAATTCTTCTTACTTTGCCCAACAGTTGTCTCTTGGATGGTAGTTTGTAAGTACATGAGGAAGCACGGGACCTACTCGTGGAAACGTTACTTGCAACACAAATAATGTAACTGCTGCTAATGTAAAGTCTGACAGAATTGAGTTTTTCTTGTGTCAGTTCACTGATGAAAACTTGAACAATTTGTTTTTGAACAAGAATCTGTTAAAAATATATATATATATATATAGTTTTTTTCAAAAAATTAGTATTATTTCAGGCTTTGTTCTTTTGAGGAGTTCTCTGACTGTCAATTCATTGTCTCTTGGTCAGGTACAACTGGTAAAGCATCATCTCCACCACCTGTATCAGACACAAGACAGATGAGTGAGAAGCTGGAGACAATATTATTTCAGCTCCGACAGGTAACTCGGGAGAGGGATGAGCTGCGCAAGCGACTTGCACTTTCATCTCCTGGATCAACTTTTGATGACTGCAGGTAAAAATAAAAATAAAAAAAAAAGCGAAGTGAATGTTTCAACTTTGTCTTCATTACCTTTCAAGTATCTTGTTTCTTGCTTGTGAAGTAGTAATAATACTGCAGTGTGTTTATGTTGCTTTTAAGGTACGTACATTGTGGTGACGTTTATGTAGGGTGACCACATAGAGGTTTCAGAGCTGCATGTGGAATGCATGTTCCTGCTTTTTACAGCAATTTTGCTTTGGGATTGAGGGGAATAGGACTTGAATCAATTTTGAGAGAAGAAAACAAGCTAGTTGCTAGTTACGGGAGGAGATGGAAGACAGTGGCTGAAGTGTTTGCTGCTTTGAAGTGGTGATTAATTGAAATTTTGTCCATAGGAGAGGTCTCAAGATTCAAGCCAGTTAACTGGAGATGAAAGAATCTGTGTACTTTATTATTTACTCCTTAGCTGACTGTTCCAGCCTCCTCACCCTGGGGTTGTTGGAAAGACTACTTCAGGGACTGGGGAGCTTTGTGTTCTATCTTGAGGGTCTGTAAGTGTTGTGGTGATGAGTGAAAAAGGTTGTCAAATATCAACATCTTTGACAGAGCTTTGGTTTATTTCTTACTCAAACAGAGATTCTTCTTATGTGAAGCCAGTAGAGCTTAGGCATTGAGGATTTTACAGCTTAAAGTGTTGTTCTCTATAATCCCAGATACTATTAATGAAGTTCTGATGAGCTGTGCTCTAGCCTGTCCTAGTTTTCTCTCTTTAATTGTCAAATCAATCTTTTGCCAGTGTTAAGATTTGTATGTTGTGGAAAATATAAAAGTTTACAGCTTAAAGAAAACTCATTAAAATAAACATTGTGTTTGGACAGTGTTTGGATGGTTTATATAAAATGGAGGATTCTGCCTTCCAAAAAATTAAATATTTGATGGCTGGAAAATGAATGAAGATTACTAGCTGACTTTTTTTTTCCTTTAGTAAAATAAAAAATTATTGCTCTCATATAAAAATGCTACTTTGCTTTA
This sequence comes from Phasianus colchicus, assembly GCF_987193195.1. Taxonomy (NCBI): domain Eukaryota; kingdom Metazoa; phylum Chordata; class Aves; order Galliformes; family Phasianidae; genus Phasianus; species Phasianus colchicus. The sequence goes on from NC_143443.1 coordinate 13,625,695, forward strand.
TGAAAGCTTGATGGTATTTTGTACTTTCCTCATACAAAAAACATTGTTAGCTTTCCAATAGTCAAAGCACCAACACTGCCAACTGCCACTCTGAATTGTGAAACGTGAAAGACCACCATTTAGGTGGTGACTTTTGCAGCTCTAAAAGACATTGTACTATCACAATGGTTCTCTCAAACACAGGTGCTGTAGAGGCAAATCTCAACAAATCATGGTGGCATGCTTAGAAATAGCTGCAGCTGGCAAAGTGTTTGTAGGCTGTGCTGTGCTGTGCTGCCTGAGAAGGCAGGTGGTTGCAAAATTGAGAGCTGTTTTTCAAATCTGGTGTTGACTAAGTCCTAGAGTAATGGAAGACAAACCACTGAAGTGGATTGTGATGAGCTAAATCAGAGTAGCACGTGTTACTCTGTTGGACAGGAGTAGGATTGCTCATGCTGTGCTTGAGTCACATGAGAGTGACTGTATGCATACACGTGTTGCAGTACTAAAGCAGAGCTTTGACCAAATTACTTATTGTGGTCAAGGTGCACTCTGTATATGTAGTTCTCTCTGAAAGTAATGCCTCCTGTAGATTCATGGAACACAATAAGAGACTATAAAGTAAATTATCAGCTACAAAACACTCTTTTTCAACACTATTAGCTATGCATTTTCACCAGGAATGGACAAGAGCCTGCATGCTGCACTCATAAAAATCTGCACCATTGGAGGTGACCCACTATCATTGTCACTGCTGTTGAAATGTGCCACTGATGGCCTCACTGTACTCACATCCAGTGTTTGGTCTCCAGAAACATTCAGCAAGTGTCAATGAATGTCAAAGGGTGCTGTTTATTCTGCATGGAGAGATTCAATGACACACCTTCATTCACACTTCCACATCAAATGCTATTCTGTCAGACTGTCCATCTGCTGCCATCTGTCACAAATGTAATGGAATATTGATGGGAAGGTTCAGCCTTTACTGCCATATCATCAACATCCACCTCTGACGTTGTGGTTCAACATAATAAAATATGAGGCATGACTTTCAGAGGAAGACTTTTATTCTGTCTGGCAATTGACCAACACAGATAATGTCTAGAAAGTGTACCTAATGTACTTAATACATTTATTTATGTTAGAAAATAATGATTCATAAAATCATAAAGTTTAAAACCTGGATTTAGCGGAATTATGCTTCCTTGCTTTTTCACCACTGTATTTTCTACTTTCAAAATGAAGTTTCTTACAGCTGTCTGTGTGTCTTCTCCTGGGTCCTGTTTCTCTAACAAACAATTGAAGGGCAAAAAAAAGGAGAAAAATTAGTTGATGTCTAATTTGTTCAGTCTCATATCACATTTAATCCACTATTGCACAGATTGCACTGTCTCCCTTTCTTGCCATCATACTCTCTCCAAAATGGCTGTAAGCTCTGCTTTAGAAGCAACCAGAACTCTCTTAGCTTCATACAAGAACAGCAGCATGGATTCTGGAACTGAAATTCATCTGGCAACTGAACTGAATTAAAAATGATTCTGCATGGCTGCAGTGCTGAGAGTCATAAGAAAACACATAGCAGTCACATCTGACTCACAGGTGCTTAGCATATGTCTGCAAGGTGTGAAGGTACTTTTTAGAAACTCAGTTGTATTTGAGCTGCTCAGTAATAAGGTCTTGTAACTCCTCTTTTGCCCCTTTCTCCAGGAAGAAGGGGGGAAAAAAGAACCCATCAATTCTTTCCTTTACTGACAGACTGCAGTAACAATTTAAACACATATTCATATAAAGAAACTGAATGTTCAAGTCAAGTCTTCAGGAATGTCTTTTTTTCTATTATATTGTTACTTTTTTAATTCAATATCTGTTTCAGGGTATAAAAGGAAATACTTCATTCATACAGTCTTAGAAATATATTACCATAACTACTGTAGTGTTAGTTTTCCTTTTAAAATATAAACTTCCTGCACTCTAGCTCATCTACAGGAAACAAAAAGCCTGCACTACCAAGGCGATATGTTCTACACTGATGTTCCAAGAGCTTAGCAAGAAAAAGATGCATGTGCACTAAGGGAACTGTACCATTGGTCAGAAGTCAGAAAAAAAACTTAAAGCAGTCCATTCAAATCAGTGTAGTTATTGACTCTTGTTTAAGTAAGATCACAACAGCTTAATGCTGAACTGCATCGCAAAATCCAAAGAAGTGTCAGTTACTGCTTTGAAAACATTGGTTCAAACAGTATGCAAATTTTAAAATGCTGCAAAGGTCCAACAGCCTCAGCTCTGTGATGTTTGTTTAACTTCAAAGATACTTTTTCCTTCCTAGGCCTAGTCCAAAACCTAACCATGACTATGAAAGACTGAAGATTCAATGCATGAAAGCCATGTCAGACCTACAGTCCCTGCAGAATCAACATACTAAGACATTAAAAAGGTGTGAAGAAGCAGCAAAAGAGGCTGATTTTTATCAGTAAGTATTAGTAAGAAGCAATTTACCAATTAGTATTAAATTGTAGCATATTAAATTATGGTAAACAAATGACTTCTTGTTCTGTTATTCTGCTCTAATTGCAAGATTAATGTTTGCATGTATCAGATAAAAAAAAAATAATTTGGGACTATTTGAAATGGTAAAAATATGGACTACCTGTTTTATTTTGGAGAACTTGAGGTAGAAATCCCTCATAGCTTGGTGGGATGTAGACAAAGAAAGCCTGGTTGTTGACTTGCAATTACAATCCAGTAGTCAGATTTGAGAGCAGAAGGTAATTGGAGGAAATGTAGTTTGCTATTTTTATGTTCTTCTCTGATTTTTCTGGTTCTTGTAATTCTCAAATTTGACGAATTGAGTTAGTTTGATCTGCTTTCTAGGTAGAGAGCTCTTACTTGAAACTAGTTAGAACGCTCTGGGCAAATTTATCTCCCCACACATGTTTTTCTGTGCCACGACAGCACATTGCACAGTCGACTGCTCAGTGACCAGTCACAGCTGAAGGAGGATATGGATACCTTGAAAAGGAAAAACACGCAGTTGGTGAGAGAACATAACCATCTCCAGCAGTCATGTGAGGAAATGAAAAGGCTTCACGATGAGGATCAGAAAGAGATAACAGACCTACGCAGCCAGCAGCAGCAGGTAAGTTACAGCTTGTAATGTATGTGCTAGAAGAATACATTAACCTTTTTCTTTGACAAATAAGTCTAGAAAAATGAGCATGTAGCATTGCCACATTTTATGTCTCACTGAGTCTAAAAAAAAAAAAAAAAAAGCCTTACATGTTACAATACTGTGAATTTGAATTAATTTTTTCTGTTCCTAGCTGGAGAAAGAACAGGGATATAGAATATTAGATAGCATGAAGAGATTTTGATGCGGAGAAGAGTTTACATGATGAAGATCATACGTAATGTGGCATTTTTAAGTTGATAGGGGAGGCATCAAAAACCTAGTTTGAAGTTGCAAAGTAATTGAAAAAGGGCTATGGTACTGGATTAATGTATGGACAGGACTAGCTTTAAGATTGGATGCTATACTTTTTTGTTTTGTTTTGCCATGTGTCACAAAAAAAGAATGACATTTTTCTTTCTTTTACTGACAAATGTTAGGGGAATTAACGAAAATTGGTTATTTAGGTTCGCAGGTGCTATTGAGTGAGGACAAAACTGTAGATCAGTTAATGTTTATGAACTTGAAACAAAAAAAAGTCTTTTCAGAACTGAAAGAAGGCATTACACAGCTGTATATAACAGTCTCAACAGCAAAGTTGCTTGTGTATTCTGAAGAAGGAAAGCCAAGAGGAATTGTCATTAGCGACTGGTGCTATCAGGTCCATGGTTCTCATCCAGGACAGTTAAAATAGTTACACTAACATTTGAAATGGCTAAATAGAATATCCTACTTGAGTGTGTATATTCTGATTCACAGGACAAACTTACAAGTCAAACATTAGACTTCAGAAGTAAAACCTTTGTAAACAGAAATAATCATTTGCTAGGGTAGGAGGTGCAAAGGTCAAAACAAGCTCTCTGTGCTAAGTGGTGCCTTAGGAGGTATTTGAGGGCTAGTGCAAAAAGGAATGATGATTTGCATTTCCTTGTGGCCCAACCCTCTCAAGTTTTCATCTTTAGAGTCCTGTTGTGGTTTGGTGAATTGATTCAAAATGTGAGTTATGTTCTGTGCAGCAGGAATAGTTTACTCTGTTAACCTGGGCAAATGGAGTAATTGTTCTGTGCATCAGCTTGTCAGGCTGCAAAGCAGAGGTGTGAAATCTTCGAGAGCAAGTTGATGTGTTTTGAGATTGTCTAAATCTGAAACTGTCTGTCAGCACAAAGGGAGGTTGAAGCATCGTTTTAAACATTTATTTAAAGAAATTCAGTCTCATGTCAACAGCATCATGATTAAAACTTTAAAGTATGTGTGTTACTCTCAATGAGAAAGTTGTATAGCTCCATTTCTCAGCATGTCAAAGTGAATCATGTTGTCTTGAAGGGGTGCCAAGATCCTTATCTTGTCTGTGTCATTTCTCATCAGTATTAGTCTAATTCTATTTTTGTTGATAACTCTGACGTCTTGTTTCATCTTCAGCCTGTGTCAAAACAGCATCTCATTGGCCTTGGAGGGCACAAACTTTTGATTGAATTATTCTTAGTTTGTCATTGATTTGCTGTTTAGGAGCTGCCCAGATTATGTTCTTGCTGCTCGCACTGTTTCTTGTAGTTGTCTTCCTTGGTCCAGCTGGGACTATTTACTTTTTCTCACACTAAGATTCTGAATAGGAGACCTTCCTTATTGCTCTGTTTCCTGCTTATTGCATTTCTTTCTGCCTCTGTGAAATCTCTTTTACCAAGTTTATGCTTACTTCCGTCAAAATTCTGGCATAGCTGTCCTTCTTGAATTATTTAGCGTGCTTTCAACGAAAAGACAGTACATGTATGCTTTAGGCAGTGAGAAGAGACTTGTTTCTGTTTGGATTCTCAAGAACTCCATTCTCAAACTTATTTTGGGAGCTAATCTTCAGGAAAAGAGTACTCATGAGTACAGTGTGAATTAACATATACTTTACATATTCTTACATTTTATTATACAGAATAGTAGTGTGCTATTGAATAAGAAGCAATATTGGCATGTTTATCTTCTCTATAATGCTTCAGTAACTCATGCTAGCTAACAACGCCTCCAGCTCTGTGTGACTTGTGCTACTGAGACTGACAAAAGCTCAGTTTTGTTCCTGAACTGCTTTGTGAACACTTAGTTAAAGGACACCAGCATCAGGCTAAAGAATGTTACCTCTTCTCTTGTCTGTGCACAGAAGTGTTATTCTGACATTAAAAATTGGTCTGTGCTACCTGTGGGCAGTGAGCAGGGCACGCCAAGTGGGCAGGCTGCATGGTGGCAACTGTTTCTGCTTTGCAGATGTCCCAGCTCCTGTGTCCTTGCTCTGAATGTAAGAAAAAGATGAAGAGGTAAAGGTACCTGAAAGTGTCAGTGATATGGTATCTATATGCATGGCAGGGAAAATCTTTTCCAACTTTGTAGTGAAATTATACTATCACAGCTCTGGAGCAAATGGCTAAAAAATCAAGTCTGGTAGTTGAAATGTGTTTGATTTTGTGTGGAATGGTTGCTATGTGTTTGTTTTGAACTTTTGATGGAGTTCATATTTTCAGACATTAAAAGATATAGATTAATGGGCTAATGTTAGGATTATATAAACTCCTGACACCTCTATATATCAAGCCACCCTATTTCTTCCTACTGCTCCATCAAATCTAGATTTCAATTTAAAATACAGAAAGAGGAGAAAACCAGCATGGCATGTAAAAACTAAAAATTGAAAAAAAAATCCTCATTTTGTGCACATTTTTTGCCCTTTGATATGAAAGGACTAGATTTTCTGAAGTTCAAGAGTTTGTTGTTGTTGCAAGTCATCTATAATCAATGTTGCCATTTACAGCACAATTCTTTGTTCAATGGAAATAAATTTAAAACTAATTTTCTGGTCAGAATTTGCATGCTAAAGTGGATTTTGTTTCCCTATTAATATTGTTTAATAGCTTTTGAAGCATGAATGTTTGTAGGTAGTTTTCAGATTAAGTATTATATAAATACTAGAATAAATGCCTATGTGTATCTAGATTAGATTTCATTCTCTTCAAGTTTTAAATGAGTTGTTTCCTGAGCATAGAGGTAGTCTGTCATTAGTGCCATCTCTTGGTCATTTCCTAAATTGCAACCGTTATCTTGGTCGTCAAATAGCAATTAACCTCTTTCTGAAACTTAAAAAATAGTTCAAAAACAAAGTGGGTTTAATATTCGTTGATAGCAATTACTATTAGAGAGTTTCATTGACTTGTGATAAAGGAGATTTTTTTTTCAGTTAACATTAAGCAGATGATGTAGTGCTGGTTAGAGTAGCAGTAATGCTAAATGGAGGCTCTGTTCTTTCTTAATCACTGAAAAGGACAGTTATTAAAATTGCAGAGTGTGTTTTTGTTTTATCATTATTGATAAAAGTATCCGGCTGATTAAAATAAAATTTATTTCTGATACTATCAGTTTTTAGGAGTCTGAAGTTAAGATTATTTTAATACAGAGATTTCGTCAGTACATTGGCCAAGTGCTGCATAATAAAGACTACTTTTGCTGTGGAGACAGTAATTTTAAACACGAAGTAAGAGCAGATGATCTTCAAATGCCTTGATAAGATGTGAAAAAACATGTATTTCTCTCTACATGCAAGACTTAACAAAGTTTCTCTTTTTTTAGGTTATGAAGCAAAATGGGTCCTCGGAGATATTAAATAAGCTCTACGATACAGCAATGGACAAGCTAGAGGGTGTGAAGAAGGATTATGATGCCTTAAGAAAGCGTTACAATGAGAAGATAGCAAGTCACAATACAGATCTCAGTCGCCTAGAGCAGGCTGAGGAGGAGAACAGACGTCTTCAGAAACAGATTGACATGCTAATGAAGCAAAGGGACACAGCAATACATTTTCAACAGCAATATTCGTCCTCTCTCAGAAGGTATAGGTTTTTTTTATATTTGTGTGTGCTGTGGAGGCAGTAACAATCTTAACATTGCATCTTATTTTCACTGTGGAAGAAATTCTCATATTTTCTCTTGGTGAGATGTGTAAGCTTCTATAAAAGAATTTCTAGAACAACATAGAAGATGTGAAGGGGATGTTATTTGAAAAAGTATATATAATTTCCAAAAGATGTTTAGCTAGTGAAGATATTCTCAAGTTAACTTCTTACGACATAAGAGTTTCAGACCATGGGGGACTCTTGAGACAGAGCTTAAGCCTTGCAGCAGAGTTCACTGGAGGCATCTGTGTCCACTGGGAAGGTGTTGTGACTGAGAGCAGCACAAATGCTGAAGCAGAAGGACACAAACAATATCACACCATACTTCTCTCTCCTCCAGCTTGATACTAGGCCTGCCATCTTGGGTAAGATGAGTGCTAACAGTCATTAAGAATCCAAAGTATATCTGCAGATGTGGACAATTTTTTCACTGCCAATCTCCCAACAGACCAATTGCAAGAAAGTGTTGTTTACCACTTCTGTAGACAGATTGTATTTAAAAATATTAAATTGAGCATAGATGCTATACATATGCATTAGCATCTATACAATTCTAATCTTTCTAATAAGTTAGAAGATATAGTAAGATAAAAGAAGTCGTTGTGTAACTTAGACTGGCATGGATTCTGGAAAGTGAGAAAAAGTCTTACATTTGAACTGCAGCGAACACCAGAACCACGGTGGAGCTCAACGTGTTTGTATTATGACTTGTGGTTTAGGTGTTTTTCTTCAGAAAAAAAGCTAGTTTGATGTTGAGCAAAGGTCAGTTTCAGGAATTTCAGGCTTGATATCCTTATTCCTGTGAACCAATGATTCAATTGTGTTAATAAGGTTGGACTTAAAGAATGTATGCCTTTTAGTTATCTTTGGATCTGGACTTCTTTTTACTGGTTGCTAGTTATAGAAATTCAGACCTTATTTGTCTTATTCTTTATATTGTTTTTGTATAACCAAAACTGCATTTGTTTGGCTGAGCAAAAGTTTTTAGTATGTGTTTCAGGTATGCATACTTTTCAGAAAATGAGACTCAAAAAGCTTTCATTTTAAAGATGAGTGGATTATAAATTGCAGTACTACCATTTTCTTTTATTAATACCAACTGTAAATTAATTTTGTTTAATGAGAGCAGAAAGAGCGAGACTTAAATGGTGTCCCACATCTCATTTTGAGAGAATCTTTGGTCCTAAAGAATATCATGACAGTTTCAGCCTTTTATTTTTCTTGCATCTGTGAAATTGTCTCAATAATGGCAGAGGAAGCTCTACCTGGTGAATTTAGCTAATGAATGCAGGTGAAAGTGCAGGTGGAAATGAAATTCCAGTGTGCCCAACCTCACTTTTGATGTCCACCTTCATTTTGAATGAGAGCTGTGGTACTCAGGTCTGTCCACAGTTTGCAGTTGTGTTTAAGACAAAACAGAGCACCTTGGTTGCTACTTAGAAAGGTATGTTTACTGCTACAAAATCCCAATACTTACAACCCTTTAAAGTTACAAAGTCCAGTTACAGTTGGATTTTTCCCTACGGAAGGCATCTGTGAAAATTTGATCCAGCTGCCCATATTTCTTCCTTAGGAGGCATTGCAAGGTCAAGTTGGACAGCAGTATTCCAGCTAGAACTCTCTTTTTGAGTTTTCTCAGTTTTTTAATATTTTATATATATATATATATAATTATTAAAATTATTAAAATAGAATAGCATTGTGAGGCAGAAAGTTTCCTTCATCCCTTTGACCTCTTTCATAAAGGACATGCTAGCATGCTTCTTGTATTTTTTTTTTCTTTCTTACTGATGTCATTTTCTTTGTTTGAAAAATGTTTCATTAAGTCTTCCCTTTCCCTCTCCCCTATATTCTCTGTGTTGTCCTTGATTTGACCCCAAATATTTTTCAAACATCATAGAAACATAAAATCATAGAGTGGCTTGGGTTGGAAGGGACCCAAGGATCATCAGGCTCCAAAGCCCCCTGCCACAGGCATGTCTGCCAACTACCACATTTAATTCTAGACCAGGCTGCCCACAGCTCCATCCAACCTGGCCTTGAACACCCCCAGCATCCACGACCTCTCTGGGCAGTCTGTTCCAGCAATAATGTGGGTTCTTAAATGGCAATGAGGCTGTTTGGAATAGTTTCTATTTTAGATTCGTGCTATGTCCTTGTTGTATTTATTATAGTATCGTATATTCTTCTTTATCTTCATGTTTGCTGTTCTGAAAAGAAAATAGAAATATAGTTTGTAATAGTAGAACTCCTGTCCTGATGGTCTCTTTAAACAGAAGAATTTCCCAAAAGGAGCAGGGAGGTAGTTTTGAAATTACTGGCAGGTGCCTCAGTAATGTGGTGTCAATCCTTTTGAATCCACTGAGACTTTTGAGGAAATACATGAAATTGAGTTCACAGCTTTCTCTTGGGAAAGGTCAGGCAACATGCTGGAATAGACACGAAATGACACTTGAACAGTAGAGGTGTGTGTATGATAGAGAACGAAGTATTCCAAAGGTTTGTGGGCACTTCAGATTTAGATGATTTTGAAAGTTCCTTCAGATTGGGTACAGTGTTTCCATCAATGGTGTTAACCGGGAGTTTTCTGTTAAAAGGCATACAAGAAAACCCAAATGTCCTGTTATGGTACAATGTTGCTCTTGAGAAAAGTTCAATGTTTAAGTCTATTTGTGAACCGATATGTGGAATTACTTTTCCACTTCTAGAAATGTTTTGTCAGTATAAACACAAAAGCTACTATATATACACTATAGAGAAATTAAACTTCATAATTGATAAAGTACATAAGCTTTCAATTGCACTGGATGAACATGGGTGAAAATTACTAAGGATGTTTGAGTTACTTTTCTAGGTGCATGGTCTACTTTTTTTACAGTAACTTATTTTTTGTCATCTTCTAACTGTCCTGTATCAACCAAACTTATGGCATTTTGGGGCATGTGGAAGTTGTTCTGTTTGTTTTTTTTTTCCCCAGTTTCTACATTTGTTTCACTTTTTGCCACATACATAGGAATTTGTGTTAGGAAAGGAATTCCCTTTGAAGGTGATCAGATGCAATAAATCCACGTTAAGCTTGTGCTATCAAAAAATGGTGATGTTTTGCATTTCTTTTTGAAAAAATATTATAAATCTGTTTTAATAATAAAACTAATTATAACCTCTAAAAATTTTTGTTTCAGTTCCTCATACAGGTTCTCCCTTTCACACTGATATTCCTAAAGCAATAATTGGTCTAAATTATGTTTTGCAGCACTGTATGTTGTCTAGGATGTCCACTGAAGTTGTGTTTTACCTATGGATACATTTGATTATCTGACAAAATCCTTAATATATGAATAAGGGAAAGAGAGGTATAAATATCTTACTGACATTTCTACTTGTTCCTAGATTTGAGTCAGTACAGCAGGAGCTAAGCAACGCCACAGCCCAAAACAAAGAGTTGCAGAGAGAGATGGAGCGATTACAGTCAGAGGTGACAAGGTTCAAAACAATGCAGCTGAAAGCAGCAAAGGATTCAGAAAAATACAAGGAAGAAAGGGATTCAGTTTTCAATGAATACCGCCTCATAATGAGTGAGAGAGATCAAGTAATCAAAGAGGTAGATAAGCTTCAAACAGAGCTGGAGCTTGCAGAGTCCAAACTGAAGAACACTTCTTCTGAGAAACGAGTGGCTAGTGAAGAGATGGAAGCTTTAAGACAGGTACTAAGCTATTGTTTTGATGGGGAAGGGAAATAAGTATGCATTACTGATGCGAGAGTTAGAAACGTATAACCAATTGATGAAAAATAGAACTGCTTTGCAAAGAGGAATTTCATACTGATGTTCCCCTCCAACTGTTCTCTTACAGCAGTCCGTTTTACTGACAATTTAGTGAGCTCCATGTTTGAGTAGACTATCAGTTGAAATTTTTTCTTTACTTGGCTTAACTTCTGCTCATTATAAAACTCTCCTATATTAAGTTCACCTTACAGACCTTTACAAGTAACACCGTTTATTAAAAATAAATAAATAAATATATTGTTTTCAACATTCATTGTTTTAAACTCCAGAGGAACCAGTGGATACCTTTTACTCTGACTTAAGACATTATGTGATAAAAAGTCTAAATATTTATGCAAAGCCTTCACTGATAGACATATTTTTACTCGTTTTCACTCCTGCTTTGCTTTCAGTTAAAAGATTAAAGGATATTTTGAAGATAGTAGTTTTCACTTGAATTGATGTATAAAAGTACGCAAAACCTGGACTTCTTTCAACAGTATGTTCTTGAAATGCTTATAACACAAATACATTATAACAATGCTGCTAAAATTTCTGAAACAGTTTGCTACTCTGTTTCATTTTGGCTGTCATGTAAGCACTTCACTGTTTTTATTAGAAGTATTTAATTTAGCATCAAATAGATACAAGTGGATGTATTCCATTGCCCGTAGATCTCATTTTACCTCTTTTTTCTTCCATAACATTACAGGGTAACAAAATGCTCTTTATAAAATTGAAGGCATGGAACTTAAATTACATTCTTAAGGGGCTTAATGTGGACACATGGCATCTGAGTTTTTAAAAATAACTGATATCTGGGTCTAAGAATTCAAAATTACCTTGCTACACATTTTAACTTGTACAGTGAGTGAGGTTTTAATGCATGTTTTGTACCTGTTCTACTTTAATCAAAGCTAGTAAACCAATAGAAAAATTTTATATTAATTCCAGTGGAATCAGAGTAGCTAGTAAGGGATAGAATAATATAATCCTTAGGTCCTTAGGGACCTCTGAGGGCCATCTAGTCCAACTCCCCTACGATGAACAGGGATGCCGCAGCTAGATCGGATTGCCAAAGCCTTATCCAACCTCACCTTGGAAGTCTCCAAGAATGGGGCGTCAACCACATCAGCAAGCAACCTGTCCCACTGCCTCACCACCCTCATTGTAAAAGTTTTTTTCCTTTTATCTAATCTGAATCTACCCTCCCCTGAGCTTAAAAATACTGATGGCGGTGGTAGTTCTCTTGCACACCTGCTCCAAATAATCCTGGTATTTTGTTCTGGTACTGTGGGTAGTTTTCCAAAGTACTTCGATAAAAAGGAGAGGAAGGTGTAAAATATGTCTGTTCCCTCCTACTAATATAGCCATCTTGAATTTTCTTGTTTTTCCTTTCCTGTAGCTGTGTCTCTTGTGCTTGTGATCAGGTACGTTCCTGTATTGGAACATTGTATTAGCTTGCTGCAGTTGCATTTCATGGACAAGGGATTTTCTAGCTCTGGCAATGCAGGTGTTGAAAAGGTCGAAAAAAGTCGATCAAGTAATTACTTCAAGTAGTATCCCACAAGATGTTCCTGTGTAGGTGGGATTTTCCTATATGTAACTGGTTGGTTTGGTGCTTGCCAAATTGTGCCTTTTGTTCAGTGCACTGCTGCTGTACAGCAGCTTTACACGCCATTACCTCATACTCAGTAAATGGTTGCGGTAGCACATTTAGGTTTTAAATGTAGTTCTTTTTGTGAAGTTTGTGTGTGTTAGTTTACCTTTTGTCCAGAAGAAATCTAAAAGCTGCTGAAATGGAGGAGTTATTTTTAAGTGTTTCATTGAGCAGTTACTGATTGAGTCAGTCAGTTTCCTAATTAAATGTCTAAATTCAAAACTACTGGCAGTCAGCCTTCCCTTCTGTTTAATAGAGCTGTTATGTTTTGTTCTATATGAGATTGTTGTATCATTTTCAAATGCAAAAACTTGCTTCAAACATAAGGCTTATTTACCATTTTAGAACTTTATTAAAATCAAAGCACTATAATGTTTCATAACAGTATCTGCTCTTACCAGTGCTAAATGGCAGATGATTTATGGTGACATGTAGCTCTGTGCAGTTGTCACAGGAAAAGACAGAAGTGAAATTTTACTACTGACCACTGGAGGCAACAGCTCTTCTTCACATAGTTTATACCAACCATACTGGAATAAACTATGGCATGATGTTCTGGGCTTTTTTCCCAATCATTTTAGAGTACCTTAGATTCTTCTTCAATTGAAGGGTCTTCTGTCTTGATACTGTGGTGATTTTTCCCTCTCTTGCTTACTAGGAAAGACTTAATATTTTTGTGTGAGTTTAACACGTGTACTTGGTTGCACAATAGTTAAGCTGAGCAAAATGTTGCTTCTATTACTGAAATCTGTTTGCATGACCATACGGGTTGGGAATTTCTCTCATCATTTATTGAGCAACTGAAGCTTTTACTGATGTTAAGTCAAAAACATACAAACAAACTGAACAACAGAAAAACCCAAAACCCAAACTTGAGTTCTCTGTTAATTGAGATTCAATACCTTCAAAATTCACAAGCTGAACCATTAATTCTACAACTTACCTGCTGCTTTAGCACAAAATTACCTGTTTTAAAACAATTACAGGACTGTTTTAACAACTTGAATAGCCTTAATTAGATGTTGTTACACAAAACCAATTATGTAATAATTGTCTTCTATGCTTTAAATACTCAATTTTATTCTATGCAAATCACAGGGTAAAGTAGAGAATGTGGCATGATGCCTTTCTTTCTGTCTTTAGGTATTGGACCCTTTTCTGCCCTCGCTTTTCAGATGTCAACTATCTTTGATAATTTTTTAAAAATAAAAATATAAATGCTTTTCTGCTCAAAAGAGTGTCTTTATGTAGAAGGGCTTCTTTGTAGCTCTTGCTGAATGTTCCTAGAAAGTTGGACCACCTAAAAATCTGAAATTCAACTGTTTCAATGCCTTACTCTTTATAGAAACATAATAAAATACCTATTTCTTGTTTCTAATCCTCAACAGTTGAACATGTACATGAAGTACATGTACTCCAAGTCATTCATGAGACACATATCGCTTAATGTATACCTTCTTTGTTCTGTCAAATCAATTTGCTAGACATGCTAGTAATGTGAAACCTGTAATACCACACTTAATATTCTTTGCTAAAACTTCTTGTATGTAATATGAGTACAGTCTTGTTCTGCTCCCTTTTTCAGAATATTTGTTGCATTCTCTCTAGGATTTTAGGGTATCATTGTATATGCAGTTGAAAAAATGAACTAATTCCTTCTATGCTTAACCTGCTGCAAACAATGGATCTTGTTTTAGGAGCTGAACTCAGCTTTAGTGGAAAGAGATCGAGCAATTTGTGAGAGGAATGAGTTGCTGGAAAAATACTGTCATGAAGTGAAGGACAAAGCTGAGGCCCAGAAGGAGCTTGATCAAGCTTGCAAGGATATAGAGACAGTGAAGGAAGAAAGAGATGTTGCCAGGAAAGAGAGAACAGAAGCTATAATCCAAAGGGACCATCTACTAAGGGAATATTATCAAGCCCGTCAGGTATTGCAGTTGTTTACTGATGACTTTTCCTTCTTAGCTATTAAGGATCAATTATTTTTATGAGAATTGATCAAGATCTAGGCATACTGGATGTTTTTTCCCTTTGTCTGGAGTCACTGTAGAACATATCTTATAAGCGCATGTATCTTCTTTAAGAAATAGCGATGGAACTTCGTATTTGCAAAAAAATATACAGTCATACTTCATGTTAAGTTTCAGGGCTTTTTTTTGTTTTGGTTTAATTTTTTAAATAAATACATAAAGCCAATAAAATATTGTAACACAGCAGGTTTTTTGGCAGCTTATTATGCAGGTAGGCTTGATGCCCACTATACTGTGTGGTGTTCATGCTTGTGACCAGCTCAGAATGTTAGCTGGTTTTAGTATGTAATAAACGAAGTTAAATGAAATATGATTGTAAATGCTTTAATCTGTACACATTCTTACTATATTTATATCTCTCTCTGTAGACAGAGAGGGAGAGCATAGTTCCAGGGCAGTTAACAGATGTTAGTGCAGGAAATCTGTATTATAACTACTCATAATAGTGTATCAAATTCCTAAATATTCTTGAAGGATCTTGTGTATTAAGCAGAGCAGGATAGAAGCATGGAATGTTGTCTCTGAAATATAATATGTTCATTGATGTTATTTTGAAGTGAGATTCTTATTTGTAGAAACTGTTGTCCCAGTAAATAGTGAGTATATACCTAAAAGGATATGCCTAAAAGTTGTGCCTAAAATCCCTACCTATGTTTCTTAATTCCTAGATACAAGATTCTGCTACTTTGGACATAGAAAGAGCAAACAAAGAAATTGAAATGCTTCGGAAACAATATGAGGCTATGTCACAAGAACTAAAGGAAGCTGTCCAGGAAGCAGAAGTAGCCAAGTGCAGGAGAGACTGGGCTTTCCAAGAGCGAGATAAGATTGTTGCAGAAAGAGAAAGTATACGGTAAATAAATGTTAGCTGGTACATGACAGATCTTTTGTAATACCTTCTGTGCAGCTAATGAAATTCTAGGACTTACTGGATTTTGCTTGAACTTGTTGGAACTTCTGCGTTAACTATCAGTGGATTTGTTTGTTTGAAGTTGAGAGCATGTTACCAGACATTTTGTTTTGTCTGTTCTTTTATCACCATAACATGTCTTTAAATAAATACCAGAGAGCCTATCAGCACTGCTGGCTATGAATGACAAATAAAGGCTTATTTTAGTCCTGATATACTTTGCTGTGCCTGTAGTCCTTCAAATAATTATTTACCTTTGGAAATATCTGACAAAGGGTACCTACCTTGTTATTAGGCACATGTAAGGAACTAAGGGAAAATATTTTCACTGGAATTTTTTTCTGTTCTAAGGAAGGTCAGTAAAAATAAAGTATTGTAAGAGGTGAGGAAAGCTTCGGTTATCCTGACAAGCTTTTCCATAAATCCTATATATGAAGCCTCCTTCATATATATTTTTTTTTTCTGAGCTCTTGTGAAACTTTTTGCTTTTAAAGGACTCTGTGTGACAACTTACGGAGGGAGAGAGACCGGGCTGTGAGTGACTTGGCTGAAGCTCTTCGCAATCTGGATGACATGAGGAAGCAGAAAAATGATGCTGTGCGTGAACTGAAGGAACTGAAGTATGTTTAGGATATATTAAACTCTTTGGAATCTTTGTGGTAAAAACTTTGGTTCATTCACTGCATCTGTGAATGAGCAATATTCACTAGAATTGTTTTTAGTTATGTGGAAATACTAGGTTCTAAGTCCTCCCGTTTTAACTGTTTTATCATATTAATGAGAGATTTTTAAGCCTTTTACTGTGGAGATACACTTAAACTATTTCACTGAAGTTGGATTAATTGCAGTGTAGTTCCTCTCAACTGTAATCTCATTAGTTTATGAATGCAAAAAAACCAAAACAAACGTTATATGTCATCTCAATGATTTGTTGAAAAGATTTTGCTTTTGGTATTATGTGCACTTGTAAGCGTACTGTTGCAGTTCATCTGAGGGTAAATTAGATGCAGTTTGGGAGAGTCATGTAGGAATTCTAGTTGTACATGACAGCCATACAAAAGCAATGCAAACAACAAAACAATAAGAGTGAGTTAGCATGATATATAGAAAATGAAAGTATTCAGCAGTAGCCAAAGGATATTGGAAAAATAGAAGCAGAGGGTAGCTTTCTGGTACAGCTTGGATTCTTTTTTTACTTAGAAAACATCTCGCAATTATAATGTTATGCATCAGTTTGTTTAAAAGGCTTCTCTGTGTATATAAGTATTTTATTTTCTTAGAGAGAAGATGGAGAATCAGTTGGAAAAGGAGGCCAGATTCCGTCAACTGATGGCCCATAGTTCCCATGACTCAGCCATAGACACAGATTCTCTGGAGTGGGAAACAGAAGTAGTGGAATTTGAAAAAGACAGAGTGAGTCAAAGATGCTAACTGCATTATTTTGTATATTGATCAATTCTGAAGTCTATTATAACATCTTGATGATATATGCATTATTTTTTGCTATATGACAAAAAATAATGTGGGAATTTTTTTTAATTTTCTGTAGCGATAGGAACTATGCATGTTTCAAGTAGATGAAATAAGTTGACAAAAACAAATTATTAATGTACAAACTTTGTCTTTTTTCATACTAAATATAAAAATAGTTCTCCCTTTTGTGAAGTTAAATACTGTATTCTTAAAACTGGTGATTTATCACAGGAATGGCAGTAATGCGGCTTGACCTTAAGATGCAATGGCACCTACTGTAGAAGGCAACATAATTTATTATCTGTGCATAGAATAGTTAAGCACTAACGTGAAAGTATTTCACCTCTTCCTGCTCAGATATGGCAGTTAGAAATTTTAATACAAATATTAGTTTCTAATGAACATATATTTTAGTGCAGCATTGCCCTTCAGTTTAGACTTCTAGGTTGAAAGGATGCTAATCTACACCATAAAGAAAACTTCTGCATCCTTTTATTATTCTAATAGCATTATTTCATTTTATTTTGCCTCATTGTAGTCTGGAGCTTATATTTCACTGTTCTTTATTCAAGTTGTGTATCATTTTCTATTTAAAATTTTTGATATACGCGGCTCACGGTTTGCTAGTGGTCATTTTTTGACCCTGTAGAACATACCCATGGTCTTCCATGCTTTGTATAGCTTACAACAGCATCTAGACATCAAATTGTATTGTGCCAACCTTGATAGGATACATGAGGAAATCCTCGCTGGCCTACTAGCATTTTAATTTGTGTATGGAGATTATGGAAGTGAATAAGTCTAAATCACTTCATTTTTGCTTCAGCATAACTTGTCTGCTTATGCCAGTGTTCTACATAATCACTCAGCTCAAAAATGGGAGAAATAATATTCACTTAGATAGTACACTGATACTATGATCTCTGTTCCATCTTTATTTTCCAGCAGCCTTACTTATTTCCATATGAACTTCTTATGTAGAACTGATGGGAGGAATCATAAGGATTTTAGTATATTTTTGGTCCAGTTTAATGTCCAGTTTGAAGTAGAATTTCCTAATTTTTTAAGGATATTATTTGACATTGCAAATAACAATTTATCACTTGGATGAAGTGAATCTTATTTAACCTTTTTTTTTTTTTTGTCCAGTGACCTATTCATTTACCAAAGTACACATTAAATTAATGTTTCCCAGTTCAATACAGTGATTGATTTGTCAAATATAGTTACAGCATTTCACATTGAAGATTATCTCTTTGGGGCCGGGGCTGGTAGAATATCACATCTAATCTACATTTAGAATCAGTTTCACATAATGTTAAAAATTTTGATCCTACTTGCTTCTAGTCTCTACCAATATCAAAGTTCATGTTTTTTTCTGAATATATTTCTGAGATAAAATGCTGTCTTATTACCTTTATAACTGCTGCTTTCTCAAATGATTCCTGTTCTTAGGAAATATGTCCTTGTTCTCTCAAGATGCATCCAGCATCATGCTTTATAATAGGTTGTGCATGTCTGAACTTGCATTTTTACATGCTTTTCTGCAAAGTTTCTCTAATACGTTATCTCAGCTTTAATTTGAGATAGAATGATTGTCCTAATGCCCCATGGTCTAGTGCCCGATGAAACTGTGAGCTTATATATTGAAGAAAAAAATACAAGAATTTACCTGTAAAAGATGCTTTGTAAATACAAGGACATAGGATGAGCTTAAAGAAATGCCTCTTGTGAACAAGCAAAGGCACAGTGTAATTGTCAGTACAATTGAGTCTCTTGTTAATAATATTTATTAGGATGATATGGACTTGAAAGCACTTGGCTTTGATGTGGCAGAAGGTGTGAATGAACCATATCTCCCTGGAGACTGTGGGATCTTTGTTACCAAAGTAGACAAAGGAAGTATTGTGGATGGTCGACTAAGGTAGGGTTTTACTTTGGAAGGTATGTCTTTTGTTAATCATAAACAAAATATTGAGCATATTGCAAAGTCTTCAATTTTGACTATTTCTTTTTTTTTTCATTGGCCATTCTACCTTATTAATATTGGTGAGGAAGTTGCACTGACAAGACCAATACCTAAAATGTTTAGATAATTGAGGATTGGCATTTTAAGATATCAATTCTGTTGTATCCCTTTTCCTGAATGTTATGTATGTGCTACATCCAGCAAAGCATGCTTGTAACAGTGGCCTCTACCTATTTGTATTTATCTGCCAGAGTAAATGATTGGTTGCTGAAGATAAATGATGTGGATCTTACTAATAAGGATAAAAAGCAAGTTATAAAAGCTGTTTTAAATGGAGGAGGTGTTATTAACATGGTGGTTCGAAGAAGGAAGTCCTTGGGTGGACGAGTGATAACACCACTTCACATCAATGTTTCTGGGCATAAAGGTAATGGATATAAAGGCTGGATGTAAATGGTACCCATTTGTCTATCCAACAATGTCTTGAAATTGAGGTACATGTCTGAACTTCTATTTAAAACTCATTTCAGCTGTTGCTACCTATTAGATATGGGTTTTCATGATTTGTTGTCATCAAACTAAGAATGATCATATTTGCTATAGGTTTATTCCATAAATATAATGAGTTTTATTTTCATACTTCTATTTAGCTAAACCCACCAGTCGGTCCTAGTCTGTATGATCACATTAAGTTTTGGGATACCCCAAATCTCTTTTTTCATGTTTTTGCCTTTCTTTGAAAGGGTTGTTAGAGATTGAGATCTCATTTGGTTTGGTAGTCATATTTCTTAATCCCACATGCAGGTCAGATTTGTAGTTATTTGAGCAACTTATTTGACTTGCAGGAGTAAATTAACGTTTATTTTGTGAATTTCAGATAGTGGGGTAAGTCTAGAAAATGGAATATTTGTTGCTGCTGTTGTGCCTGGAAGCCCAGCTGCCAAAGAGGGTTCCCTTACTGTGGGAGACAGAATAATTGCTGTAAGTCTGAATACATTCTTCTGATCTGTATTTATTTATTTATGATTTATGAGCTCCTGTGAAACAAAATGTCGTTAGAACGGAAGTACAAATGCATAAAGTCTAATGTAATCAAACAAGTATTACTAAATAGTATTTCTACTAGGAATAAAAATACATAGGAGACTAAGCTTCTAGTGGAGAACAGGTAAATGAATGATATGGTCAACCTGACTTCAGTTATATGTATGACACACAAAACCATGTTTTCCCTCTCTCAGAGGTGGTACCTTTAGGTGTTCTCCATCTGCTGCTTTCATTTTATGTATCTCAGTTGTGTTTTGTTGTTTCTTTGTTTTTGTTTTGTTTTATATGTAGATCAATGGCATTGCACTAGATAATAAGTCACTTAATGAATGTGAAGCTTTGTTACGAAACTGCAGGGATTCCCTTACTCTGTCATTGTTGAAGGTGAGTAGGAAAAGCTAAACTTGCAGAATTTTCTTTAATAGATTTCTCTTCTTAAGGAAAGAGTGTATTAAAAAATGAATATATCACCATGGGAAAGTCTTTGCTAATAAGATCATCTGGATGTATTTCACTGATGGTACACTAAAGAGTTATTTCCAGAGTAAGGATATTGTGCCTTCTGGTAGGAAATAAAATTTATTTATTGCTCTTATTTTTTTCCCCCCATTTGTTTGCTGGTCACACAAAATGACTGTCAGCACAGTTGTTTCTTTCTTACTGCTTTCTTCTTCAAAACTGCTGCAGCAGTTTTGTTCATGAAAGATAAATTGCTTCCTGACTATAGTTTATTCTTGGCCAGGAGGGAGTTGCACAGAAAACTGAACTCTATCATCAGGGATAAGTACTAGTTCTTTTTCAGACTTAGTGTTATAAAAATATTGTTTTGGTTAGAGTCCCATTACACTGGACCTGTCAAAAAGGTTCAGTCAGTGATAATTCCAGCTTGTGAGAGCTTGAGTTTTTAAGAAACTGAAAAAGATGAAATGTTTGTGTAGCAGTGGGCAATGAAAGATGATTACTAGTGTCATTAAACAGAGATAGAAGTAGAATTGAGGTCCTTTTGCTGTTTGCTCAGTGCTTCTGCCACCATGTAGAGTTGCCCTTTTGAAATTGTTTCAGAGAAAAATCTGGCTTGATTTTATCCATCTTTTGCTTTGAATCTGCAAGACTTTTATTAAATTTTTCCTGAATGTATCCACACATATGCAGATCTCCATTCAGGTTGAAGTAAATAAAGGAGACTAGAATATAATTTGTGCTAAGCAGAAATTAAATAGAAATCAGACTTTATTAAGGTTGTTATGTGGTGGATTGTTGTTGTTGTCTTTTTTATTTTTGTTGTTTCTTTTTTAGGTTTTTCCTCAGAGTTCGTCTTGGAGTGGTCAAAATATATTTGAAAATCTGAAGGATTCAGAAAAAATATCAAACTGTAGGGTTCATGCATCAGAGATACAAGCCCAAAACAAAAGAAATCTGAAACTCAACAGCTCAACACAGACTGACATTTTCAATCCAGACATCATGGATGTCAAGAAGGACCAGAATGATCAGGGCAGTCGTTCATTTTGTGATCACAAACCCTTCCCTAACAACACGTTACGAGTAGATTCTCATAGGAACACAGTGCACAGTTGCCACAGTAATTCAGAACATAGTCTCAGCTCCTTCAACCCAGAGACATATGGGGACCGAGGCTATGGAGTTGTTGACATGGACAACAGGAGATTGCCTTATGAACCTACAGAAAATGACTGTATGGTGGTTGAGACTGCATTTGACAAAGGACATGGTGCTAAGCATAGTGGTGGTACCTGGCCGAAAGTCATGGTTAATATCTCAGCAACAGAAACAGAGAAGTTTTCTGTGTACAAAAAGCCAAAACAAAGGAAATCCATCTTTGACCCTGATACTTTCAAAAGGCCGCCAACTCCTCCTAAGCCAGAGTACCTTTCTCCAAATCAGGTGACAGGCCACTCACCTCAGCCATCAAAAGCTGAAGTGACTTCAACTCCTCCAACTCCTCCTAAGAGAAGTGACTCCATCAAATTTAAACATAAACAACAGGCAAGCTCTGCTTCAGAGTCTACAGTAACAACTGGATCACCACCTACCAGCCCAGCCACTGCCCAAGCTCCAGTTTCCTTGGCACTTAAGCAAGATTCTGCTACTCTCAAGGGGCGCAGCAGGAATGCTGGAAATTATTATCGTGAGGAGGGAATTGACTGTACTCATCTCTCCTCAAGGAAATCCTGTGAAGATGATATCGGCTTTCAAAGAGTTGAAGAGCCAGAGATAAAAAGGCCAAGGCCAAAATCTGCTCCTGCTCTGAGACATAAAATGACCCCTATGCCCATTCCTAATCCCACGCTTCAGGTAAAATTTGGCTATGAAAATCTGTTTGGTTTTTTTTTGGCTTCGATATGAATATGAAGCCCGTTCACAAAATCAAAGTCCCTTGAGGAGCTACTCCTTCAATTGTTGCAAGTATCACAAAATACAAATTGATTGGGTTCTGTTTTGTAACTCCATTTTGATTTTCACTGTTTTCTGTGGGGGATCAGGGCTCTTTCCTGTAAGTAAGAGCTTCATTAAGGCTTCTTTTCAGAAATCTCTTTGGCTCAATCAACATACTAGGGGAAAAAGGTTTACCATTCATAGTGATGTTTCTTATTTTGTCTGTCTACATAAGTCCTAATGTAATCTGAAATTAGCAGGGCAATGGACTTGCACTATAAAGATGGACTGTCCATAAGAATATAATTTAACAGCATTGTTCAGAGTAGATCTGTCATGTGTTTAAATAAATTTGGCTGTGGAGATTTTGGGTAACATCCTACCAGGGAACGGGGAGAAAAAATTCTCTGTGATCTAGGATGACTAGCCTGTTTAACTGACTGCGTACAATGAAGTAGCATAGTCAATAATGTAGTTTCGGGTCCGCTATCTCAGGTTTGTTCAGTTTGGAAAAAAAGTGTGATGTGTATTTGCCACCTGAAATCTTAAGATTTAAAGAGTTATCTTTTTCTTGCATCTAATCAACATCAAAATGACTTAGAATGTCATTTTCCTTACCTTTCCTGATCTGCACCTTGCTATGCCAGAATAATCATATAGGTATTGGTCCATGGAGAAAAATAAAATTATATTATAGACTTAATTTTTTTTTTTAAGGTTACTTGAGGTATTTGCACGTTTCCATCTCTAGGGTTAAATGAAGTCTGAGTTCTATGTTTATTTTTTTCCCAGGTCCCCTAGTTTCTCTCCAGTGTCTAAGATAATAATTAGGGCTTTAACTCTAAAATTGTTGACTAGGGAACAGTGGTGGTATTGTGCCTCTGAGTTGACACCATTCACTCTGAAAATGACTTTGACGGAATGGTCTTTGTGTACTAAAACTACATTGGGTCTGGGAGTGGTCTTGCTCAACATTTTCATCAGTGACCTGGGTGAAGGGATAGAATGCACCCTCAGCAAGTTTGCTGATGGTACAGAACTAGGGAGAGTGTCTGACACACCAGTGTCTGTTCACTACATACAGAACAGAAACTACAATGGCTCCACAACCTGTATCGTTATGTTGGAGATGTTGCTCCATGTGTATCTCAAAATGCGGGCTTACAGGAAAATATTTTGTGGCTTATTTGCCAGCTCTCATTTGGCAACGCTTGCAATAGTAGTTGAAGTAACATTGAGAGTACATTGGCTAAAGAATGTGATCTCAGCTTGAGATGTTCTGTGAAAGTAGTATTTTGAAGGAGAAATGTAATTCAGGTGTACTGTACTGATGGAAAATATATCAGATAAGTTTCAAACTTGGGCCTAAGAAGCTTACAAAATAGTTACAACGGGCTGAGGAAGAAGGGGTAAAACTGAATAATATCAGTGTAAGATGAAGTAAAGATGTAACAAAGACTGTCATATTAAGTGGTGGCAAGCTTATTCTGGAATATGTACTGAAAAGTTTGAAGTTGATTACTGCTTATGGAATTTGAGGGTTTTTTCTTCTGTATCGCCAACTGCCATTAATGAAATTTTCTGGTTTTCAAGGTGCAGAAGTATACACCAGCTAGTGAGGAACACCTGTCTCCAGAGCTACAGGAATGGGCACTGTATTCACCAAAACGTTCTGCTAGGCATAGTGATGGCTTTGTGTCTTCCACCTTGTACACTGGAGGCATGTCATCAGGTGAGTGATGCTGTTGTGGATGGCAGGTGCCTCTTTTTGCTCAAGTCAGAGATATCTAGCATGGACTTCTTTCCTGAGATCCTGAATACTAACTGTAAAATTTCGCCCTGTTAATTACTGTATTCCAAAAATAAGCTCTATTACACTCTTATATTCTAAATATCTACCTTAGAATTAGGTAAGAACTCATATTACTTTCTTGGAATGCTGCAAGGAATCTGTCCATATCAGTCAAGATAAGGCAAAAGAAATATGAAATACAAAACATATTTTTCCTGTTCTTTTGTAATCTGAACGTGATATTTTCAGTTTCTGGACTGTAAAGAAGTCTAATCTATTTGAGAACCATCAAAGAAACTGAACAGCTCCCATCTGAAGGGTTTGTTTCATCTGATGGTGTGTTGCACAGGAATTCTGAATGTGTAAGTGGTGAACAACTTGTAGCCTATGCATAAGGAGACAAATAAGATTTCCAGAGTTTTTGAAAGTGAACAGTAAGTGGATGCAGCCCGCATGTTACCTACAGTCAGATTCTGAGGTACTTCAAAGCAAAAAGACTTGATATTTAGAAAGTGTCGCATATTAATTCCTGTCTATTGGAAATAACGTTCTTGGAGTGTATGAACTAGAATGCCCCAATTGGTTGTGATCTTAGTGTATCTATATTAAAGATTAAAAGTTAGTGTATTTGGGATTCGAAGCTGTTGAAGAGGAGTCTCAGAAGCAGCTCACACAAAAATCAATATGATCAGGTAAAATGGAAAACAGATAGCATGTTGTCTCAGTTATCCAAACTGTTGTTGCTATTGAAATTCATAATAGCTGCTTTAAAGTTGGTGCAGACTAAACAGAGTGCTTTGAAGAGCTAGTGAGGTTATTGTACACCAGTTATTTTAAACCAGTCAAGATGCATTTTGGTTAGACCTGGTTAGAGCTGTTGCCAGATGGATTGTTCAGTCTTCAGTGTATAGTTGGCTTCAACAGTTACATACGATACTTGATTTTCAGTCCAAGAAAACATTGCTTTTTATGAATCTACCCTCAATTTTTTGTGCAATCCCTGAGTTGCTGCTAAGATTCAAAATTATGGAAAACTTATTGAAGTCTATGTTAGAGCTAATGACTTGTGTATACAGAATAATGGGCAGTTTTAGACCCAGTCGTCCCATCCAGTTTTCAGAATGTAAATGCATGCTCAATTGTATCTCAGCTCAAATAAACTTTTGTTCTGTGATTTGTTATTCTGTTTCATATCACTTTCCTTCTCTCGCGTAATATAACCTAATCAAGTCAAATCTACATTAGATCATATGTCTTGAAATGTAAATTTTTGCTGTAGCATATTATGCTAAAATATACTCATTTAAGAGGAAATTGATCAAATAGAGTACTGAAGGATGAGTGACTTCAATGAATAACTTGAGTAATACATTTTTGAATAAATAGATATGAAATACTGTAATCCAAAACCATCAGACATTTCAGAAGTGGGATTCTAAGACAATAGAAGAACAAGAATGGTCAAATGGTTTTAACTGCAGATAGTTCAAGAACAGAATAAAAACTCCTGTTTCTGGCAGATGACTATACAGAGAGAAAAATGAGATTCTTGTTGCTGTATAAAGAAGTTTAACAGTTGAAAACAAAGTGTTATAGGTACAAGTATATTTGAAAATGATGTGAAATGATGGAATGATTTTTTTTCTGTAGTCCCAAGGCACTTGATTACTGATGGTAGAGAATTATAATCTAAATTCAGAATTTTCATGTTGTACTTAAAAATGTAGAATTATACTTATTATTTGTCTATATGGTAATAAATTATAATTAAACATAAATGTAAACAATAATACATAATTATGCAACTATTTAAATATACTTGTTACCTGTAATTTATACGCTAGTAATGTTGGTAAGAGTATATTTCTATCATCTTAAACAGGTACTGTACCAAGAAGCTTAGCACCGTGCCCTGCAGTAACTGCGGTCATGCGAAATCCCATCTATACTGCGTGGAGCCACAGAGTACACACCAACAATTGCCCATCCGTTGCCAGCCAAATATGCCATCAGCATTTGCATCCCAGGTGTTTTGATATTTCTATCATCTTAAGTTTTTGCTCGTGTTAGGATGAAATTGCTTCAGGTAGCTGGTTTGTTCAATGTTAGACTCACTGTTAGACTCAAACTTCTTAATACCA
The DNA here is from genome assembly GCF_987193195.1 of Phasianus colchicus. Lineage (NCBI taxonomy): Eukaryota > Metazoa > Chordata > Aves > Galliformes > Phasianidae > Phasianus > Phasianus colchicus. The sequence goes on from NC_143443.1 coordinate 13,651,945, forward strand.
TGATTTGCCAATTGCTTTCATGTCTTTCAGAAACTGATTGTTTGTCTTTCCCTCCTCTTCTGCTGACTAATGCTGAAAAAGAAATTACTTTTTCAATCAACTACTTTGTAATATTGTTGTTGTTGTTGTTGTTTTTAAATCTTTCTGAACAAAATAATAGAAGTCGTTCCATCTTTTTTTAAAGCACTTTAGGCTCTCTTTTCTATGATTTTTTAATTAATTAATTAATTAATTAGTAAAATGACAGGGCAGTTGGGAAGTGAGAAGTGAGGGAAAATTCATTTTACTCAGAACAAGGATAATCAAAATTGTCTGTTGGCCAATTTATTGCTTGCTGAGACACTTTGCCCAGTTCTGACTGTTGCCCTGTTTTTTGCTTTGATGTAGTGCCCAGCATCAAGGTCGCTTGAGCTTGGACCTGAGTCATAAGCACTCCAATGAATACTCTGAAAATCCACGTACAAGAGCATCTCATGGCTCAAATTCACTGCCATCCAGTGCAAGACTTGGTAACTTGCTTTTCTGATTTATTTCATGTGATACTCTTGTATACAGGAGAATAATAATAAATAGTAAATTCCTTATTTTCATGATTCATAGAATTGCCAAAGCTTGCAAACTGTAAAAGGCTTCCTGTGTTTCTTTGCTTCATTTTTCTAGTTTTTATGTCCAGTGGTGTTCCCTGGAAGTAGCCTTGTTTAATTTTGCTCTTTAAAGTATTATTTGTGAGTGATGCAAAATTCTCCTTTCATACCTATTACTATTTGGAAGTATCCTCATGAAGATGGAATGTCCAGCCAAATTATTTTTGAGGTTCACTGAGGTGGAGATGAGAAAAGGAAAGAGCATGCAGAACAAAAAAGTAATGACCTGCTGTAAATCATCTTCTTGGAAATAAGTTGCAATTGTGTTTACTTGATTGACATTTAAGACATTGACATGATCTTAATAGAACCAAAGAAAATATATGCTTTGTTTAAGCATTTTAACATTGTAGAATTTTTTTCACTTTAAATTATGTACTACCTTTTTTGTGCATGCGTGTGTTCCTGAGTTCCATCAGTTATTACAATTGTGTTTGAATAGAGCATGGCAGCTTTGTAGCCACAACAGCAACAAAAAGTCACAGCAGTTAGGAAACAGTGCCAGGGAATAATGTCTTCATCCAAGCAGAATATAATAAAAATGCTTTAAATACCTTTTGTCAAGGGCCATGGGTTTTTAGTAATCTCAAGTGTTAGTTTCCTGCTTAGACTTCAGTTAAATTGCAGTTGTATCAAAAACATTTTAAATATTTTTCAATGTAGAATGAACTGTACATATGCATTCTATGACTGCACTTTGTTGTTTGTACTCACTATGTAACTATCAGAAGTATGTTGGACATGATGTATATGAGAATAATCATTAATGCTTCTGCAGAAATTCAGAGCCCAGTTTTCTGCTTATTGAAAGAGTGTAAATGTATATTGTTCATATTATTCCTTTAAAATTTAGCAAGTTATAATTTTGTTGTTCTAAAAATAGGTTCTTCGAGTAACTTGCAGTACAGAACAGAAAGGATTAAGATTCCTTTAACACCAAGATATCCAAGGTCCGTCATGGGCTCTGACAGAGGTAATTTTATTTGTAGTATTTTCACTATTTCCAGTTCAAAGCCTTGTTAGTTACTGAATGAAGTTGCTCAAAAATCTAAATACAATAATTTTATGAATGTTACAAAATCTGTGTTTTGCTACAATGTAACTAAAAAAAAAATTCTAACAAAAAGCAGTTCCTCTCTGTGAGTTGATTCTAGGACATGACATGCTAGAAAAAAATGAAACAAAAAAGTAACTATTGAGATGTATTTTATGGTTGCAGTTTTCTTGTGGAATGATGTCTTAGATATTTTTTAAATTATTTAAATGTGTTATTTTGCATACTATTGTATTACTGATTGTACGTTAAAAATTATATGTTTCATAGTTAGCAATTTGAGATTTATTTTTTGTAGTTTTTTCAGAGGAAGCAAACTACTGAATGTTCCTTTTCTGTACCAGCTTTCTATGGTGAGAATGGCAATATGTATATGCCTGTTTATAGAGGACATATTTATTATATAGACGCTAGGGGCAGTGAGTTTACAAAGTCTAAATTTAGTTAGCTGAGTTAGAAGGCTGGCTTCCCGTAGCTCTACCAGATTGCTAGCAAATGTTTTGGTCAGATATGTATTGCATCATTCCCTATGTCTCTGTAGATCTCTGAGTTATGACAAATGCAGTATACTAAAACCTAACTTGATTTTATGTTTTTGTTTTGATTTGGTTTTGTAGGCTCATTGTCGCACTCTGAATGTAGCAGTCCCAGCTTGATAACTCCTCCACAGTCACCTCTTAACTTGGAAACATCTTCCTTTGCCAGCAGCCAATCTCAGAACTCCCTTTCTACTTTACCTAGAATTTCCATTAGCCCAGTTTCTGCTGGAGAACGTAGAAAAGATAGGTAAGGTCCCCACATTATTTGCTTTTTGTAGGAGTGTGTCCAACAAGATCTTGTACATTTATTGGCCTAGAAGGGATGTGAACAGTTGATATAAATGATGAATATGAAGGCACAGAGATGCATTTGAGTTCCTGTTACTTAATGTTTTTCTTTACAAAGTACATAGCGATCTTTGTATAAATTTCTTCTTTAAAACCTATGTCTTCAGTTCAGAAATATAAGGAATTTCATAAAGATTTCCTTTTTTTCACGTTAGATTAATGGCCATGCCAAATACAGTCTAAATTGGAATACATTCACTTGAGCTACCTCAGATGCTTATTTATGATAGGCTTGTTCTGTACTCTAGAAAACTAAATAAAATACCTAGTAATATTTGATAGTTAAATATCAACTGCCTTAGTATTGTACAATATGTGCTCTAACCACTGTGCCTTGATTCAGTTCAGCCAGATAAATAAAAATGAGATGGTTACTGCAAGAGTATATCCATATGTACATAATCTATTGCGATCCCCTTGGCTGTACCTGGACCATTATGAGCTATAACATCAAGTCTTTGCATAGCTGCTTGCACAGTTTAAACCTGATGGTATTGTGTTCTTAAGATCATGAAATTTGTGTGTTAACGGCTTTTCATCTCATTATGAATACATTCAAGATCTGTTGTTTATGGTATCAGTCTTGGACATCACTATCTGGCTAGGCTGAATATATGAAACAGCTTGTATGAACTCAAAGCATTGGACAATAAGACACAAATCTGATTCAGGCTTTTCTTTACACTGAAACAACTTAATGTCCTCCAGGCAGTATAAGAGATCTATGATGTGCTGAAATAGATTACATTTATGTGGACTTCAGGACTGTTTTGTATTGCTCAACTTGTGTAAAAGGACTGACTGTAAGAATGTGAATGAAGGAATAAGGATATTCTGTATTTTAAGTTTGGTAGTAATAAAAAGTTATTCATAAAATGTTAAATGTTTTTTGTGTAGTTAAAAGAATCTGTAAGTAAGTTATTGTAGTGACACTATATACTGTATACAGGGACTTTGGGACTTTGAAAGGCAATGGAAGAGGTCTTTGTGGGTTTTTCATTCTTTTATACTTCTTTTTGACTTTTGTGCTGTTTGCTTTCTTACATGAATGTTCTTCTACTTGTCAATTGCAAATTCCAAGTCACAATTTATTATCTTTTTCACATGACTAATGATTATGTATAGTGTTCAGTGGCAAAAGCTAGTTTTTTGATATCCTTATAATGCTCTGTCAGTACAAAATGTACATTCTAATCTCTGGGAATTAACATTTTTTATTAATAGTGATCTGAAGGTCAAAATACAGTCAGGCTCCAACCCTTTTATTCTTGGTGTGCCATGTATAAGCAATGGTCTGGGGGAAAAAGAATATTGTTCAGGAAAAAAACACACACCCCAGAAATACAAAGACTGTTATTAAAATAGGTATTTCTGAATTAAATGTATCCTAAACAAATGTGTGATGATGCCTAGATAGCATCTTTAAATAGTTGTTTTTTTCTGTCACCTGTTTTTCCCACAGAATATAAGCATTTTGCTTGGCCTTTCCCCATATCATATAATACAGATCTTAAAAAGTTTCTGTTCTGTTGATTTATTTTTTTTAGGTAAAAACAATTTAAATGAAAATTTAAAGAAATGTGATCAGTTACAACTTATTTCTAAGCAGCATTTAGTGATTCTGGCAGGCAGTCTGAATACTGTAGAAGAGTGTGCTTCATTTGATTTTAAAAATGCTGCTTACCGAGTAAGATAACTTTTTAATGCTACCATTATTCTGTTTTACTTTATTCTTGTTTCCCTACTATATGCATTACTTGTTGCCTTTCATTTTGTATTTACTAAAATCTTAAGATATAATCCTATGCAATTTGTGTGGATTTGATTCGTACTCATTCCAATCAAAATGAAAAATGCATGTGGTATACAGAAGCATAAGGATATGATAGATAACAGAAATATAGTTCTGTTATTCAATCAGCGTTTAGACATTGACAAATTTTATTTTGGCCCATTAGTATGTAATCACATTATGATATTAAGTAAAAGACTTCACATTACATCATGATTTACATATTCATATTGAGTTTTAAAAGTAGTGTATTAAGTGCCGGTTTTCTGCAAGTTAGCATGATTCAGATAAGATAAGCTATATGTATTTAAAAAATGGAAAAAGAGCAGAGAGGCAGCTTTGATTCTAGTTTGCTGATAGTAAGAATTTTTTTGTATATAACGCTGATAACATCAGTGATTTTAGTCCTGTGTGTTTGATAACACACAGAATAATTCAAAACTGTTATATCTTCAGTGCATTGATAGGCAAGCTCCAGGGGTAGGTATTACCTCTAATAGTGATGTTGATTTGATAAGATTATGTCTCAGAGTTGCATTCTTTTTTGACAGTTTTTCTTTTGTACAGAAATAAGCTGACAAGTTGTTATGTCCTTGCTGCAGAAGACAATCAGATACTTGCATTCAAAGACTGAAACATTAAGCATAGTTTATGAATTTGTGTCCTCTTCCCTTCCCTCACACGTGCCCCAAATCCTACTCTTTCCAAAGGCACCCTTCGTTTGCTACATGTTAGTAGCAGTTAACTTCCTTTAACTCGTCTGATATCTGAATAGCAGGATTTAAGTAATTGAAACAGTCTGCACAGCTTAGGGCATGTCTAATTTATATAATCAAGTGTTAGGAAAGAAGACCCTCCTATTAATGCTTATGAAAACTAGTATAATGCTATTAAAATTGTGTACTAGAAGGGCTGCCAAGACCAATCACCAGTGGGACCTAAATCCACCACTGTTCAAAGTAGTTCCATTCTGAATACTCAGTGATGCCTTTTGCTGTGTAGACTCTGAGTTCATCATAACATGAACTAGCACTTTCTGGAATGCTCCTGTTTGTTTGTTCACATCATGGAGGGACTAGCCCTGTTTGTATGGGTGGATGCATCTCCAAGTATGGGGGAGGAAAGGGGAACCTATCAGGATTTTCTTTCATAAGATCCATTCTCTTGTTATAGTTACTGGTGTTGTATTACTGTGTGTCTTTTTCTAAGTGTTCTTTTCTTCTCAAATCTTCTCCATCTTTCAGATATCTGTTCCGTAATAGGTCTTTTCTGAGAATCCCTGTGGCTCCTAGGCCTAGGTTCTCATCACTAAGGAGTTTGAGGTTGGCCTGATATAAGGTTGTCCTTCGCAAGCAGTATTGCGCACTTTGTGCTATTTTACGTTTGGATAATTGCCCTGAGGAGAATTTGCATGGTAATTGTAATGATACCATGCAAACTGCTGTCTTAATGGCTTGAGTTTGCAACTGCTTAATTTTCATTACTAATTTATGTTTCCTTGCATACCAATATGAAATCTGATATTGTGTATTGTTTTTCTTTGATTTGTCTCATCATTTATGATATTTATTTTCATAGCCAGTAAAGACTCCCAACATTTATAATAGTCACGTACCTTTCTGGAATATGGTTTGTAAATTACATATTATATACTGTGGCTAAACTACTTTTATATAGTATGGATCTGGAAGTTTATTTCCTACCAACTTCCCAACCATACTATTTGTAATTCATATTTACCATAACACTTTATAGCAGTTGTGTAATTGGTATACATTTAATTCTGCCACTGTACATTGCATGGTGTTAAAGGAATGCGTTTACAGCAGTTGACAGTAATTTTTTTTAAGTAACTGTTTAAACCTATTTTTTTATTGCAACTTAGACAGCCATAAAGTGTGTCATATACATCTGACTTGATTATGGTTTAAGTGTGATTTTATTCAAATCAGTTTTAACCTTCTCCTCTAAAAGGCCCTACATGGAAGAGCCACGTCATGTTAAAGTGCAGAAGGGTTCTGAGCCACTAGGAATTTCCATTGTGAGTGGAGAAAATGGAGGAATATTTGTCTCTAAAGTAACAGGTGGGAGCATTGCGCATCAAGCTGGACTTGAGTATGGTGATCAGTTACTAGAGGTAATTGTTTGTTTACTATTCTTATGACTTTTAATCTGTTCATACAAGTGCAGAAACAACTACCTTCCTTGAAAGAACATCTTATGAAAGCTTGCGTATTGTGAGAAGTGGCAGAGTTATTCTGTATTGTGGTAGTCCAGTAAGTGTGATTGTTAGTGGCTGTTTGTCAGGCATTAGTATAAAATGTCTTGATGGTAGATCTGCTTTGCATCTTTTATATTTATATGTCAATTTTAAACTAGCTAGTTTGGGTACTTAAACAACATAGTCCCAAAGTCATGCTCTCCAGGATGAGATGAGTAAATACACAGTTAGCTTGTACTACTATTTTGTGCTACTATTGTTTGGGTTATATCCATACCTGGGATAGCTGGTTTAAAAAATAATCAGTTAGATCAGCTGCATTAAGATTCTGACCTGGAGCACTAAACAAATATATGGAAGATGATTTTATAATGTGCAGAGTTGCTTTGTAAATGCATTTATATATATGTTCGTTGAAGCACAGTGTGTGAATGACTAAAAATGGTCCTGAATTAATTATGGATATAAATTTATTTTTAAGTCTTTTTTTTTTTTCTGATCAATAATCTGAACCAACTTGCATGTGATCAGTTACAGCAAATCGTAACACAGTACAGAATATTTATGTCTTTCAGTAGTAAAAGGATTTTAAACTCATGCTTGGAATACCAAATAATAAAGTCAGTGAATCCTTCCAAAGAGTTCAGACATTTAAGAATCATTGCAGGACATCTATCATCCTATTTACTACTTTTGAGATAAGTCAACATTCAAATGTTGAATTGACTAGGAGACTGAAAGAATGATTTTGCTAGTTTCCATTTGAAAATTCGACATCTTCTTGTTTGTGTCTTCTGTAGTTTAATGGAATAAATTTGAGAAATGCTACAGAGCAACAGGCTCGATTAATCATTGGACAACAGTGTGATACCATTACTATTTTGGCTCAGTATAACCCACACATGTATCAGCTTGGCAATCATTCACGATCAAGGTAAGGGTGGCTAGTCTTCAAAATAACACTTATGTTCTTTTTTATTTCAGTATAATTAATTTAACCGAAATAAAAAATAACTTCTTAGGATTAGGAGATTGTGGTACTTCAAACCATTTTTTTTTGATAGTTGAGAAGCTTGGAAAGTTTCCCAAAATTCGACAGACAAAGTGTATGATTTAATGAAATTATCTATCCCATTTTGATGCATGATCATATCTCAAGATTGAGCTTTATTTTTCTCTTAGACTTACGGATAATGTAGATTATTTGACAGATTAAAAACTTTGTTTGCATCAAAAATATTTGTCATTGGTGAAATGCTAGTCACTAGCGTTTCAATCTTTTTTCCTATTAGTTCTCGCCTAGAACCTGTGAGTAATCATTCCACCCCTCAAGGCAGTGGAGCTGCAACTCCTGACAATCATTCCATAATCGATACTGTGAGTGAACAGGATGAAGGAACAATGACACCCCCATCCAAACAAACCACACCGACCACAAGTCCCCGAAATTCCTTTAGGTACAGAACAATTTTTGCCTTAATGAAGAAAATAAATATTTTCAGAATAGATGTAAAAAGTAGTTTTGTACACGTTGTGGCCTGGATGAAATAAGTTAGCAGACAAAATAATTGGGCTCAAGGTAAAACTGCATGATTTCAGTCTGTATTTTGAAAGATCGAGACTGGTTGTAAGATGAGTGGTTTAGTTAAAAGGATCTGTAAGTAACAAGAAGTTTGTTTTATATGACTGTATCTGTAGGTAGCGTATTTTAAATAATAATTATGTAGATACGCATAGGGTGCTTTGAGAGTAATGCCTCCTATTTATTTCTGTGGAAGCTACAACAAATATAAAGAGCACAATAACATTGTTCAGTACAGCAAATTGTCAGCTACAAAACACTCCTTTTGAACACAGTCACCAACATTAGCTCTGCATTTTCTTCAGTGATGAACAAGAGCCTGCATGCCAAGCTTGTAAAAATCTGCCTGGCTGTCTGGAACGTTGACTTGTCTTTCATGTCACTGCCACCATTGCTGAAACACACGACCCACCACCTCACTGTGCTCATATCCACTGTTTCATCTCCATAAATGTTCACCACGCATCAGAGAATGTCAGTAGGTGAATTTTTTTTTTTTCTGCACAGAGAAATTCAACTCCACACCTCTGCTTCATTTGCATTTCCATGTCAGATACCATTTTGTCAGACTGCCCCTCTGCTGCCATCTGTTGCACAGCAACAGAATGTAACAGAATATTGTGAGAAGGTTCAAACTCTACTGCCATACCACCAACATCTGCCTCTGTTGTTGTGGAACAACATAATAAAATAGGAGGTGTTACTGTCAGAGCAGCCCTCATATATTGTTCATGGTGGCTAGTTGACTGTACACTCTTCATGCATGTTTTTAAATTGAACTATATGTGTTATTTCTTCCTATCTAAAGGGGTCCTGTGGACACGAACAAAAGGACCCCTGAACCAAGAATTGTTGTTGTTAAAAAATCCCAAGTAGATCTTGGGATCCAGATATGTGGTGGAAATCTGTATGGAATATTTGTATCAGATGTAGATGATGACAGCCCAGCTAAAGGACCTGATGGACTAGTTTTGGGTGATATGATACTTGAGGTAAGTTAAGAAAGCTACTGCATGCAGACAAAATGTCTAGGATGGTACATAGATGGAGTTGTACAAAGAATCTTGCTGTCTTGCAATGGGAGATGTTTTTATGTCAGGCTTATAAAACTGTGAAAATGATGCATAACCTTTATTCTGACTGCAACATATGAAGATCTGATGATACAGACCTGGAGAACTACTGCCAAGAGTATAGGTTGCATGAGTTTGAAGGACTAATGTATTCTATTTGGAATTATAAACAGCTGTTCTTATCTAAATGGAAAATCTTGAATACAATTCTGTATGGACAACAAAGACAGGAATATGGAACATAGACTTTGGGGGAAATCATGAAATGTCTTTGACTCTGCTATCTTTATTTGACACAAGAGTATTTCTCTACTTGACAGGACTGTTAAGATGCTGCGTATTTTTCTTTTAATAAGCTTTTCAGATACAGCTGAACATTAATACTCTCTGACTGTTGAGATTCTCCCATTGTGCCTCTAGTATCCATATGTAGATCTTGCTTTGAAATTGTGTTTCTGACTTCCCTCAGGCAAACTTGTTCCCTTAAAAAATATTAAATTATTTCCTATTTGAATTCTGTAGTTTTCAGCTTACGCTTCCATACTACTTAAAGAAGTGTAAACTGTCTCTTATGGTTATACCAACTATGTTCAGTTTGTGTTTTGCCTTTTATTACAACTCCTGATAGACATTTTAAGGTACTAACTGCTATAGTTAAGTGGCAAGATTGGCTTGTATGTAGAGTGTTCCATTATGAAAAACAGACTCATTTTAGGTGTTTTTCAAGCTCACCTAATGCTGTTGTCTGTTAAGATTTGTGTCATGCTTAAGGGTTTTGTGTTTTTGTAGTATGGATCCATTGATATGAGAACTAAAACAGCCGAGGAAGCTTACCTCGAAATGTTGAAACCTGGAGAAAATATCAAAATAAAGACTCAATACAGAATTGAAGAATTTAATAGGATAAAAGAGCTTCCTGGAGATGGATTCTTTATCAGGTATTTGAGCATGACTGGTAATAACAAAGTAAAACAGTTAGGATAAGTACTGAATATCACGAAAGAGATGATACATCTCTTTTGCCACATTTTAGAAATTCAAGGTTACTAATTTATCCCAGCTAATCTATTGACAGTGAATACACAATTTGTAACATAGTAAGTCTGCATGTTTCATTGTAAACTTCTGTGCTCTAATCTGTTCCATTTTCTTTGAAGAAACTTGTTCTATGTTTGAGTTGATGGGGATCAGTTGAAGAGCTTATTATGTTTTTCATTCCAGAGCACTTTATGACCGTGTGGCAGAGGTGGAACAGGACTTAAGCTTTAAGAAGGATGACATTTTGTATGTTGATGATACTTTACCACAAGGAAACTTTGGTTGCTGGATGGCTTGGCAGCTAGATGAGAATGCTCAGAAACTGGAAAGAGGACAGATTCCTAGTAAATATATGTGAGTGATAACCGTAGAAGTTACTTACCTCAGTCTTTAAAATTGTCTAACTAATGATATCTGATGTAAGACTTGTTTGCTTCTATTAGTTCTAGGAGATATTGATTCTCAGAAATTGTTTTATGGGAGACATATTTAAATACATTTCTCTACCAACTCAGTTTTAATGCCACTGAATAATAAATGAAAAACACTCATAGCCCAATGTTGTGATAGATAATTCAAGAGGAAAAAGTGAGAGTAACCACAGCAAAAATATGCTCTAGCCCAATGGTGCAGCACTTGTTCTTGTAAAGTACCAGTATTTTTATTTTTCTGTGAGCAGTGATGTTAATGTAAGACTGCATCAAACCCAATTGCATAATGTTGGTAGAACAGTTCAGGGACATGGAGGAATTAACATTTTTAAACTGTTACCAAAATCACATTAATTATTGCCCAGTTACATATTTTGTTTTATTCCCTCTGCTTTCCTTTATATTTTCTTCTAATAGTCTCTTCTCCATGTTGTAACTCTTCTACTGTAGGATGGATCAGGAATTCTATAGGAGACACAGCATGTCTGAGACTAAGGATGAAAACAGCTCTTCCAAGACATTGTCAGCAGCAGCACGAAGGTCATTCTTCAGGAGAAAGCATAAACACAAACGAAGTGGTTCCAAAGATGGAAAGGATTTGCTGGCCCTTGATACAATCAGCACAGACTCAATCCCGTTCTTGGATGGCAAGTACCTTTGTTATACTTAAGAGGGTATCTTTTTGTTTTCAAGTGTCTGCAGCAATGCATTTAACAAATAACCTACCTTTCTTGATGGTATTCATATAAATGATAAATGTACGATTCTTATAGGAGCAAAAAAAAAAAATCTGTATTAAATAGTAAGCCAGATTTTCAAACTTTTTCTAAAAAAGGGTTTTTTTTGTAGTTTATTCCTAGTAATTGACACTGTTTCATTTGCAGAGAGAGGTGGCTTTCAATGCATTCTTTCAATCATTCTTTCCAACTACTCAATTTCTGTCTGCATCACTTAATCTAGGCAGAAATCTTGGGTACACTCAAAAATCTTCAGTTTTTTTATTGCTATACAAAAGTTGTGTTGATTACAACCTCCCTTCAAAGAACCTAACCAATTAAGTGACTAGTGTGTATTGTTCACAATATTAACACAGACTAGGAATTAGTCCTTTTAAAAAACAGAGGGGAGGAGTGAAGTGTGAGGTTATTTTTTTTTAATGTCTTTTTTTAAGCTATCAGGTTGGAAAAATTGCAGTAATTGATATAGTGAGCATTTTTGTATTTCTCAAGGCCCTTCTTTGCTGAAAAGCAGATGTGAAGTTGTTTTCACAATTACAGTTACCACATTATCTGAAGAATGCTAGGAGAATAATGTCTATTTTTATAATTAAGTCTTTTGTTTATGTAGATTCTGCAAGTCTGGCATATCAGCGTGTACAGAAAGTGGACTGTACCTCTCCTAGACCTGTGCTTATTCTAGGACCATTACTTGATGCTGTGAAAGACATGTTGGTCAAAGAATCCCCAGGAAAATTTTGCAGATGTCCTCTTGGTAAGTATGGGAATATAAGTAATTTCTTCTGTGTTAGATGGTAACATCTGTATGTGAATTAAATGGTAGCTCAAAGGCAGAAAAAAGGAAGAATCTTAATTTACAGGCTGCTCTGTTAGCCTTGTTCTGTGCCTAAAAAATAGGAATGAGCCATGATTCTCTTCTGATTCCATGTAACAGAGGTTATGAAAGCTTCCCAACAAGCCATTGAGAGAGGTGTGAAGGATTGCCTATTTATAGATTATAAACGGAGGAGTGGACATTTTGATGTGACAACTGTTGCTTCAATAAAGGAGATAACAGAAAAGGTGAGTCACTATTAATGCTGAAGTTCTCGGTAAAATTTGCATTATATAATCATACTAAGGAGCAGGGAAAGTAGGAATTTTGTCTTGGCATTGTCCAGTAAATTGTTCCCCAGGCCACTGATTAAAATAAAATAAAGTGATTATTGTAACTACTTAAATATAGTTTCATGTTAGCCCATCTTTGTAGAAATCAGAATCACAGCATGACCTGGGTTGGAAGGGACCTCAAAGATCATGAATCTCCAACTCCCCTGCCACAGGAAGGGCCACCAACCTCCCCATTTATTACTTGACCAAGTTGCTCAGGGCCCCATCCAACCTGGCCTTGAACTCTTCCAGGGATGGGGCATCCTCAACTTCTCTGGGCAGCCTGTTCCAGCACCTTACCACTCTCTCTGTAAAGAGCTTCCCCCCAGCATCCAACTTAAATCTTCCCTTCCTCAACTTAAAACCATTTCCCCTTGCCCTGCTGTTATCTACCCTTTCAAAGAGTTGACTCCGCTCCTGTTTATAGGCTCCCTTTAGGTACTGGAAGGCTGCAATTAGGTCACATTGTAGCCTTCTCTTCTCCAGGCTGAACAAGCCCAGCTCCCTCAGCTTGTCTTCATAGGGGATGTGCTCCAGCCTGCTGATCATCTTTGTGGCTCTCCTCTGGACCCTCTCCAACAACTCCCTGTCCTTTTTGTACTGCGGGCTCCAGAGCTGGACACAGTACTCCAGATGGGGCCTCACAAGAGCAGAGTAGAGGGAAACAATCACCTCCCTGTCCCTGCTGGCCACCCCTCTTTTGATGGAGCCCAGGATACCATTTGCCTTCCAAGCTGCAAGGGCACCCTGCTGGCTCATGTTAAGTTTTTCATCCATCAGAACTTACAGGTCCTTCTCCACAGGTCTGCTCTCAAGGACCACTCTTTCCAGTCTGTATAAATGCCTTGGATTCCTCCAGCCCAAGTGCAAAACCTTGTACTTTGCTTTGTTGAATCTCATTAGGTTCACCCAGGCCCACCTTTCAAGTCTGTTGAGGTCCCTCTGAATGGCATCCTTCTTTCCACTGTGTCAACTGCACCACTCAGCTGGTGTCATCAGCAAACTTGCTGAGGGTGCACTCAATTCCATCTGGGAATGTGCATGTTCTTTTGCAGTGTTATTATATAAAATTAGAAATATTTTTTCTTAGAGTCTATAGGTTTTGCCTCCCTATAAAATGGCAGTTTAGTTGCTTGGTTTGTTTTTTTAAATAGTTCAACTTAATGCAGTCGTATATATAATGTGAACATAATGATCCTGGCAACAGGTTAATTAACAGATGATAATAAAAATCTATTCACTGTTTATAGTTTTCTGTCAAACCATACAGTCTTATTACTTCAACTCTTGTTTATGATTTCTGAAAGAGCAAATGTGTATTTAAATTTGGAAAAAAAAATGCATTATATTTATCTCACCCTGAGTTTTCATTTCATTAATACTTCAAATATTTTGATTTCTGTTGATGTATGTTTTTTTAAGTGGAACTTCTTGCAATTTTTCTTATGGGTACAAATTGCTCAGTAGCTGCTAAATGTTAAACGCGTTGTGAAACTGTTAGGTTGCTGCAAATTAAGTAGAGGAAGAAATGGGGGATTTGTAGGTGTGCTTGTGCTCTTTAACTGAATGAATATTTTTCATTTACATTTAATCTTAGGATTGTCATTGTCTGCTTGACATCGCTCCTCATGCCATCGAACGGCTCCACAGTGTTCATATCTACCCTATTGTAATTTTTATTCGCTACAAAAATGCTAAACAAATCAAGTAAGTCTGTGAGGGATGTAGTTCTGTGATGTTTATTTTAACTGAAAATAATTCTGAGTTTGTTATTTCTTTCATTCTAGTTATCTTAAATGTATATCAAATGCAGAAATTAATCTTTACAAAAGCCACCTGTGCACACGATATTGAATTTATTTTGATTGCATTACAATTAAGTGAATCGTTCAAAGAAATCAAACAACATATAACAAACTCCGTGTACTCAAGGAGGTATTCAGGTCCTCAGTCACACCACTGCAGTAAGCCACAAGATAGATATGGCTGTGATTCCTGATAATTCTGGGGATTAAATGAAGAGCTTCATCCTTCTCAGTGGGGCCAAGTGTGAGGATGCACTGAGTTTCCTCTCCTACAATTTGGACAATTGATCCTTAACCTTGACTTTACCACCTTCGTTCTCCAGTAAAAACAGCAATGAAAGTCACCCTTTTTCATAGAGTGAGTGTGCTGTTGTCAGGCAGTGCTCCTTAAGTAATTGGGAATTTATTTCTTAAATATAGCCAGGAACAGAATCTGGGAGTTAAAAACCCCAGTCTTTCCCTTGATATTTTAGGAAGCATTTATACCTTTTGACAGAAGTGAGAAAAGTGACGTAATCTCCCTACATAAGTATTAAGAAGCAGTTTTGTTTTACTTCTACTGTCTTCATTTTGAAAGTTGAAGACTAATATTCTTGATCTTTAGGTAAATATGAGGACTGTTTAATAAAGAAGATAAGTATCACCATTTTCAAGTATGAGCAAGACGTAAAGTTTTGTAGTGTATTTTATTAGGATTGTGGGATGATATGGAATGATAAATGAAACTGTCATATCATGATATCTTGAGCCTGTTTGAAAATGGAGTATTGAGCATTGAAGCTATTTTTTTTTATTTTTTTTTAAAGTGGCAGGAAGCAAAGCTTTCTAACAGCTTTTCAAGTAAGATGAACTGGCACTTGCCTCTTCCTGTTCTGGATAGCAAAGATCTTTCAAAAAAACCTCTTTTGTTTACCACAACTTCTATCAGCTTTCTGTGTATTTATTTATTTTTTTCTCCCCACCCCCAGATTGCATAATTTCACAATCCCTCACAGCACTGAAGCTAACTAAGTAGTAATTATTTTTATTTATAAAACTAAGAAATGAAGCAAAATTTATTTTATAAGGAACAATGGTTATTTTGGGCCAGTACAGTCTATATGACTTTACTAGTTGATTATAAACTTTGCCTCCTTTTAAACAGAATTCCCTACTGGGAAATCAAAGCCTTATTCAAAGACAAGTACTCCAGGCTTTGATCTAAATGAAGATTTTTTTGCCAATTCTCCATGCTTTTTTCTTATTTTATTCACAACAGGTTTATATAACACTGACCTTATCAATGTGTCTTATATAAGTGACAGAGAAATAGACGCAAATGAAAAGAATATTCTCTTACAAAGCACCGTACTAATGGAAAGTATTTTAGACCCTTTAAATGAGTAGTACCATGGTTCTAATTCTGTGTAGGGAGCACTAGTGTTCTTTCTCCTTCAGCTTGTACCCAGTTTCTGAGTAAGGAAGACTCTTGCTCTTTTACAGCAAATAAAAATCCATAGAACAGAATTGATTCACACGCCTATGTCAATACTGCTGAACCACAGTAGATGGCAGTCTGTTCACAACATTGTGGTTGCAAATTAATTGGTTCCTCACATTCAACAAACTAAAGGCAATTATGTATTTCAAGTCAAATTTAAAAAAATAATAATAATCTTTTTCTTTCTATCTCTTTGTTCCTTTTTTCTTTTTTTGCAGAGAGCAAAAAGATCCAATCTTCCTGAGGGACAAAGTTACACAAAAACATTCCAAAGAACAGTTTGAGACAGCTCAAAAAATAGAACAAGAGTATAGCAAGTACTTTACAGGTTAGTATCTAATCAGCGTTTCACTAGAAACACTGTGGCAATTTATTCACTTCACACTGTAATTTGAAATTTGTTGCTTGATTCAAGGGGTTATTGGTTGGTGGTTGTTATTTTTTCATTCTACTTCCATATTTGGCAACCTCATACTCTGGTGTTTCATTTTACAGGGAGAGACAATCTCTAGATACAAGTGCTGTCCTTTGCTTTTACGTGTTTTAGTTTTAGGAGATTACGAATTCTGTATTTGAAGGAGAATCTGAGAATATTTTATTACAAGCCCAGACTACCAGAACTACAGCAAAGATAACTTGATGATGTTGTTAGCTTTATTACATATAAGGAATAATTTGTTCTGTAGTTGTGTTAAAAGAAAAACAAAGTAATGAACAAAAAGTGGATTGTAATTTGAAATAATTCAACTTCAGAGGCGTTTTTAACACTTTTAGATTTGTAACTCAAATCTTAGACTGAAGCTAGTATTTTACCAGAGAAATGCTGCTATGTTCATAAATTGCCTGTGCTTGTTTCAGAGTATATTTTCTTATGATTCTATATACATTCAAAAGAGTAAGGGTGAAATCCTGCTCGTTTTAGTGTGAATGGCAACACAACTTAAAATGAAGAAAAAAAAATAAAACAGTCCCTAAACCAAACAGAACCCAACCTCAGGCCCTCAAAACAATGGGATTCTTAAAGAATTATTTTCAGATATACCTGACAAGCACAGGGGAGTGGAAGGTGGAAGGATACATTTAGTATAGAGCTACCATTGTGTATCCTAAGACAAATATTAATCTGAATGATATCACGCATTATCTTCTGCTAATTGCTAAGGCATTCATTGTATTATCATCTCACTCTGATAGTGAAAGTGGACTCACTTAAACAAGGTGCTTCATGTGCCTTCTCACTTGGCTTGTGGGAGGGGCCTTCCTCTGTTAGCAGTCTCCAGCTGTCATCAGCTTTTCCAGATGATGGTAGTCAGGATTGCTGTTCAAACTGCACGGATGTGTAAGCATGTTGAAATCATAACTTGGTGCATAAGATAAGGCTGTAGTTAAGCATATTAGGTCTGGTAGCTTCCTCATGAAGCTATATGGGATACTCTGCAACCTAAATTCTGTGACTACTTTAAATGCTGCCTTTTTTTTTGCTAATGAATCATTTGAGCTGGCTTTGTTTCCTGTACCAAATTATAAGCACAATTTGTAATCTAAGTTGTTCCTAAATGCCATTAATCACCTTTCATAGGCTTTGTTCTTTGCTGCATTCTGTATCCAAATTTATATGACATCAGTACCTGCAGCGTATACTGCAGTTACTTAATTTTTTTACACAAGATTAAATTCTGTTTTCTCAAAATTGGAAATTACACCTTTAGCTTTGTAGACTTCTGTATGCTTTCAGCATTAGTGTTAGGCCAGATGTTTTACTGATGTATTTCTCAAGTCATGAAGTTTCTCACTGATTAAGTCTAAGAGTTCCACATTTTCCCCTCCTGTGTCAGTGTTGGCATTTTACTTCTTACAACTGGCCTCTTTAGCAAGGGCAGAATGCAGGGTGTTCTTTGTTTACCTCTTGAATCAGTCTTCAGGGAATTGCTTGCTATTGGTCTTGTGTTCTTTGAGTATAATTGCTAGTAAGAGTTGAGGTAGCAACCACAGCTGTTTTATTTTGCTCTGCTTTCTGTAAGCTGCCTCATAATTTGTTTCTAATATTTGCAAATAGTACCTAGTTGCTACAGCTATAGTCTCTATGTATATTAAATTCAAAACTTGTAGCACCACATGCCGAACAGAGAAGGGTTATTATATAGTATGTTCTGACCATTTTTAGACTTAAACTGCCACCTGATGCCTCTGAAAATAGTATATGGAAGACTAACAAAACAGTTGTCTTAGTTGATTATAGCCATCAATTCTACTGCTTCCCTGGGCTATTTCAACAGCTAGCAGAAGGGACTGTGTACTGACATTTGACTCCTTGCTCTGTTTATTCTTCTCCCTGTTATAATACTCATGCATCTGGAAAATATTGAATTGAGTAAATTAATTCTGATCTGTTGATAAACACCATAAAAATACCCAAGACTGCTCTTTGTATTTAGTCATAACTGTTTGTTTCAACCTAATTTTTTTTTTGGGGGTGGGGGGAAATCTTTTTCTCTAGGCATTGTCCAGGGAGGAGCCCTTTCAAGCATTTGCACTCAGATTATGACAACTGTTGATCAAGAACAAAACAAAGTCCTGTGGATCCCAGCTGGCCCACTGTAGATTTATTTTTGCTGTGAAACTGCTTTGCAGGTGTAAATAACCAACTAACTTTCTATTCAAGGGACTCTGCCTGTTTCTGTCTTTATAAAGATGTAAGTAAGTGATTTCTGTTTCATGAAGGGGAACGATAACACTGAACACAAGAAGAACCAACAAGGCATTTGGGAAGGGTAGATCACTTCACCGAGCTTGTCTCTTCCGCTGTACATGTGACAGGTTGGCACGTGGGTTACAACCTGTGTGGACTTGTCCATAAATAATGAATTTAGCAATGCTGCAAAACCCTGTAGAACAACAAGTTTACAAAAACCTTTTCAAAAGTATTTGGTTGTTGCTGTTTACTTGAATGTTTTTTTTTGTTGTTTTTGTTTTGTTTTGTAACTCTGTGTCCTTTCACAAAATGAGGTAACTCTCCAAAACAGAGTGAAATTCTGAATATGAGTGAATGGTTTATGCACATGACTCTTACCTGCAGTTTTTACCATTTCTAAGCACATTGACTTGACAACCAGATAATACAGGATCTTATCGGTACGTCTTGGGAGTAAGTTAGAAGGAAGTACACTCCTTTGCAGGGCAGACCACTGTTTGTATTATGTCAACGCTTGTCTGTCAAAGACATTGTTTCTTGTCTTATGCATGAATCTGATATTTAAATGTCATAATATAACTGAACAATCCAAACCTATTGTGTGTGGAGAAATAACAATTTTTGGTTGTTGGGCCTGGTTAAATACAGGTGGGCAAGAGTCATAAGCTAGGCCTAGCATGCTGTGTTCTGTCACTTTCAGATACTGTAAATATGGAAAGCTTACGTTGGTGCAATTTTGCAGGGTAATTCTGAAGCTTTGTATTTCAGTGTGTAGCATTCACATAGATTGTTTTTTTATTTAAGAGCAGCCACAGGTTTAGGGCTTTGATTAAAAGCCTTTAGAAAGGTATTGAATTGTTAATGTTTTCACTGTAAAAAGTAAGTGATTGTTTAGTTTTGATTGCAATACTTACTTATTGTACCAAACTCCATTGTATCAGTTTCCTTTTTTTTTTTTTTTTGCACTTCTGACTGTGTTGCTAACACAGGTTTTGTACCTGTCTCTTCTGTCTCTTGTGCCATGTTTTTTGGGTACTGTATTTTAATTGTTTTTAAAATATAATTTGAGTAGAACTGCTTTTCAGTCGTTGTTCCTAACATTTCATTATGTAGGGGTTACTAGTTTTACACTACAACCTACAGTTTTGTTTGTTTGCAGCTTGTTTAAATGAAAAAGGGATTCTTCTTGCACAGGTCTTCAAAGAAAGATTTGGTCCTAAACTTAAATTCCATTTTGCAGATGCTATTTTATAGTTCAAGGTACTATATATAGTTACATGCTATATAGAGAGAGTATTTTTGAACTGTAATACATACAAAATATATATATACAGTATTATTTTATTTACTATTCTACTATATTGTTGTAATACTGTGTATATATATATATAAATGAAATAGAAGATGGTATGCATGTGTTTGTCATGGTGAGGGACAGCAGTTATTTTTCAGTTATTTCATTTTTGTTTCTTTGTTTTTTAAAGTTTGAGGTCAGAGTAGACTTCAGTGGTACAACTGAAACAGACAGGTACTGTTCTGACATGATTTTTCTGTACTAAAATAAAAATGTCACTTTGTATCAAAAAAAAGTTAAAGAAACTGATTACTAAATAAAGGTCAATTTCTATAACTTGACTTAGTTGAGTCTCAGAATACCTTTCATTTTTTGCCTAAAGTTGTATATAAGTTTAAGTGTCCATCTTGAAAGAAACAAATTTTGGTTTAGTGTTTTTGCCCAGCCTTGTGTACTTAAATGCCAAAGACTTTTAAAAACTGCTGGGGGCAAGAAAGGAGATTTTATGTTAGCATATTTTTAACTTTCTCTGGCCAAATGGTATGTAAGGATTTCAAAGGATATTTTGTTTCCTATTTGTTTCCTGCAAATGCAGGATTTAATGGGAGAATAAATATATCACTGTTACTTTCAAGACTTGTATCCCTGAGAATTCCTACCTGAAGTTCAGGTAGGATCTGAAAAGTGAAGCATTTGTTAATAGTTAAAAAGTATGTAGAATTTCATGTGTCAGTCTTTATGCTTCAGATACACCAACCTGTTCTGTTAATAGAGTTATCTTAAAGTTCAGGAAAAGTTATTACTGTATATTTTTCTGCTTTATCATTTGCTTATTCTCAAATGCTAAATGATCAGCTTGAGCAGGAACCAGACTGGAAGATGGTCAGCAAGCTAAATACCTACAACTGGCCTTTGGTTGTGAGGCAGAATATGCTCCTTATTGCATTTCTTCAGGAAATAAACAAAAAAACAAAAACTCCCTCCAAAAAATGTTGCCAGCAAAATCACCGTGGCACCACCTTCAAACCGAGAACAAATTAAATGAGGATAAGCAGGTTTTGACAGGTCAGTCAGTAAAAGCCATGTCATGCATGCCTACTGATCACAAGGAAGTAGAGTTGAAGGCTTGGTTAAACATGAGTAAGATTCCTTTATCTCATTGAGTTATCTGACACACTATTTGATTTTATAATACTATATGATGGACCTAGATTTGAACGTTGTTTTCAAAATAAGAACTTTATCCAGGTGTTTAAATAACAATATAGCTCTGTGACTGTTTTGACAATGCTTTAAAGGTAAAGAACAAAATCTGCAGTATGTCCCCTTCTGCTTGTAACTTTTTACTTTATTTCCCATAGCTGAACTGTGGCATAAAATGGCTGAATACAATCCATCTCACCTGTATCATGTGTTGTTAATATATGGGCAAGTATTTTTCTGCTTACTTATAAGCCTCTGCATTGCAAAATGTGATCAGAATAGTAGGGTTGCTAGACACAGACTTAGTCTGGCAGCTGCCAACCCTTCTACATCAGACGTGGGTCCTTTTTCAGTCTCTGATACATTTGTTTCGTGATCCTTTTCAGCAAATCCCACTCATTGTGCTCAGCAGTCTTGACCAGCTTTCCTAGATGCATCTCAGAGGGATATATTCGTGGCTGAAGTAGAGTCTTCTGATCTTTTCCAGAATTATGTTTAAGACTACATGTAATCTCTTAAGATTTCACTTCCATTTTGCAATAGACAGTTTCTTTTGAAACATGCTGACAGTGGAAAAAATGTGCACTAGTTTGGAAATGGAAGAGAGTGCTGTGAAATACAGAAATATCCAGCAGAGCAGACTTTGGTGTTGTTGAATGCCTAGTGAAGGTCCCAGGCCTGAAGCAGGAACTCAGCAGAAATGGTGCTTGGCGTCTTCCTGAAAATTTTGTTACATGTCAGTGTAAAGTTTGGAGTTTATTTAATCCTTTGATCACTTTTAAAGAGAAATATTTTTGTTTATTTTTTTTCTGTTGGCCTCTGGTCTCTGCTGTTTTATTTTAAAAATGCCTCTGTGTTTTTCTCTTAAAAAAAAAAAAAAGTATATTTCTGATGAACATTTGATAGCAAATGTTTAACTTTTCAAGTTACATTCTTTTCCTTTTAGTATTCAAAGAGGTGCTTTTAGTAGCACAACCTGAATCCACAACCAGGTGAATAGAGGTTTCTGTCACATCAGTGTAAACATGCTAGCTTAACCTGGGATTGTTCTGCACTGTTTTAACAAACAGTTCCTTACAAGCTTTCAGAAGAGTGGTTGTTAATTTGTTACATAACAAATAATTTTAGATTAGCTTAACAACTTGAAATTTAAATACTATTTTAATTTTTTGTTTTGTTTTTAGATACAATGTGCATAAAAAGCATGTTGCTAATTAAAAAACCAAAATCCCATTTTAAATACTGGAAGTTATTTTGTAGCCCTTTCATCACTGAAAATGTTTTATATTTCATATCCATTGCATATGGTAATTTTGTTTAATAACAGCAAGAAAGATACATTTAAGGTTCTTTGATTTTAGCAGATCTCATTCAGTTATGAGTTTGTGATTAGTTTTGCTCAACATCATGCATCTCTTAAAGAAGCAATAAGTTTTTTGTTGTTATTTTTTTCCTATGCGTAAAGTGCAAAATTATTTAATGTGAACATTTTTTTTTAAATGAAAGATTTCCCCCCAAAAAATGTAGAAGGGAAAGAGGCAGACAGACCTCTGCACATCATTTTAAAAATCAAATCACCAATATCTTTATACTTTGTATTGTGGTCATTTCATGTTACTATGAATTATCTGTCATTGCTATGTTTTATTACCAGAACATTATGTTCCGTGTGTGTTCACTAGGTTATTTTCTGTGCCCAGCATCTTGAAATAACATCAGTTGCTGTGAACATTCTCAGAGATACTGTGTCTTGATTTATGACTGTTTCCTTCACTCATTCACTGTATAGAGGGAATCTCTAAGGACTAGGATACTACCGCCAGTAGGCAAATAAAAAACAATGCTAAAACATAGACAAAAAAGCACCACTTCCTGGCCTTTCATAATATTTTGTCTCCTTCCTGGCTTCCAAAAGATCTCTTTAAAGTTCTGAAAACAAGTGCAATGATCCCTTAACTTAATCTAGGTACGTACTGCATTTTTAACAAAAAAAAAAAACAAAAAACCATGAATTCTATAAGATTGAAATCAAGTCATTCAGTGCTGAACACTTTAAAATATCTCTGGTAATACTACACTCCAATATGCAATGGCTTTTTTCTTTTGAAGTCTTTTCAGTGCAAATGTGAGTGACATGTCTTATATAATCTTCCCCTGCTCTTCCTCTGAAGGCAGGGGACAGTCAGCTTTCTTGAAACTGTGAGTTTGCTTTGCAAGGAAGTAAACCCTTTTCCCAGAACTTCTGCTTCTGGTTTTGCTGTTGATTCATCTTATCTCATTAAAAATAATGCTGATCAAAATCATCATAACTTAACCAGATTTGTCTTCAAGTGGTAAAATTACTTTATTCAAATCATCTCATTGGTTAACCCGGTTTAAGACGGTATTTATAGTGAACCTCAGTGTTTCAGTTTGAAGTTTGTCTGATATTTAGGTAGTACAAGCAACAACAGACTGAAAATCTCTTGTTTCAATTCTAATAAGGGCAAAGACTCCAAGTATGATTTTTAATCTTGTAGTTCTGTGATGACAGTTACTTTCGACATTTTGAGAGGATGGTTTCAGTGGAATTGGTGTTGTTAAGTTACAGGCTCACATGTGAGAGAAAAACTTGTGTTTTACTTTGAAGATACGATTTCAGAGTGCTGTCAATTGCTTACATTGTTTTAGTACCAGGTAGATTTGTGATGCAAAAATAAGTAGTGCAATTTTGAAAAACACAAATACGTGGAGCAGAATTCCAGAATGGTGATGCATGCTGCAAGTCATCAACAACACTTAAGGTTGGTCCCGTAGTTACAAATGCGTATTGCTGGTTTCTGAGGTTGGCTGAACTGTGTGACCCTGCACATTTTCTGGCTACAAATGTGAAGTGAATACCCCAGGTTTTATTCCCTGTCTTGTGCTGCAGTAAAAAAAAATGGCTCTTTAATAGCTGCAATTATGGTGTGATCTTTTGAGACCTGCTGTGACTGATTCACTTTTCAATTATTTAGAATTCATTTTTCAGGGTGGTACAATGTAGTTCGGGCCAGAGTTGAGTACTTTACAGCTAGAGAATAACTCAAATGAAGCTGTAAGACCTGTTGCATGTCTTCTTCCTTCTGCTCCCACCTTACATAGCAGAGTTTTCCTTAGAGCCACAGAATTTGGACTCCAGGAGACACTTGAATTTGGAAGCATGGACTGCACTGGCTTCAATCCACAGTTGTACTCCTCCATTTGATACTTCCTAGTGCTTCAGTTTTTGCATGAGCTAACCCTAGTGAGATGTTTCAAGTCCTGGCCTCAGTGTGCTTGGATGACTTATAGGACATGGCAGCAGTTCTGTGCCTTCCAGGCTTCATGCTGTACCTTGGCTGTCTAAGCCCTTCTTGAGTCCTCTTGGTTCAGAAGAGTGTGCAAATATTTTTCATTTTAGGGGAAACCTTGGCACTTTGACAAGTTTTCCTGTTCCCAAGAGAGTGCTAAGCAGAGCAGAATGCTGTTAAAATGAGATTTCTGACTAGTAATTACAGCTGTATTTATCCTTTCTGTTATTTCTTCACTGCTGCTTGCATATGTAGACAGATAACTTTGGCAAGTGCTCCCTGAAAATTTTTCTCAGAATAGGAATGAACTTCTGGTTTATTGGAGATCACTGGTATGGGTAAATCAAAAACCAGACCCTTTTATGATTGGATGCATATTCAGTTTTCCTTTGCTTTAGGCTCACTGCTGTTGGTATGTAAGTGTTTCCATGGAGCACAGTCTTTCTATTTGCACCATTTCCTTGTTTCATTCTTCACTTTTAGCAGTGCTCCCCTACTTGCTTATTTAAACACAGAAAGATTTTTTTTCCACTGCTGATGTAACATAATCTCTCTCTTCCTCACCCTGTTATCTAATGCTGAAGTATTTGAGGATATTATGTAAAGTCAGTTTGTTTCATAAAGCATGCTCTGCAGTTGTGTATTATTTACTGGTTTGGTTCTAGGCACTTACGCTCACTGTTCATGATCTTCATGAACAGCACTGGCTGATTCTCTTCAGTATGCAGCAGTCTACAATTTTGGATAATGTTTTAGCAAGGCTTCCAAGTCTGAAAGCGATGCCTTACCATGTTTCCAACAGTGTCAGCACTACATTCGTAAGAGAAACGACTTGGTAAGCAACAGAAGATGACTTGAGAAAGTGCACGCACCTGCCTTAGGATTTTGTCACCTCTGGTGGCTTACAGAGGCTGCAAGTTTTGAATTAATTTGTACTTCCCTCTACACTGTTCTTGTTCTGTAGTAACACAGTGCTGTTGAGGTATGCAGAAGTATAGCTGAAATGACTTGCTACAAATTAGACATTCACAAATGTTGTTTGACCTCCAGGAGAAATAAACTGTTGTTATTCTGATTTTAACCTTTTTTGGTATAATTTAAGTTGCTACTCAGGTTACAAGGGATCAATTTATAAGAAGAGGTCTGAAATGTTAGAATTCACTAGAATTCACGTTTTGTTTCTTTCCCACCCTGTCTTGCACTACAGTCCAATTTTTATTGTGATCCCTCTGTATGATAACACTTTCGAAGATTTAGTCAGTACTACACAATATGATGTATAAGTGTATATGAAAGTATAGCAAAGCATTGTTGGATATTAGAAGTTGGGGACTCTTTAAGATCCTTTTTAGTTTATCTGCAGTGAGATCCACTCCGAAACCCCTTGTGAGCGATTAAACCATTGTCTGAAAGGCATTTTCTTTCTTCCTTTCAGTAGTTTCATAGTGAGACTTCCAAACTCCCTTAGTTTTAGTAATTTGGTCCAAACTAAATGCATCAGTGGCATCTTAATACTTATTTGTCCTTGTTCTAGTTTAATTTCTCAGCCTCAGAGTGATGCTGAACACTTTCAGCTTTTGTTTATTAAGCTAAGCAAGCTTACATTGAAGCCTCTTATAGGTTCTTCATTCCTGCTGGCTCTTCTCTTCACCTTTTATAGGTTGAATGGAATAACAGGTTTACTACCACATGAACTAATGGAAATACTGCTTTCCAGGCATTATAGTTAACACTGGTAAAGGAACAGAGCTGCTTTCTGGCACAAAGCAATGAAATTTATTGGAGTAAGGAAAGCTTTGTTTACAGAAAGTTTCGAGCTCTGCCACGGTCTTACCTTGAGCTTTGAAACAGACTGTTACTTCACCACTGAATTCTTAAAGGAGGTCTTCAATCCAGACACAACTTTTCAAGGGTATCAGATGCAAACCATACCAGTTTAGAGGATTTATCTCATCTTTCTGTTGCCTTCTGCTACTTGTCAGATGTGTTTGTTTAAATAAGGGACTGTTCTGACATAACCCATTGAATTGGTCTGCTTGATGCTGTAAAATTGTAGTTCTGTAGTCCTCTATCTCAGGAAAAGTAAGAGTTGGGTTAGCTAGCTTGTCCCCTGTGGGATTTCCATTAGAATATATGAAGGATGTTCTGTTTGTTTGTTTTGTTTTGTTTAACTCTGCAAATATAGTAGACGACAAGAATACTTTCTGGAAATCAGTGGTACTTCAGAGAGATAAGTCGTTGATTTATAGTTTTTGTGGTCAAAGTGAAACAGAAAACTGCCAGACTGTTTAGGATGAGGCTGATGGATTATGTTCACATACAGTGTTCTGGTTCTCAGTATAGCCTTGTTTAAGTTTTGCTATAACTACCTTAAAAAGCTGTTTTGAGTCTGAGAGTTCTAATTGGAAAATGTAAATGAAATTTTTGAAGTTGCTCAAAATGGAATGCTTGATTTGATAGGCATTCAACTTCAGCAATGGGATGACTTGTTGTATTTCATCTATCTCACAGTATGTACTCTTTGCAGGAAAATATTTTTTTCTCACAGAAAAATTAAAAATTCTCATTTTCAGTTTTCTTGATCTTTTCCCCCAAAAAAATTCTTTTTTTTTTTTCCTTCAACATAATGTGATTGGACTACTGGTGATTTGGGAGCATCTGGACTTGCAACATCTGGAAGAGTCTTGCAGCTTTTCCACTCTTGGCAGGGATAGAAGCCAGATACTTAATACAAAAGGTATCTCAAGCCAGCTATTCAAAAATCGAGCTATACCATGTAATTACTCATCATTAAAAGTTTTGGGGATATTTACTCTGTGTATACAGAATGTATTCATTATGAAAAAAATAAATCTGGTGTGTGTGAGACTAAATCTTACTTTCCTCAGTGTGTTAACATAGCCAGCACCAAAAATACAAGAGCTGAAGAAAGACTTCTAAAAGTATTTCTTCGACAGAAACAATAATACATGGGAGGTGACCTGCATTTTATCAAATCTTATTTTCAAATTTGAGAAGCTCTCCCTTTGTGCAGACTGACACATCAAGCAGAACATCTGACATTCTATTTATTTTTATAGTTACGCTTCATTTTACAGCCATTTGTATTTTTTCTCCTAAGATGAGGGGTAGATGTTTAAACTGTGCAAGGTCACAAGCCTGACAACATTCTTCACTTTTTTTTTTGTTGTTGGGTTATTTTTGTTTTTGTTGTTGTTGTTTTTTGCATGAAGAATTTCAACAATCAAAACCCAAACCAGACAGTCACCTTTAGATTTAATAAAATAAAAAATATGCCTTCTGTGAAAACTCCTTGCTTAAGACAGAATGTGTTAGCGAGATTAGTGGTGAGAATTTGCAACCTTAGTGATGGCTCTACTTCAACAGCTTTCACACACGAAATAAAAAACAAAGCACTGGAGTCTTAAAGTAGTGTGTGCAGCAGTCTGTAATACACAGTCAGGGTTACAATGATGAGGGTTGTGAAGAGATTGTAAAACACTGCATGTTTTTTATTTGTAAATGCAGTATTTCTTGTGTGTAAATTCTTAACACCTAATATGGGCTACTTTGTAACAATCACTCCAAATGAACAAAGGCATACTAAGCCTTGTATGGCCATAGACCTTTAGTTGAGACAGGACAATAATAATCTAGTCTTGAAAGTATGCAAAAAGCACGAGTGAGAATCAAGCTGACTGGCTCGGTGTCAAGTCATACTTATAAAAGGTATGACTTAAAATGGAAAGCCTTTGTGATGGTTTGTGCTGAGTAGCTCGATGCGCTCAGCCTGCGCAGAGCTATTTTCCAGCTATACAAAATACACAGGCAAGAAAACCAGCTTTAAGCACAGTGTGCTGCAGATGGTTCTTTTGTTTAGTTGTTAAATAAATATTTTCCAATGGGCATTTAACTGTAATTTATGGGCAACAGATGGTTTTTCTTATTTAGTAATTGTTTTCCAGAATATAACTGCAGTAGGATTTGTGAGGGTTCATTGGCTCTTTTCTCTTAGGTAAAGCTCTTCCTTGAAACCACTTTTTAAAATAATAATAATAACAATTAAAAAAAAGCAAAAACAAAAAAACCAGCAACACTACAGTGACTTCCTAAAAACTCCAATGGTTGTTACTCTATTATTTTCTATGGAATTTTGTTTGTTTGTTTCCTTAGAGGCAAGGAGTGTTAAACGTGGAAGGAAATACCCTGAAGTGTTCAGAAAATTAAAACACATTAAGTTCTCTGAAACCGCCTTTGCTTTCGGCTCTGTAAAGTGTGATGGAATCAGACAGAAGTCCTCTCGAATCCACTTGTGTTTAAAATGAAGCATTCAAAATTTCTTGATAAAGCATAGTTTTATTATTATTGTCTTGTTTTATATCCCCGTTCCTTTCCCCCTACAGTAAGGTACTTTACTCCTCACTGTAGGCACGGAACAGGAACCGAGGCTTCTCATGTTATGAGCACTCCTGCCAGAAGCATATTGTTAAGTTCTATTTAAAGCATATTAAGTATTTTGAGCAATCAGAGCAATACCAGGAAGCTTTAACCTTAATAACATATATGCTTGTTTGACAAGTCCTTTACAGCAGAAGTCACTGTTGTATAAGCCTTCACAGATTCAATGCATGTTTTGTTATGGAAACATATATGCAGCCTGAGTAGCATTTTCCATTTAGGACTTATTCAAAGCTCTCTGCAATCCTCTAAGATACACTTAATACAAACGTATAGAGAAAACTCTAAGATGCAGACATTTGAGAAATGTCAGTGCCCTATTATGTTGACTTTGAGCTTTAAGTTTAAATGGTCTGGAATTCAGTGATAACAGTATTTTTTTCCCCTGACAGATGCTTGTTTTTGGATACCAGTTTCCAAAATTATCAACTTGTTCCTTTTACTTGGGAAAAAAACCCCACAGATTTACACCTTTTGTTTAGGTACCAATGTAAGCAGTGCAGTCATTAACTTGTCAGCTAACTGCTCTGCCATGTGTTGCTGTCTTGTATGCGACATACGCAGATTATCCTAGTGCCTAACTAGAAGTTGCTGCATGGCTTTCCTTCTGCGCTCTATGCATTGAGCCATGACCTTTCGCTTCTAAATTTCTTTATTCAAGTTACAGGCACCTCTGAGTACAGGTTTTGATGTGAACTGTGCCCCGTTTCCAGTGCTAGCCCCTACCATCAAAGGGCACGAGGAACACAGCCCTGCTCTGGCACAGGGAGAAGCGTGGCTGTGGTCCAGCACTGCCTGCTGTGTGTTTTCCCTGGATGTTTCGAGTTGCTGTTTTTTCAGGGACTGAGACGCTGGCTGGGTTTCTTGCTTATCACTCCTCACCCTGCCAGAGGCTTTGGATTTCCCTTTGCTAACCTTCCCTTCTCACGTTTGCTTTGAGACCACAGACATACAGTAAAACTGTTTGATAACCTGAATTTTACAGCTGGATGAAACCTAGGAATATGGAAAGAGAGAACAGGGCAGGAGGGTCAGTGAGTGGTTAGCTGCTACTACCCTGAGGAAAACAGCAAAAACAAACCCCTGAGCAGTGATGTAGTCTGCAAGAGGTCCCACCAGATTTGCTGTCTGAGACTGGCAATGTGCTGGTTTTTCAGTGTATTTGGCTTTTGTGTTCTGTCCCAGAAGAGGAGTCCTTTTTATGCATCTTAACATATTTGTCCTCTTTTACAAGTAGGAACTTGAGATGCAATGAAAAGGAAACAGCTGTTTAAGAAATTGTATAATTTTTGAAGGAATAGTGTGCTACTCTAAATGATGCCTTACAGCAGTGAAGTACATCAGTGTAGGTATGTATCTTAACAGAAGTGCACTATAGAATACTATGTAAGGTGTGCACATTTCATTGTACTCAGTGAGACAAATAATTAGTCCAGGAAATAATGATTCAGTATCTCACAGTCAGCATTTCTCTAGCTTTCTTCTTGCATTGTTCTGTTCCAATTTCTTCCAGAAATCCAATTTCTTCCTTTTTTTCCAGAAAGAACTTCAAGCTCTAGTGGCACTGAAAGCAGCTCAAAGGCAAAACTTGTTGCTACTTGTTATCATTGTTCAGACTGCTGAAAGATCAGTTTGGCCCTTTTTTTGAAGTAAATCTGAGTTTGTAACAGTTCACATAATGGGTATTGCTGTGGACTCCAGCCAGAGTTGGAGGAAGGGTCAGTCAGTATTAACATGATGAAGGGCAGCAATGGACATAAATCCCTTCTAACAGTTGTTCGGTTTCTCGTTTTGGCTGCTTGCATTTCCTTCTGTAAGCTTGTAGAACAAAGAGGAATTTAAAGGATAAGGGACTGGACAACATTAGCGTTTAGTTTAATGGAGTTTGTTCTAATCTAGCACTGTTTCATACCAGAGGATTAGTCATTGTTATGCAGCCTCTTGGGTAGCCCTAGTTTTTCAGGAGAGCTGAAATATAGTGAAATTACAGCCTTGATTTCCCTCAAGTACTAAGCAGCAATATGCCACCCACTTCATTGATGACAAAAGGCGTTCCTGAGCACCTCTGAAAAGCTGGCACTAAGGAAATTTTGTGCAGTAAAAAAATACAGCTTTACTTATTTTATTCCCAGCTGCCATGAGTACTCTGCTTTCTGAAAGATCATGGCTGCTAAAGATGGACTTCCACCAAGGCTGCTCCTTTTACATGTTGTTTGGATGTGAGCTTCTGGAAGACAAAACGCTAATGGAGTTCTCTATTTTTTGTTTGTTTTGTTTATTAAGGCTTACATGTGAGTGTCTACAAAACATTTGTCTTTTGGCAATCTGATAAGCCAATCTGAAGTGGCCGCTTTGTTTCCATCACAGATATTCCCAGCTTTCTCACGATCATTTTAGATGGTTTTCTCCCTTGCATTCTATCCATCCCTCTGGTCTGTCTGCAGTGGCCTGTAGGATACAGAAAGGCAAATCCACTGCACAGCATAAAGGGTAGCATCAGCTGCCAGCTAAGTGCACTTTGGTTGCACAGCCTTCTGAAACATCATCTGCACTCAGTTGGGCTGATAGCACTCTAACATGTGAACAAACTGCAGGCCATTTCCTAAGGTGGAAAAAGGAAGATTTACTTGGAATAAGGTCAACATTACAGTGTCCTCTTCACTGCTTCAAAATGAGGTGTCCACATGGAACTTCAGTGTACAATCCTTTGCCAGTAGGAAGGAGATGTTGGCCAGCTGCTGGTGTGTCATAGCCTTAAACGCAGTCCTGACCTGTGGAGCTCGTCAACACCAAGGATGTGAGAATGCCTACAGTTACTGACATTCCCTGCAAAGTCACTGCTCTCCTAATATGTGGGTATCAATTACAGCTAGAGAGAAACATGTTGATTCCAAGGTCAAGATGAGAGCACGTAATCTGGAGTTTCCATCACAACTGATTATGCTTATGCTTCGGCTATTATAAATTACATGGTTGTATTTCTTATATGGATGCTTGCTTCTAAGGAAAGAAAATGTGTGTGCTTCAGGAACATTGCTGAAATAGATTCCAATTTTTATCTTTAACTCAGTTTCTTAATGCTTTCATTTTTCATATGTATTTTAGCTTTTTTATGCAAATGTCATCTGCACATTTGCTGAGTGAATTGAGGAATCATCCTCTATTGCATTTGTGTTTAACTGATATCTTCAGGGGTAGGCCTTGTCTGCAGCACAACATAAAATGAGCTTTATTGTCTTATCGTACTCTTTTTTTGTTGTTGTATTTTGTTTTTTGGTTCATCTTCTTTCTTTTTTCTCATTCAGTGCCTATCTATATATGGAGGGACTTCAGATGGTTGATCTAGTCATGTGAATTTAACATTGATTGCTCAAACAAAATGGACAGTGTGGATATGCTCAGTCAAGAACTGAGGCATTTTGAAGTGAGTTACACTGCAGAAACAAAAGCTCCTTGAATTCTGATGACCACATTTACACAATTTGAGATGTGCAATTACTTCCACTGAAAATAAATTCAGCTTATTTTTCCCGAGTGACTCTTTGCAAACAGTCTGTGTCTCAGAAAGGAATGAGTCCATGCATTTTACCCTTCACCCTGGTACTAATCTATCTTCTAGCAGAAAGGTATTCACAATTCCCCTAGAAGAAAATGCTCTCAATCTGTACCTGTAACCTTGCTGCTTTTTGTTTCAATGATATCATTTGTACTCCCTGCTTGTCTTCCTTATTGCGCTGCTATTTATGTTTCCATTATTTACTAGGATTTGTGTGCACTGGTAGATGGAGTACTGTTTCTTGACGCAAGTCTTTTATGATGTTTATTGATGAGACATTTGTGAGAACAGTCTTTTTGTATCCTGTTCAGTTATCAGTTTTGTGTTTATGCACTGCTTTTTGGAAAACTTTGTGTAAGACGCATAAAATGAGACTCCCGTCTGAGAGCAGTTCACAGGACATCTCCTTTTGGCATAGTAACTGCCTTACTATTTGAACCAAGTGAGGTTCAGGAAATGTACTGAGACACGTATGATCAAGTAAATCTGAAGCTTCACTATTGCTTAAGATAAATATCATATGGTATGTCAGGTATCTGTTTCTAAAAAAATTCTCATGTATAGCTGTGCTTGTATAGCATATTTATATAATAGAAGATTCTCCTGTCAGCCAGATGTTTTTAATAGTTTTTGAAATTCTTGATATGTATCATGACTGTTGGAACAGCAGTACCATACCCTGGCCAGCAGGAAAGAGACTAGAGTTTCCTCTCGATATAACTGATACATTTCTAATCAAAGCAAAGGCTGTATTCAGTTCATGGTGGTGCTGAAATATGCAGAAATAAGGAAGTGATGATAAAGCTATTATCTGGAGTCTGGAGAAAATCGTCTCCCATTTCTTGTAGAATCATAGCTAGGTCAGTCTGGTAGATAGGCCATGAAAATCTTAGCAGACTTGAAGGGAAGAGAGGAAAGTATTACAGACACTATAGAACTGGCATAAATTATGCCAACTTTTTTTTTTTTTCCCCAAGGTGTGTACATTATTTGCCTTAATGTATCTCCTTCCAAGGCTATCTATATCTTGTACATGCATTCTAAAGTAGTTACTATTCTCTTTCATTTGGGTAAATAATAATACAATTAATTATTCTTTGCCAGTCTCGTTAAATGCAAATTGTGTCTTTTGATATATAATTTATGTAACATCTTGTAGGAAGAGGCTGTTACCTCATCCGTAGCCTCTGTGCAGTCCAAACAGGCAGATGTGTAGAATGTGTACATGGAGGAAAAAGTACACGTGATGACTTCTAGATAGCATGTCTACCAGGTGAAACATAGTGGTGTGGAACTGCCAAAAGTGCAGCTAACAAAATAAGTGTTAAGTGTTGGTCCTAGTTTCCAGTACATTGACGTACCCCAATTGAGTCCCAACAGAGACATGTGAGAAGCAGCCCTTCCCTCTGCTCTCCTCCCTGCCCTGAGCTTGGGTTCTTTGGGAGCTTGTGAGAATGGTCAAGTGCATTTTCATCACTTCTGAAAATGCCTTGCTATCAATCTGCACCCACCATCTGTCGTGAAATTTCAAAGAGAAATACTGCATTTGACAAACAAGCTCTAAAAGCAGGAGTAAACAGAGAACAGAAGTGCCATGATGCAGTTTCAGCTTTGTAGGGAATAGAAGTTTGCATCTTGCAGAAACTCATAGCAATTTCCAGTAGCTATGCTGCATAAAACTGGCTAAGGGATTATACATATAATGTGTATAGTTTAAATTTTCAAGAAAGTAAGTCAATTAGCTGTCTGTTTGTCTACCCAGTGTTTTGCCTCTAAAGAGAGATGTATTGATTGCAAAGCATGTGTGAGTTGCTTTGGTCTTTCCCAGTAAAGAGAGCAGCATTTTGTGATAAGGGAGAGAGTGGGAATTGATTTTCGAACAGTACCCAAAACAATGAAGACCAAGACTAAGCTGTCAGAGCTAGGCTTTTCTGTCATCCACTGTCAATTGACTACAGTGACAGCTGTAACACCCCTAGAATACATATATTTTGTCTGTTTCTGACAGCATCATAACTTCTCACAAAGATGGCTTATATCTGCAGAAAATACAGGGTTGTCCTGAAAAGAACCCAGGACTTTCACTTATAGACATTGCTGTTGTGCTCACACTTTGCCTACAGAATTATAGCAGTCAGAGAGCTGCGATGCTAAGGAAGAAATCCATGTGATATCAAAGTGAGAGCTGCTGCTTCTACTACGTGAGAAAAAATGACAGTAGAGAAAGACAATCCACATTATAAGAACTTGGTAAGACAAATTAATACAATTACATTGCATGCTTTGGGCATCTTATGTATAATTTTGGACAATAGAGGATTATTTCAGGGGATGCCCCATCAAAAGGAAACTCAGGGTGCTTCAGAAGGAACACCAAAAACCTCACAGATAGGTCACTCTGGAGCTCAGGCTCTGGGTTGGACATAGGAGCAGATTTCTTTCTTTGGAGAGCTCCTCTTGCTGATTTACTTGCATTACTCACAGCTCTTTTCTTCTGCAAGTGTAATATCCTGGCCAAATTCTAACTATAATCCTTACAGTCTTAACTGAAAATAGTACATTTATTAAAATATGTCATTTGTCTTCTCACTGATGGTGGTGTTTTTAAACAATTTCAATTCTTCACCCCAAATATGGTTCTTTCAGCTTTGAATGTTTCGCTATTTCTAGCTTGTTAAAGTAGTTGGAAGGCTTTATGCATTGCATGCATGAGAGAAGCTATTATAAATATTTAGCTAGTTAAAGCATTTGCCATTTTTTACCTTCAAAGTTAGAAGTAAATGGGGTACTTGTACAGACTCATGCATATTTTTACAGAGTTATCTTAGTAGATCTTTCACAATAATTTGGGACTTTTCATGGTGCGCCAAAGTACATCCCACCTTAGTACTGTGGGGATTCAGAAACTAAACAAAGTGTCAGAGAATAAAATAAAGAGTAGTGCCTGGAATAATCCTTAAATACACCACCCGGATCAGCTCTCTGTCTAACTGCCATCATAAATGCTTGTTTGTTCATTCCTTCCTACAGACCCTTCCCAGCTGTGATCCTGCATCCTTCCAGTGAATGGAGGTGCAGCTTTGTTCCCGTCCTTCCACCACCACCAATCCTCAGGATGTAGATTTCACAGAGCAGCTCCCTGCTCAATGCATGTGAAGTTTGAACACCCCTTCTGAAGCATCTCCCTTTCCTAGAGCATTGTGCTTAGGTTCACGTTTTGTTCTCTGCTCTGGGCAGCTGCCAGCCAGAGGCCAATGTCATCTTTGCCTTATTACATCTTGCCTTCAGATTTCTGGAGCATCAGGAAAGCATTCCTGGCTCCTCCTTTTGTTCCATTCAAGTATTTATATATATTGCTTGTATGCAACTATAGCCTGTGTTTAGCAGACTTGACCCAACTTTAAGATATGGAGAGCAAAAATTTGGATTAAAAATCTGGAGGTTTCAGCCACTTCAGTTTGGTGATTTTGACCTAAGATTTTAATCTTAGATGAATCTCTGTTTAATATTTGAATTGTATGTTTCCTGTTAGCCTGTGATTTTTGAAATATCACACCAGCCTGCTGGTAGTTTACTGTTGGTATTCTATACGATTACATTTTTTGACGCGCACGCAATGAAAGCGAGTGGGGTTTCTTGGCAAGGATCAATCCATAAAATATTGTTGTCCTTTCTTCTCAGGAAAAAAATAAGCTTTTCTAGTGGAAACGCAGTGTAGTTTATGGTTTTGTTCTATGATCAGTCCAGAGCTCTGGGTCATCCTTACAGGGCTGTATGGCTTCCTCAGTCCCTGCTCTCAGTGCTATAGAAGCACTAGTATATTTTTTCCCTATAAAAACATTCTCTGAATAGGATTGTGAGGCACTGGAATGTGGCAGGACTGGAGTCTTTACAAGTGCCAAAAGACAGTTTCAGGTGGAAGAAGAGAGAGAATTATTTTATCTGCGAGCAGTACTTTTATCTTAGCAGATTATTTTAGCAGAATGGTTTAAAGAAATGTGTAGTGAAGAAATAACTAATCTTAGACAAATAAAAGTGAAGTGTTTAAAGGAGGAAAACGTTTAACTCTAATATAAATCTATTTGTAAAAAGAGCCTGATTTCAGTCAGTGTAATGCAAATAGCTCACATGAGCTATCTATCAAGAGCTTTGTAAAACTAGGATTAAAAAAAAAAAAGTAAATTGCACACAGAATCCTTAGGCCAAAAACTGATTGCAGAAATTACTTAGAGTACATGTGCAAATTGGAAAACATTAAATGGCAATTCATAAACAAAATATTTTTTCTAAGTGTGTTTACCTCTTGGACTGTTAATCCTGTATCTATTACTTTTTCCTTATATTCAAGCACAAAACAAGGGGGAACTGAGCTCCAAAATGGAAAGCGTTAGCGATTGCCTTTGAGTTAACATGAGAAAGTTTCACTACGAGTCTTCTCCGGTTTTCAGGCCAGGATTAGACTATTACCAAAATGTCCAGGGTGAGCACTGCTGAGTCTCAGAACCACCCTTGTCCATGTTGCTGTTTGTGTTAAAGGCACCACAAGCTACTGGAGAGAGTATTACACAATGTTTTCATTATGTGGTTTTGTCTTAATTGGCTTGGATGTCAGCAAAGAAGCTGTGGCTTTCATATATTTTTTTTTCACTGAGACTGACCAGAACTGACAATTTATGGCTTATAGAGCTGATGATTTAGCACTTCCCAAGTTAGATATGCAGCCAAGTGCTGCAGAAATTATTCTGCAGCAATTTCTAATGTATCTTTGAAAGCTCAGCTTGGGGCTGAGTGAGGCTCAGAGGCAGTGCAGCAGCAGAACCAACAAAATGGAGAAGGTGGTCAGTTGCAGTCTGAATCAAATCGTTACCCTTCTTTTCCAAAGGAAGCTTCCAGACTTTTCTACACAAATCAGAGCAAAACTTTATACATATATATGTGTATGTTTGCTGGAAAGTTGTGCTAAAATCACTTATAATCCAACCTATCTTTCTGCACTTTCCAACAACTGAAGACGTTATTCAACAGCCTGAGGATCTGTAAGTAAGCCTTTTTTTTCTTTGAAGCATCATTTTGTGATTGTTCTATTAAATTCAAATGGCAAACTGAGTAAAAATGTAGTTCAGAAGGGAATCAGAGTGAAATGTTTGTGGAATCAAGATACTCCACATATCAAACTCAGGTGGTGCATGGTAAGTGTGCTTGGTAAGTGTGACGTTTATCTGTGTTGCAGTTTTCCTTGGTTGCCATACAGCCCTTTTCTGACTGTGAGAGGATGCAAAGAGGAAGAAGATGTTTCTAACCATATTCCAGGTAAGATGTACTTGTCTGCATTTCCTCTTCTGCTGTTTGCATTGTAGGCAACAGTAGTTGAGCCCAGTTTATTTCTTCCCACAAGCCAGAATCAAAAATCCAAAGCTGCTGTCCCAAAACCCAACTCCTTTCTGCCATATCCAGCAGCTCTTTTTCATTTCTGTATCACCAGTGCATCACTTCCCATCTGAACACTGTGAAGTCTGGCTTCAGTGTGTGTAGATTGGATGACTTGCTTGGAAGTGTCTTGGCATAGTCACTCATCTGAAACAATGCAATTCATTCACAGACTCTCTGTTGGATTAACAGCTGCTTTTCATTATTATTTTTCCCACTGAATTAAGTATATTGTTTCTTGTTGTGTTTAAGTTCATCCCTTCCACCTGAAGTATTTGCTTCTGTTTCCTACATTCTGGAAGACGTGCTATCTCATTCTTCTGCTACTGCTGATTCATATTTCCACCCTCTCCCCCCTCTCCCCCCCCCCCCCATGCTGAGCACTGGCTTTACTATAATTCCTCTTTTCTTGAGTTTTCTGTAATTGTCATCCTTATCTTCATCATGGGAATCTGCTATTCTGTTAATCTCCACTCCCATTCTTGTCTGTACAGTGAGGGAACAATTTTTCAGTCTGGGACAAATCTAAAAGATCTTGGTGGATATTGCAGCAACCAATGACTTTCTAGAGAGTTTAACCACATCTCTTAACACTACTCATTCCGTTTTTATTCTTCATTTGACTGAGTCTCCCTGGACAGGTGTATACTTTTGGAAATGAAGATGTGTCTCTTTGGCCACTTAGCTGATATGTGTCCAGCTGGACACTGCAAGAGCTGGACATGTTCTCCCCAAGTTTTCCTTTCATTTAGGCTTAGTAGGTTGAAGTCCTGCTGTACTGGCCTTTATAATGGTGCTTCCTCATGCCAGCCACCTTTGCAGACCAATCTTATCTGTGCCTGCTCCAGTACAGCCGTACTGAAAGGCACGCTGCTTCAAGGGCAAACAAAAATTCAGTCAGGCACCAGGTCATGAGGATGATATTCCTGTCTCAGATCTCTTATTTATTCTTGGATAGTTTCTCTCTAAAGCTACCTTTTTCTCTTACACTGACAGATACAGGACATAACAAATTTCTTATTGGTTTAGGCTCACTGCATTTAATCCACATGTTGTGGACTGTTTCCTTGCTTACTTTTGTGGCAGTCTCTCTCTTCACGTGGCAGCTCTGGTAGCTTCTGTTTGTCCGTCTGAAATGACCACAGATCAGAGGTGGTTCCTCTACTGTCTGTCCCCTATAACTGACAGCTGTGAACATGAGTGGAGGCACTGCTTTAGCTTATCCTGGGCCGTCACTCCCTATGCACACAGACCACACATTTCTCTGTTTCTTAGCAAGGCTATCCCAAGCTCTCTGCAGACACTTTTTTTTTTTTTTCAGTACAAATTGAGGCATTATCTTCT
Organism: Phasianus colchicus; assembly: GCF_987193195.1. NCBI lineage: Eukaryota > Metazoa > Chordata > Aves > Galliformes > Phasianidae > Phasianus > Phasianus colchicus. The sequence continues at coordinate 13,691,123 of NC_143443.1, forward strand.
ACAGCTGTTCTCTGACAAACATGGAAATACACTTGCACTCATTAGTGACCTGCCCATTATAGTTCTTTATGCCCTTTATTATGGCACCTTAATGACTTTCATCTATCAAAATATAGCTGAGAATTCCTATTCTTCCGTATGCCCTTTGAGGAGATGAGAGGGGAAGTATCACGCGCAGGCAATGAGCCTGCCTTGCTTAGCGAGCTGAATAATTAGTAATTTACGAATTCACTAAACAGTAAACTCGCTCTTGACCTTCCACTTGCAGCAGCTGCCTGATGAGGCACCCAGCTGACACGTCCAGCTGCCTGATGCCTCTTCGCTGTGCAAAGCCCCCACCAAAGCTTCTGCTTGCTCTGGGCTGGTGTTTCAGAAGGCAGCGTGGTATTGCCTACTCTGCATTGTGCTTTCTGATTCACCCTAGTTCTCTCATCTTCCTGTGGAACATCAAACATAATCACGATGTTGAAAATGGAGGCATTGCAGATTTAGAAGTGGGATCTGCTTAACTAAAAATAGCACTAAAGCAAACCCTGTCCTTCTGTGCTGAAGGACTGGCTGGTATTTACAGAGCATAGGAGTAGGAAAGAATGCCAACCAAGAGGGACCAGGAGTTATATGCTGGTTTATTCCAAGCTTCTTTGCTCTGTGACCTTGAGCTTATCACGTGGTAAACCCAAACTGTAAAGCAGGTATAATGCTGGGTTCACAGCTCCAGAGTATGAATGATGGAATTCATACTTACAGAGTGCTTGAAGATCCTTGGAACTGTAGTAATGTTGAGCAGGAGAACACAGGTGTATTTTACACTCATTTCTCTGAATTCTATAGGAAAAAGATTTTTTTACAGTTGAAAAGTTCAAATAATTTCCTGGTAGTAACACATTTACGTCATGTCATACAAGACCAAGACTCCATAATGCATCTTCCAATCTCTGGTTTTAAATTGCCATGATTTCTAGATACACTTCAGACAACATTTTCAATTGTAACTAGCTTTTAAATGCTCCGAGGCAACTATATTAGTCAGATTAAAAGGAAGGAAAACTTTTTTTTTTTCTTATCTTATTCTATCTTACTCTTTAGCTCTCCAGAGTCTTATTGGTTCTCTTTATACTTTCACATGGCTCTGGCAGAGAAGTACTGATTCTCAAAACAAAATCATATTTACATTAAGAATGTTTTGGCTTTCAGTAGTTAAATTCTAAACATGACATACATACTGAACTTTTCACTTGTCTAAAGAGTTCAATATTCTTACTAAATTGATGTTTAAAGTAGGAAATACAAATTGAATGTGGAAATATCCTTGTCAAGAGCTAGAAATGTTTTAAAATTACATAAAATCACTCTCTCTTTAGTCCCTTAATTCTAAGAGCTGAGACTCTAAAGAAAACACCAACTGTCACAAGTCTTGCCAATCTGCTCATGCACTTCACTGTATCGGTTTTCCTTCGCTCTCTCTCTATTCACTGCAGTTGACTCAGGCTTTTTTTTCTAGGTCTGAAAGCCTATTTAAAACTCTACAGCTTACCTCCCACACTGTCCTCTCTATAGTAACAAGCAACTACGGTCTGCATTCAGATGTCCTGTGGTCTGCTGAAGGCTGGGGTCTGCAAGCTGAGTCTGGATATTGTACATATGTTTAGTATGACTGTACAGTCTAAATATCTTAAACTTTTGTATTGAAATCCAGTGAGAGTGGGTTACTAATTACTAGCTAATTACTGCAGGTGCCATAGAACTGGTGAGCCAATTATAGTCCTGTTCCAGTAGTTCTTTCTCACTTTCTTCCTTGCTCTTTAACTGAGAAAGCTTAGGAAGGAGTTGTCTTTCTCTTTTATCAGAACTGTACAGCCTTTGATAGTCATCTGTGGTTCTAGGGTTTTCAAAGTGTTGAGGTAAAGGCTCATTGCCTCAGCTTAGATAAGTCTCGTGATTGGTGGTATAATCTTGAGTCAACAGAGTCCTTTCCCCTTGCACTTTCACCTGTCAGCTTCCAACCAAAACCTATAATTAACTTTTACCCTATGTAGATTCAAAAGGAGGTAAGGTTTTTTTGTTGTGACATACAGGCCATTGTTTTGGGATGGTTGCCTAAACCTCAAGAGACAGTATTAAAAACAAGACTGTGCTTTTTCCCTTTTCATTATCACTGTCCACATTTAGACATGGAATGACCTATGGTAAACATGAGTTTGGTTTCTCTCTGTGTATTAAGCTGTAATTTGCAGCTATTGTGTTTTTGTTGTTGTAAAATTAAAATTTTTGAGAGGTCATATTTAGTCTTCTCTGCTTATATTTATTTCATATTTATTCTGGCCTAGGTATTTTTTTAGGCATCTATTACTGCTGTTCTGGCTATAAAAGAGAAAAGGATAAGCAGACTCAGAAAACGTTTTTCAGCCAAAGGGAATTAGTATTTTTCCATCTATCAGGCTGGGTCTACTCTCTTGATAGTAGCACCCATAGTAATAAATCTGATTTATATATAGTCACAGATGACAGCCAACTGAACTGCATATAGGCAGCACTGGGGACAGAATCCAGGATCTTGTGTTTAAAAAGCTACAGGGCTTGACCACTTATATTAAAGGACAGCTCATGCTAGTTTATTGTCTAGTATTCCCTCCCCCATGAAAAGGAGACTGTCACAACCACATGGAGAAGCACACACCTTAACCGGTCCGATGCTATCTAACTGATGTATGTATACACAAGTAGACATTTACCTAACAGAAGGTAGGTTTTATCTCCAATACAGTCAAGCATACTCTTGGGTGTTGCTGGCTGGAACTCAGAATCTCTGCTTCTAATTAAAAGAGCATCTGTTTTCTATATCCTAGAAAAATGATTCCAGGATAAGAGACAAACCCAGAAAATAGCTGCTCCTCTAATTAGTACACCAAATGCTAATTTGTTTTCCTTCTTCCTAGCAACAGTTTCATTGTATTTGGTGTTCATCTATATCACAGGCTATTCGATAAATTAGATGAGATGTCAATCTGCATTAAGTAATGGCTTGTCTTAGTCTTTAATAAAATAGAACATGTATTAAAATAATGCAGTATTAAATGTCATATTATGACATTTTACTTAAACAGCATGACACTCATAATGCAGGATATGACATTCCATATTATTCTCTGATTTGTCACATTGAAATGATGTACTGCTTTAAGATCTAACGGCAGCACTCTGTAAAGAACAGTGTTTATTTTAAGGAGAAAGGGTGAAAGAAATCCACTACATTTGCATTTTATTTAATTATTTTTAATGACCTTCAAAAGCCAATGTGATTTCACATCCATATACAGGAGGTAAAATAAATCTGTCAATGTAGAAATAATCTCCAGGCAAGCCACTATGAATAAGCCTAACCTTTTTCTCGTTGATGGTGAAGCTACACTGGAGCATCCTGCTTAGTTGGTAACAAAACAAGAAACTAGCAAGCCTTTCAGAGTTGTTTGGAGTAGGCTGATGAGCCACTGATGAAAGTGTCAATGCATTGAGTGCATCACCTCTGAGAGAAAAGGTGCTCGAAGTTCTTTCAGCAGAACTTTCTTCTTTTTTTTTCTTTAAAACAAAACAAAAACCACAGGCATTAATCTGAGAAATAGTCTTAACTGAATAAGACATGTTTGTTTTTTTTAGAGAAAATTGCTAATTTCAGTTTTA